>NC_143254.1:133417567-133727795 GCF_984573655.1 Nuphar pumila | reverse complement strand
AAATAAGGTTTGCTTAGGCAACTGGGCCTTCCTGCCTGATACGAAAAGTCACACTCTATTTATTGTGTTTGAGAGAAAAAGGGTTGTGTTGTGCATGAGAAGTCGCTTTGTTAGGTTTCGTTCTTTTCTTCATGCAATCATAGCAGTTGCACTCTTTAATTAGTTTATTCCTTCCTCCCCTTTGGCTTTATCCCTCCTTCTTCACGGACACGGACACCCTTCGTCCTCTTTCCCCCCACCCCTATATGTCAGAGACCACGTCACCGGGTACCAAAACTCATCATATTGTTCACCCCGTGGGCTCCACCATGATCGAGCCCATAATCCCTACTAACTCACCTCACCAGGTCTGGTTGGTTGGGGTTGGGTCTGTGCTAGGTTGTGGGCCAAAAACTGCTGGTTGGACTCATGTGGTCCATGAGAAGTGGTCAATTCCATGGTCCTTTTGCTCATTGATGGCTCATGGGGCCATAAAGACATCATTCATCCGTGGGATGGGTCATGTGAGGTCAGTTTCTCAATTCATGCTTTTTATATGCAGCAACCTTTGGGATCATTACCCTAGCTAGATTGAATGTGGGAAGATGAAGCCATGTATATGAAGAGGAGTTAGGGTTTTGATGTTAATGATGATACTCGTTTGAATTCAATGCATGGTTTCTTGGACCCCCATGGTATATATACAGGGGCACTTATAAATTAGCCTGCAAAGGAATGAACTACCCATGGCCTTTTGGTCGTTCAAAAAGGTCGACTCCAAACATCGTTGGGAAGTTCGACACAAACGAGGCTGATCTTTTGGGATAAGATTTCTGCCGCTTCGCATTGGCTAAATAGTCTCCAATCCAAGCATCTATTGTTCTTGACACTGATGATGAGGTGCTTGGAGTCCATCAACTTGGTCATATATATATATATATATATATATATATATATATATATATATATATATATATATATATATATATATATGCCGCTTTGCATTGGCTAAATAAATAGTCTCCAAGCATCGCTTTTGTTCTTGTTCTTGACACTGATGATGAGGTGTCTGGAGTCCATCAACTTGCTCAGTTTTTTACCTGGCACCCGTATGTACGTATAAGATTCTGTGTGATTTCTTGTTTATATCATTTTTTTTAATATGGTGTTGGTTGTTTTTTTTTTTTTTGAAAGGGAAGCTGGGGTGTCCCTCAGACCGTCCTCCTAAGCACTTGGGAATCTTGATAGTAAGTAAGCTTTCCCTGCTTTCTAATACCACATTAGATCTTGGGTCAATCGGATTCAAAATTGCTAGCCATCCACACCACTCTTTGATCTCCATAGCATCCGTTTTGGAGAAACAACCAGCATACCCAAAACCTCATTTGTCATGGAACAACCCACAAATACAGACTTGTATCAATCCCGGTTTGGGTGGGGACCAACATTCCAATTGCCTCCACCTCCTGGCTCTAATAGTCCATGATATGAGCTTCATCAATGGAGTTTTTGTAGGATGTGGGGTTATCTCGAATAACCATGTAACACCTCAATCTAGGACCTCTGGAGTTCTGATTAGTAGGTATTACTTTAACATAAATTTTTTTTTTTGAAATCAAAATCATAGTTTCATAATCACAGAGCCCTCAAAGGCTATATCATTCATACATGTCATAAGTTCAATAAAATAAAAATATAAAATAAAGTCTCATCTACATCTAACCGTTTAAGGACACATGCTAAAATAATGGTAATTCTAATATGTCTCTAATCAATCACTTAAAACCTAAAGTTGTAATTATAAAATGTAGTAAGTCTACAACTCAATAAAAAATATTTATAAACAACTAAAGACTTGACTTGCAACTGTAGTAGACTTTAAGCTCCTAATAGTCTTAGTTTATTTTTACATCACATAACACACATATTTGTTTCTTTTAAAATCTCTTCATTAATCTTTTCAAAACTCATAGTTTGCATTCACTCGATGCTAACTACTGTACTAAATTGGTTATACCGGTAATAGTCTACTTTGAGTGTAGCAACCCATATAAAATACCTCAATTTTACGGTGTTAGTCAAACTATAAACCACTCATTATGATCTCACAGGAGTCATGAGGCATTGCAGTGAAAGAGGGCATACTGGTAACTAGCCAGAGACACTACAAGAAAAATGTGTATTAGCGATGGACGCCATCCGTCGCTAATCCATCGCGAACTCTGTCGCAAAGATGTTTAGCAACAGATTAGCGACAGATTCGCGATGGATAGCATCCATCGCATAATCCTAGTCGGTAAATTATGATAGAATTTATCTGTTGCCAGTCTGTCGCTAATTAGCGACGGTCATAAGCGAATTTTTATATTCGGATATATCCATCGCGAATTTTGGTTGGCATGTTAGCGACGGATTCCCGACAGATTAAAGTTTGTCTTAACCCATCAACTGATTTTAATTTGCGACGGATTAGCGATGGATATTGTCATCGCTAATCCGTCGCTAATTTTAAAAAAAATTAAAAAAAAAATAAAATATGAAACCTGAGAAAAATTTTTCGTTATACAATTCATATAACCTGCTTATAAAAAACAAAATACACACAAAAAATACATATACAGGTAAAACAAAATTAACACAAGTTCTAAGTTAAACAATCAAATACAGTCTCTGCCAAGTTATAATTAGTTACAAGTACGTCAAAAAAATTAAGTACATGAATCTAATTGTCGTCAAGATTCGAGGCATTATCCTCTTCATTTTCTCGATCTACCCCTCCCTCCATACCTCCATCAGCTCCTCTACGCTGATCATCTCCAGCATCCTACAAGAGAACCAAAATATTAATATTTATAAACAAAATAGAAACAAAATGCTCATATGTGTTCTAAGGCAATAAAAAAACTTGCATAGTGATTCAATCATGCTCATATGTGTTCTAAGGCAGTAAAAAAACTTTATATGTGATTCAGTTATGCTCATATATGTGTTCTAAGGCAGTAAAAACACTTCATATATGATTCAATCATGCTCATATGTGTTCTAAGGCAGTCAAAAAACTTGCATATTGATTCATTCATGCTCATATGTGTTCTAAGGCAGTAAAAGAACTTCATATATGATTCAATCATGCTCATATGTGTTTTAAGGCAGTAAAAAACTTCATATGTGATTCAATCATGCTCATATGTATTCGAAGGCAATAAAAAAACTTTATATGTGATTCAATCATGCTCATATGTGTTTTAAGGCAGTAAAAGAACTTCATATGTGATTCAAAGAAAAAAAGAGAAAAAATTACCAAACTGCAAGTTATATCCCTATTGAAATTGGCATGGAGAACAAGTCCATTAATGAAGATACTAGAGATGCTAGGCATGGAATAACCATATTTTAATAACAAATGATATGAAAAAAGCATGACCAAACACACCAAAGATGTAGAAAATATAATATAAATTATAATAACATAAACTATGCATTTTTTGTTTTCTTGAGAATCATTGATTTATCTCAAAGCTCGCAGAAGCAGATAGCCTAACTTAGCATAGCATTCGTTCAAGGCCATTTTCAGTGAGATCCTACCATACTGAACTTCTAAGAAACTCCCCACCCAAAAAATTAAAAGCGAAAGCGTGTCTCAACCTACCAACATAGTGTAGTCAACAAAGCCTAAGGATGTATGTATGAATAGTTTTTTTTCTCTTTTGGCAGTGAGATCCTGTCAAAGAGAACTCTTTGCAACAGGGGCTTTCACTTATCCTAAGATGGTGATGTAGTGGGCAAGTCCTTCATCAATGACCATTACCTTCACTTTGGTTAGCATCGATAAACAAAACCACTAACCAGATATGCTAACATGATGTTATTCTTTGCTCAGTTTGAAAATATAAAACTCAGCTGATTATATGTTTTTGCTGACAAGCTTGGAGATTGCACCTTCCTGACTCCCCCTTGGTGCAGCTGAATGGCAATATATGGAATTTCCTTTGGAGATAAAAGAGGCTTTTTCGGCCTACCGGTAAAGTGATTTCGAAAGAAACTGAAAAATATTCAAGAATAGTAGCAGTGGGTTGCATATATAACTCATTTGATAACCCGACCCTTGGAATCACAAAGATATTGAGGAACAAGCTCATAATCAGTTCTAAAACAAAAAAAGGCACACTAATCGCATCAAAATCAAGGGCATCAAGAAAAACAACTCATAGATCAAAGAATTCACAACCTACCACCATCGTAATCCCCAAAAAGTATGCAAAAAGACCAGGGCTTGAACGTGTAAGGTTGCAAAAGAGTCATCGACCCTCTTCTCGGATCGTCAGAATCGAGCAGCCTCTGCACTCTTTTCTTCGCACAATACTGATAGTTGAAATGCTTCACCTGATTTTCAACTAAAGGTTCACGCTCTCACACACAAGCAATAAGAAACAAACAAAAACACTAAAGAAAACTGCGAGAGGGCCGATAAAAAAAACCCAAACAAAAAACTCCTCAGAACATCGATTTGACCAAACCTAATGATGATGACCATCTAAACAAGTAGCAGAATAAAAAACCACCGAAGGGAAGGTGTTGGCGCGCTTACCCATGTCGCTCGACACCGGATTACGAATTCAGTGTGAGCGCCTTTGCAATCAGTCGGATAGAGAAGACCAACAGAAGTGATTTTGGTGGGTTTCTTGTCGGCTTCCTTCTCCAGGCAAGCGTAGAAGGCATCACGGGCCTGTTGAAGCAAAAAAAAAGTGAAAGGAGCTCTCGTCGGTGTGCGGAAGAATGCCAGAGAGGAAGGGGGCGGTCATCAGAGAGAGGGAGGGGACAGGGGAGGAGGCGATGGGTCACCGAGCTCGGAGGCCACTGACGGCTTCAGTCGCCGGCTTCCGCAAGGAAGGGGGCCAGAGACGAGAGGCGGAGCAGAGGAGGGGGTGATCGATGGTCGGAGAGAGGGAGGGGGCGGTCGACGGAGAGCGGCACAGATGAGAGAGAGAGAGAGGAAAATATCGATTTCGTGCCATAGATGGGCATTTTACATCGACATTTAGCGACAGATGGGCGACAAAAATATTCTGTTGTGACTCTGTCACTACCTAGCGAGCATTTTACATCGATGATTAGCGACAAAATGTTTTCGTCATAAACGTCGTCGCTAACTAGCGACTGAAAATATCTCGTCACCACATCCATCGCTAAGTGCGATGGGTTTTGCGACATAATTTTTCTGTGGTGCATCCATTGCTACTTAACGATGGATTTGGCGACATAATTTTTTCTGACGTGAATGTCATAAATATTTTGAATGTTAGCGACAGATGGTTTTCTCTTGCTAATCCGTCGCAACTTTGCGACAAAAAAATTCTGTCGCAAAGTTCTGTCACTAATTAGCATTTTTCTTGTAGTAAGAGTTATACCTGCTCTCCAAAGTTTGTGGTTCATGCTACATCCTAGTCTACCTAGAGTCTCAATTGTTGTGTCAAACATAATCTCTAACATGTATTAAGCAACTCATTGCTTTTCCACATGAACTATCTCGAGTTTACTATTTTCTTCATAACTTAGCCTAAGTTTCTCAAGTTCTTCCTAGGGTTTTGATATTTACCAAAAGATTTAAGCATTCAGACGATGTAGTGACACTATATCAATAAATCACTGGTGGCCCACGCTTATAACGACTCTCGCTCTGATGGCTATCAGGTAGCCCTTTTCATTTGTCGCCTCTTCTGAGATTTATGAGGTTAAGTCTAGTATGCTAAGTTGACTTAAGCTTCCAATAAATTAACTAAAAGAAGTGACTTGAAAGACTTTTACTAAAGTACTCAATTTTGTTCTTATGCATGTAGTTTTACATTCTCTATATGTATTTTTGTCTAAATTACCTTAGCTTGTTAACATGCAATTTATATTGAGAACTTATAAATACATGAAATCATTATTGACATTACAATAAACTCATATGCATTCATTTTATCTCTCGTGTAACATGAAACACAGGGTGCCCTCAAGGAGGAGGACAAGTTGCAACGCAAGTTTTGCTGCAAAGGGACGAATATTGATTCTTGTGTTTATGTTGTAACCTTATTCATGTCGGATTGAATTTCAAAGTAGGAGATTGATCCCCCTTTTCATGATAATGACATACATAGGCACAAACTAGGTTTTTGATGTGTACATTTGATGTAAAATCTTGAAAGGTGTATTATGTTGGATTTTTTTTATGTACTTGCATGAAATATATAAGGAAGCTCGGGATTGAGCCATTGTTTTTCTCAAATTCAAATGTTAAAATGTTTCAAAAATTATAAACTGTGATGTGTTCATTTATATGCTGAAATAATCTATTTTATATGAATAAGCATGCTAGAAAATATTATTTTTGTATGCTATGCATGTTCAATGATGGCATGGGTGTTTCATTAACATGTTATGAAAGATTTTTATGCGAAAGATTTGCCAACAACCATATTTCTGAGTGTTGTTGAGGGTTCTTGTGAACTCAAGAGTCGACCCCTACAATAAAAACATTCGGTTAGAAGCTCAGGTGAACACAAGAGTCGACCTTGTATGTTCAGGAGGTTTAAGGCAGCTTGAGGGCTGACCCTTGATTTTGGAGAATAGACTCTCAGGCTGTGTTGTATGACCCTGAGTTAGCAAGTGTCAACTCTTGCTCTTGAAGAGTCGACACCTTGTTATTTTATGGCAAGAGTATTGACTCTTGCTTTTGAAGAGTCGACACCTTGTTGTATTGTTTATGTTTATGAGACCCGAGTGTCAACTCTTGCTTTTGAAGAGTCGACACCTTTTTGTTTCGTGAGTATGTTTGCTGGACAGACCAAAGAGGGTCGACCCCTGGGTTTCAAGGGTCGACTCCTGGTAGGTTTTGAGTTGATCCTTCACCCACAAGGGTCGACCCCTGCTTTCAGAAGTTGAGTCTTGCCGAGTCTTGGATTGATCCTAAAGTGTGTGGGTCGATCCTTGTCAAACAAGAATCAATCATTGCACTATGTGAATGAATTTTCAATGTTTTAAAGAGTATTTCTCCCATGTTTTGATCAATTTTTAATGAAATAATTTTTGGGTTTTCAATTGTGAAGCTATGAACACATGAATTTAGAAAATCCCCAAGACTCATTTTGTTGGAAATGATTTTGGTTATCTTGGAAGCTAGGATTTTGAATAATTTAGAAATGCTTTTCTATACTATAGAAGGTTTCAGATCCACTTATGTTTTGAAAATATTCTCTAAAACCTAGCATACTTACATATTTGTATGTTCTTTGAGACAACCTCTAGATTTTTTGAAAATTTGCCAAGTTTGTCTACTAATAACGATTTTTTTGAACCTAGAAAACTTGCAAATTTATGTAAGCTTTTAGTTTTTCGTATTCTTCATTGTATAAATATGATTGTATTCTAAAAACGCAAATATATTTTTGGTCTGTAGATTTTTTAATGGTTGCATTATAAAAAGATTTTGTTGGGTATATGGAGTTGTTTCAGAAGCTACCTATTATTGTGAAGTATAGGAGTCGACCCTTGTTACTTCACTGGTGCTGGCCATACCTGAGGGTCAACTCCCATTCATGTGGCAGTCTTGCGAGTCGACCCTATGAGTTGGCAGAGTCGACCCTGAAATTATGTGAGGCCACTCTTTTGGAATAGAATAGCTTATGTTAAGGAAAAGTCTACCCCTATGATCGAAGAGTCAACTCTTTCTGAGCAAAATGGTATTCTGTTCAGAAAGAGTCAACCCTTGCTGAACAAAATAGGCTTTTATTAAGGAAGAGTTGACCTTTGAGTTGACAGAGTCGACTCTTTTGTACCAGATTTCATGATTTTGGTGTTTTGAACCCGGATGAAAGTTGTTTAGCATGGGTAATGCATGGATTAACCTTGGATCAGGTTAAGTAACATGTGTGTGATGTGATTTAGGGTTGTATGCATGAGTTAAGTTTGATAGTCCAAAAAGAGATCCGACTCACCTTGAGCTGCAGACGTGATCCTCATACCTGAACATGTGATTTTTATTTCGCTCAAGCATGCTATATATTTTTTGTATGGCTGATCTGATATTCATTTGTGTTGTGAACATGTTTGGTGAAAATATATATATTTGTGTGTGTATATATATATATATATATATATATATATATATATATATATGTGATTGAGTTACATCGATGATGCTATATATATGTTTAGTGTTGAATTATGTTATAGCACTAGTTTGTGTAATTAAGTTCACATGTTAAGATGATTAGAGATACATAGGTCTATGTTGACTACTTGTTAGTTTTGAAGTTTCATAAAAGGTAAATTTTATGAATGTACTGGGTAAATATATTAGACCTTGGGAGATGAGGTATGCTTACTGTGACACAGTACAAACAAACAAACAACAACTACGCCTTCATCCCAAAATAATTGGGGTCGGCGATATGAACCAAAAAAGAAAATCATTTTGGGTCTTCCACATGAATCCTTCTCCTCCAATCATTTCTATCCAATGCCATGTCCTCTGTGAGGTTCAAAGCATTCATATCTTTTCCTATCACCTCCATCCATGTCTTCCTAGGCCTACCCCTACCTCTTTTAACTAATATATTTTCCCATTTCTCCATCCTTCTAACTGGAGCATCATTAGGCCTTCGCCGAATATGTCCAAACCACCGTAAACAATTCTCTCTCATCTTATTTTCAATGGGTGCAACGCCTACCTTCTTACGTATCTCCTCGTTCCGAATCTTATCTTTTATTGTATTTCCACACATCCATCTCAGCATACGCATCTCAGCTACACTCATTTTTTGAATATGATGTCTCTTGGCAGCCCAACATTCCGTACCATATAGTAAAGCGGGCCTAATAGTTGTCATATAAAACTTTCCCTTCAACCGCAATGGCATTCTACGATCGCACAACACTCTAGTAGCACTTTTCCATTTCATCCACCCAACTTTTATCCTATGATTTACATCTTCATCAATTTCTCTATACTTTTGAATGATAGATCCCAAATATTTGAAACAATCATCCACCGGTATTTCTTGCTCACCAAGCTTCACTACACTCCCATCACTACTTCGTTGCTTACTAAACCGACATTCCATGTATTCTGTCTTACTCTTACTCAACTTAAAACCTCTTGCTTTCAATGTCTGTCTCCGTAATTCTAACTTAGCATTAACCCCAGCTCTAGACTCATCAATCAAAACAATATCATCAGCAAACAACATACACCACGACACATTTTCTTGAATTGATTTTGTAAGTTCATCCATCACTATAGCAAATAGGAAAGGGCTTAAAGCAGATCTTTGATGTAACCCAACCGTTATAGGAAAATTGGTTGTTACCCCTCCACAAGTGCGGACATTGGTTATTACTCCTTCATACATATCTTTAATTGTACTAATGTACTTAAGAGAAACATACTGTGTAAATATATTAGACCTTGGGAGATGAGGTACACAGTAAGGGCAAAAATTTAAGTTCTAAGCTTCTAAAATATATACACAAATTCAGTAAACACGTGAACACAATGCTAACAAAGTTCTTGTAAAAAAGATTTAACGCTGAGTCACAAAAGATTTAACACTTTTCAGTCTCAAGAATCAAAATAACAGTAGCATGCTTGATACTTAGCAACAGGATTTGTAAAGCCCATGAATCACTAACTTTTCACAAAAATCATTGTTTTGAAACTCTGTATTCAATCGAAACTTTATGTAATTCATGATCAAACTACCTCCGTACATGCATGAATTCCTAGAAACAAGGGGTAAGTGGGATCGTACCTCTTGACAGCAAGAAATTTGAGATAAATTTATGAAGATCTTCTTAAAATCAGCACCTAGACACGATCCTACTTGCAAAAATCTCACTTCGCCCAAATTAGCTACCCTACCGCAACAACTCTACTTGCCTTGAATCCTCAAAAGGTTGGGGCTGCACTCTCTCCAACGTAGGATGGCAGAACAAGAAAGGAAAGGGGCGAGGAAGAGAGTTAGTTGAGGAAGAGAGAAGAGAAAAGGGAAAAGAGGATGATTAAAGAAAAATAAAATTCCATTAAGATTATAATTAAGGGGTTAACATTGCTAAACAAGAAAAAGGGTGGGTCCACTTGGCACTCATCCCAGTCTGCTGTCAATGCTGAAAAGACCTCAACGCTCTTTCAGCCAAATGTAATACCCACAATGTCTTTTTCATATCGTTTTAGCCCGTTTCTGCACCCATTATTTCAAAAATGCCGTTCCATAAAAATCAAGTTCTTTTCAAAAAATTTCTTCACCCAATTCAAAATTTTCAGTCATGTCAATTATCCAAAACACCCCTAAGTTTTTTTAAAAATAATCATTATGCCCTCAAATTCAAACAGATCAAACCCCATTTTATTTTTAGAATAACCCAATATTCATTATTATTATTAAATGTCAATTCCAATGCAAAGGCGCATAATTATTTGAATAATTGCGTAAATAAAGGGTCCAAAATTCTTGGGGGCGTTACACGCCAACGGTCGTCTTCCTGTAGCGTACCTTTGCTGAGTTGCTGGGTCTGATTCCGCCGCGTGCTTGCCAGAGAGGTTCTTCCTTTCTGGTGAGATCAGCTGTGCCTTGCCCTGCACCACTGAAAATAGTGTCTTCATTCTTGTGTTCCTATAAGATTTTAAACGTGTTTCCCCCATTTCTTTCACTCTCCAGTGGAGACGCCGATAGATCTTCACTCGAGTCCAGCCCTTAGGCACCATTTCCTCCATTGGTTTATCCACACAATGCTCAGTTGTGTGAGATATTGAGTCACATATCGAATATTGTTCTCGGAAATGATTTCTTGCATTTAGGTGTGACCCTTTTCTATTTTACTCTCTATTTCCGGCGATGAAGAAAGTCTAGTGGAACCTCGATCTTTCACTCGAGCGAATAAACCTACTCTGGGGACAAATCTGGCAGTTGAATCCATATGGGCGTGGTCGTATGAACCTCCAGTTTTAGTGGCGCTCTCGGCTTCCAGCGATTGGTTATCAAGGTCTTCCCCGCCATGAGCCAAGCTCCTCTGCGTGAGGCAATCTTGAGGTGCTCTTCGCTTTTCACTGAGATTAGGAAAAGCCCATCCATCAGAGTTGCCAAAGACAGACCGGTTATTGGTGGCCATTGCACCATGAGCGAATCAAACATGTACCAGTAATGAATCCAGCGATCTTCCAGACCACCCGGGAATCCGGCGATGACAGTCCACCGGAGGGGTTCTAAGAGTTGCTCATATCTACATCCCGGAATCGTGATTTTAGGTCCTCCATTGAAGGGGCTGACGTGAGTAGCTTTGATTGGGGATTGATCCCCTTTCGACTGTGTCCCTACAAGACTGGCCCATGTTTTTAATACATGGTGATTGAGCTACAGAGGAAAAAGCTTTTTCTGCTTGGCCGAGTTCCCCTACCTAAGGGGACCGAGGTTCTTCCGTCGTTCTGTGACCACCCATCGATCATGTCACCCCCGCCTGCAGTATCTCCATCTCCTAAGCATACTTCTCCAGCCATCTCTTAGTTGGTCTCAGCCTGATTCAGACATGTGAATGAAGGCTTTCGGCAATTCAAAAATCAACTGTGGTGTTGGTTTTTATGTTCGCCAATATCTGGGGAGTTCAGATCAGGTGCCATCACATGGCACAAATTTTTGTGCCTTAACACCTGATCACCCTCCATCTTGTCAGTTGTGGGGCCAAGACCTGATGGAGGGTGATCCGGTGCATAAGGCACAAAATTTTTTTTCAATGTGATGGCACCTGATCCGGACTCATATTTGGGCGGTACAAGAGTTGATTGTGTATGATGACAGATTTAAGTTATCAACTAAATTAGCCCCAAATCTGTTAGCATAGTTAGAGAGGGCCTTTACTGTCATTCAGGCAATTCGGGTTTGATTTCCACAGCCGCTACCTTCTTGCGTAAGCCCGATGTCCAGCCATAGGCCCTTGGGGACGGGAAGCAGATCAGGTCATGCTGAAAATGAGCGTTTTTGCTCACGCTGACATCGTGGCCATCAGATTTGCATTTTAAAAAGCTCAAAAGTCAACAAAACCACGTGGCATTCATCCAAAATGCAAACAGACGGCCACGATGTCCGCATGAGCAAAAACGCTCATTTTCAGCATGACCTGATCTGCTTCCGGTGCCGGAATTATAAAAAAAAGGTTATGAACTAAATTAGGCTTTATTTAATGAAATAAAGTCAGTAGGGCCATCTTTTAAGACTATAACAAAAGGCATGGGGTTAATCATAATCCCATGACTTAAAACATCATTTTTTTTTTTTTTAGCCCCAAAGAGGTTTGGCGTAGTGGAATGGGACCTAGGGCCGCTAGGCAGGCAGTTTTGGTTCAAATCTCATAAGAGTCACCTCTTGTGCAAGCCGAAGCATGGCGACTCCCTTGGGGCAAGGGGTAAGCCCATCAAACAGAACTTAGACTCATGTTTTTGTACCAAAGAAAGAAAAAATGCCTGACATCATCAAAGCCAATATTATTGACCAGAAAAATAAAATACTGAAAAAGAGGAGATACCTTCTTCTGTTCTCATTGCTTATGTTGCTATGACCACCAACGATGTCATGAACATGATGCAGAGACTTGCAAGAGGTTAAAAGCCATGCTCATTAGTGAATAATACAATCCCCATGAAAGTTTTCTTTGTTTTTGGTTGGTACTGCTCCATTGGAAAGGCTTCCAACTTTTTTGTTTACCTTTCTCTTTTTAAATAAGGAGATACACAAAGAGCAAAAATCCAATGCGTCAGCTATAATTAGCTACTAGAGATGACAAGCAACACAATGTGGAGTTTATAGAGAGAGAACCGGAAGATGTGTTTTTTTTTTTTTTTTTCCTTCTAATTGATAGCTAAGCTAGGAGTACCTCCCATGGAATTTGAACCCGAGGAGGCCCTTCAACCTAACCATCCAAATATCTCATTGCACCAACCCATAGTTATCAAATGCTTCTTACAACCTTGGAAACTCGATTTAAAAAAATCTTGTTTCCAAACATGAAAATACACAACATTCATCCGATGCTTTGAGAGACTTCTTCAATATGAAAATTGATTTTTGGTGTGGGAATTGCACTTTTTTTTAGCTAGAGGAAAATTATACTTTTTTTTAGCTAGAAGAAAACACAGATTTTCAGTTCGAACTTCGAAGACCCAAATCCGAAAAAAAAAAAGTTATCTGATTCAGTTCGAAGATCGTATCGAACCCGACCCGTTATCACCCTTGAGTCCGGTCCGCAAACAAGAGCCAGCCGAACTGGCCGATATCCGATCGCTTCGTCGAACGAGCCCGCCACCGCAGGCGATGGCGTTCCGGTTGGATTCCGTCACCGTCGCCTCACACACTGGCCCCCAAACTCTTCCTCTCCTTCTTCCCTTCTTCCCCATGGCTGCAAAGGCTCTCCGTCCGGCCGTTCCTCCGCCACCCCTTGCGAGAAAACTCCGTTGCCGAAGTCTCCCCGGAAATCCTTCCAGGAAAAACCGGATCCGACTCTCGCGATGCTTGGAGACGGCAATGCTCTCCCTCGCGTTAGCCGCAGTCGTTTCTGGCCACGCCTCGGCTTCCGGATTGCCCGTCCTCCTGGATCCGTCCGTAATCTCTCAGGAGCCCTCCAACGCTCTCTCCCTTCCTACCTGGGCCATCCACGTCTCGAGCGTCGCAGAGTGGTGAATCTTCTTTCCCCATTATCACTTGGAGAACCTCTGTTCCTAATTTTATTACATATACCACTTTTTCCGGAAAAGCTGGATAAGTCGGGACGCTAATATCCCAACTTATCCTGTTTTTTTTTTTTGATAAACGGGGTATGCCCAAATACCTACTGAGTCTTTGCGTTTAACCAAGTATTGTATTGATGCTGCTAGGGTTGCTGCCATGGTTTTGGTTTGGGAATATGGAGAGAAATCAGGGTTTGAATCGTGGAAAGGGCTTTCTTGGGCCATGGTAAGAGGGAATCTTGGACCTTACGTTACTTTTTCATTCTCTATTACTTTCTCTTTGTCCACCTTTTTTTGTTGAATTACCTATGCAAATGAATCCATAATGGAAAGAGGTGGTACTGAACGAAATTGAACAAGTTGATTCAGGGAATTGGTCAGTAGAAATTAATAGAACTGAATAATGTAAAAATACTTCTACTGATTGGTCAGTAGAATTGGGATTCTCTTTTTTTTGTTTGCTTGTTTGTGTTGTCCATGGTCAGTATGATGGTATGATACTATGACCATTTGGAAGCAATGCCTATTTCCAGGATTGAAACTCTGCCATTACTTCTATCACTTTCTCCGAGTTGCTATGGGACTGTTTCCTTTACCCCTACTCAAGTTTCAGCCATTCAATTGGCTTGTTTTATATAAACAAGTTTTACTTCAATCTTGGTCTTTATCAGCCTTACCTGTAGCAATAATCGTGGGATTTCAAGCTTCAAAAGCCAGATTAGGCACATGCATTTCTTTTAAGTTTGCATTCTGAGCAGCCACCTTATCAATTAACCTTTACCAGGTGAGTTGTTGAATTTCAATCTTTGAATACCACCCCATATGTCATCAAACTACTCTTGCTTTCCTGCGTTGACCGTGTTTATATTTGGTTCTTCCAACAATATCTGCGCCTCTCTCTCTCTCTCTCTCTCTCTCTCTCTCTCTCTCTCTCTCTCAAATGTTCATCTCCAAGTCTATATGTGCAACTCTTGTCCTGCATTGTTGGAGGTGCATAGGTCAGTTGATATTAGTTTGTAAAGCATGCATCTGTGATTGCATTTTGCATTGAGATGTGCAAATGAATACTGTTGCAGAACTGCTTTGCAGGGTGATGCTTTCTTGGTTAGAATTTAATTGGTATTCTCTAAACTTTGATCTGATAAAACTCAGGTTCCTCTTCTTGGTGGAGCGATGTGTGCATGCACCTGGCATTTCTTTTATAATTCTGAGACTCTTGATGTAAGTCATATTTACATTCTTTGTTGCATTGAGACTTTAGTAATTTAGATCTGGAGATTTATTCAAAAATTGTCATCGTCAAGTGTTTCAGACGAACAAATATGGCATAACAGTCTCCATGTTTGGCCCTATGTTGGTATGCATAATGTGTTCCACTGTACCAAGTTACTTGTGAAAAGGGCTCAATATAAATTCCATCTTCAAGTGCACACACATACCGGCCACTCAACGTGATTTGAGGCGTTTGCTTGATTCCCAACAACCGGCAGTTGTCTTTCTTATCAATTATCAATTGAGCCCCCCTTCTCGGGATCGGTTTAAGAAAAGGTTTTGTAAATGCAAGCTCTGCTATAGTCTGCTCGATTCTAATGGTGCTGATAGGGTCTTATGCTTATGGGACAGTCAACAAGTTAAGCTCATCTCCTTTATTGCTTCCATCTTTTGGATAAATATTAATTTCCTTCAGCTTTTAGACAGCATTCAGTTTAATGCCTATGGAATTTACCTTCATAATGATGCTCAGCGAAGAAGAGTGTCTTATGTAGACCTAATTCGATCTCTTTCAGTTGCACTTAATCTGAGCATCCTAATTGGAGATTTTAATGCCATGAGAGCACCATAGGATAAGAGTGGACGTAATCCTTGTCTCTCTCTTTGTCGTGATTTTATAGACTTCATCAGGGACGCAAATTTAATGGAGATTAGTGGATCAAATGGGCGTTTCACTTGGACAAACAACCAAGCAGGGAAATTAAATGTACAATGTAAATTGGATTGGTGTTTTGTTACTCTTCCTTGGCTTCGTAGTCTTGGAGCTTTTCCATTATTGAAAATTTTGCCAAGATCATCTTTTGATCACAACCCTCTTATTTTTGTCTCTAATGCTCATTATCATTCGAGATACAAATCATTCAAGTTTTTGAAAATATGGTTGCTACAAGACTCATTCAGACGAATAGTTGAGTCGAGTTGGAATGCTTGATCTCGAGGATGCCCTATGGAAAGAATTTTGTCTAAGTTGAATTTAGTAAGAACTAACCTCAAATCATGGAATCAGGAGTCTTTTTGAATTGTAGCAGACAAGATCAGCCAATATCAAGCGCACTAGAGAGCTTACAACCTTTGCTTGATGTTGGAGACTGATGCAATTGCAAATGAAAACTTAATAAGTGTCTCTTAAATCTGCCCCTCATGAAGAAGAAATTTTATGGCAGCAAAAGTCACGTCAAACTTGGTTACGTGAGGGTGACTCCAATACTTCATATTTTCATGCTTCAGTTTGCCAGTGACGGTGTAGGAATAACATATATTCTATTGATTTTGAGGGAGCTATCCTTACTGAATTTTCTGCTATTCAGTCAGCTGGAAAAGCGTTCTTTTTCAATTTGCTCTCCAAGGTCGGCAATACTGACAACATGTTCCATGTTATGGCCTTGGGTTTATCTGTCTCATATGAAGAGAATGAAAACCTTCTTAGACCTATTACAGATGAGGAGATTTGTCATGCAGTGTTTGACTCAAATGGTGATAAAGCACCAGGCCCAAATGGCTTTCTTGGGTGTTATCAAAGCTTTTGGGATATTATTGGAGCTGATGTTTCTCGAGCCATCAAGGACATTTTCTAGAAAGTTAAGCTTGTTCATCGAGTTAATGGTACACATCGTCCTTATCCCTAAATCCAACAATCCCTCATCTTTTGCTGACTACCGACCTATTTCATTATGCAATTTTCTTTACAAAATTGTATCAAAGATTATGGTCGTTCGGACGCAGGCTATTCTCTCATGCATCATATCTCATCATCAAGGAGCTTTTTTGAGAGGTCGTACTGTCCAGGAGAGTATTCTCCTAGCTCATGAACTAATTGACTCCCTTTTTACTTACAACATCCCCTTGGTATGTCTCAAAATTGATTTGCCTAAGACTCAGAAGCCTTTGATCGAGTGGACTGGGATTTCCTTAAAATGGGTCTTCTCTTTCTGGGATTACTTGAATCATGGGTCAATCTTATAATGTTAATGGTCGCTTCGGCCTCTTTTACTGTCTTACTGTCTTGATTAATGGCTCACTTGGGGACTGGTTTCATAGTTCTCGCTGATTACGTCAGGATGACCCACTTTCCCCTTATTTATTTGTCATTTTGATGGAGCTACAACATCGACGAATTCTTGCAACAATTGATAAGGGAGAATTACTTGTTCCTAAGTTTCCTCATTGTTCGACTCAAATTTCCTCTCTATTTTTCGTGGATGATGCCTTGTTTGTGTGCAAAGCTCATGAGAGGTCGATAATGACTCTTCGTGATATTTTTCAGGATTTTGAAAATGTGGCAGGGATGCTAGTGAACTTTTCCAAATCTCAATTCATCCTGATCAGTATCTTAGATAGTGAAGCTGCTCATTTGAATGGTATACTTGATTGGACTCTCGAAACCTTACCAATTCGCTATCTTGGTCTCCCGCTATTATATGGCAATCTTTTTGGTGAAATTTGTCAACATATTATTGTTGAGGTGGATACTAAATTGGTAGGTTGAAAATCATACTTATTATCTTATGTTGGGCGAGTATGTTTAATAAGGAATGTTCTCTCTACCCTACCCTTACACTGGATCCTGGCATTTAAGATTCCAACTCAAGCCTTGAAGGAACTAGAGAAGAATTTTGCTAATTTTTGTGGAATGGTAATGATTCCAATCACCATCTCCATTTGCTAAGATGGGACCTATTGTTTAGACCAAGATTGGAAGGGGGAGTTGGCTTTGGACACCTTGGCGACATAAACAAAGCTAATCTTGCTTTTTTGGGCTCCTCTATTATTACTAAGCCTTCGCTATGGAGTTGTTTTATGAAAAACAAGTATCTTCAAGTTCGAAGTATTTGGTCCCACAACTCAACAATCTGAGGATCATGGTCTTGGAGGGGTATTAAATGGGAATGGAATCTCATCTCTCATTAGTTGACTTGGAAGGTGGTGGATAATATGTGAAGTTCTGGCGGGACCCTTGGTGTGAGCATCCTTTAGAAGATGATCTCTATCCAGCAGAGGTTGGAATGATTTACCAGCATGTAGGTATCTCCTTAGTTGATTCTTATATGCTCGCTCAAAATAATAATATTTTCTTGCAATCAAGTTCCTTCTAGATGTCAACTCAAGCCTTGAAGGAACTAGAGAAGAATTTTGCTAATTTTTGTGGAATGGTAATGATTCCAATCACCATCTCCATTTGCTAAGATGGGACCTATTGTTTAGACCAAGATTGGAAGGGGGAGTTGGCTTTGGACACCTTGGCGACATAAACAAAGCTAATCTTGCTTTTTTGGGCTCCTCTATTATTACTAAGCCTTCGCTATGGAGTTGTTTTATGAAAAACAAGTATCTTCAAGTTCGAAGTATTTGGTCCCACAACTCAACAATCTGAGGATCATGGTCTTGGAGGGGTATTAAATGGGAATGGAATCTCATCTCTCATCAGTTGACTTGGAAGGTGGTGGATAATATGTGAAGTTCTGGAGGGACCCTTGGTGTGAGCATCCTCTAGAAGATGATCTCTATCCAGCAGAGGTTGGAATGATTTACCAGCATGTAGGTATCTCCTTAGTTGATTCTTATATGCTCGCTCAAAATAATAATATTTTCTTGCAATCAAGTTCCTTCTAGATGTCAACTTCAAGGATTACATCTATCCCAAACTCAAGACAAGCTTATATGAAAGAATCTTCCTTCCCAGTTGATATCACGTCATGCCCTTTGGCAGCAGATCAGACACAGATACCCCCAGGAATCATGGTGTAAAGCACTCTGACAAAAGGACCATGTGCCACGTGCAGTTGGGATAGACTTATGTCTATAGGCATTTCCTAGGTTAACCATTGTTACTTATGTAACTCTAGAGAAGAGACAACTGATCATCTCTTTATCTCCTGTCCTATAGCTTCCATGCTATGGAGTTTTGTCTATTCTATATTTGCAGTAACAAGAATCTTCTCTAGACAACTGGTGCTCGAAATTCAGTGGTGGTTCTCTAAGTCTTTTGAGTCTTACTGGTTAAGAAGATGTTGGCTCCAAGTCTTTCATCTAGTTGTGTGGAAACTGTGGCAGTTCAGGAATCACTTTAGACACAATGATGGCATCCTTACCAAGGCACAAATGAAATTCAGCTTATGGTCCTTATGTTCTGGCAATTTTTATAAGTTGAAGTGGTCTATAAAAGAGAAGTCTCGTCTAGCCATTTGGTTAAAATTTGGGATAGTGCCACATCCTTGGCAACATTGAATATACAAGGTATTCATATTCAGATTGCCTCATCCAGTTTCTCACCAGCAGTTGCTCTTGCCTTTGTGATTCAGAAGACCAATCGGGAGTTTATTGTGGCAGGGGCTCAGCGTATATCCCTAGATCGCCTCTTACCGGAAATTCAGCTGTTGGATGATGCTCTAAGTCTTGCCTTTCCTGAGGATGCTAATATTATTATCTCTAGCAATAGTAAGTTTTTTAGAATTTGGCTCCCTCAACTTAGTGGGGAGAATATCTGTTGGTAACTTCCCAACTCTAAATCATCTTTCTCACAAGTGTTGTCACTTGTAATCCTTGTTTGAAGGATTGTAAACTTTTGAAATCTGTTCCTCAGATGGGGGATCGTGTGGTTTGGCACCAACGGCCTCGAGATTTGTCCAACTGACCCTCTTGTGAAGGAGGGGGCCTTAATCCCCCCAGTTCTGTTATGGAAAAAAAAAGTGCACACACACACACACACACACACACAAGTACCAATTTGACTGCAATAACATCTCGGTGCAAATTATTTCATTGGATCAAGAAGGCAAATAGGAGACGTGAACTATACCTACTGTATAAAATGCAGTGATTCCAATCTTTTGTTATGAAAAAAAAAAGTTAAAATCGAGGTTTCACATAGAAGCATATTGGCTTACTACATGGCCATATCAGCTGTTTTCATTGAACTGGAAATGTGTTATGTGTAGGTACTTGTGGCTCTGCAAGCGGCATTGACAGTTATTGGTAACTTGACAATGTGCATAGCTGCATTTCGTATCTATAGGTCTACTCAAGGAGGGCCCGGGGCACCATGATTTTTCCTCAAAAGGATGGAGACAATTTTAGTCATCCTGATCTGTAATGTATGGATGTAAATGCTAAACAGATTGTCGTAATTGAGGAGAGGTGAACTTTCAATGCTCTTACAGCACCCGGACAGGCAACACCTGCTATATGTTGGAAATGATTAGCATGAAGCACAGTTCCCATCACCTTTCTGATGTGCATCTGTATTGTCTATCTTGAAGATATATCATAGGCAGCTTCAAGTAATGCAGATGACTGAAACAATGATCCTGATTGATTTTATTCTTTTTTTCAACAGAGTTGGGGTTTGGGGTTAAGCAGACCCCTACCAGTTATACAACGATATACCATTGGGATGCGAACTTGCAACATCCCAACACAAGCTGACATGCACTAACTTTTTGAACGGCAAGCTAGGGTTAGGCAGAGCCCAACCAGTTGCACAGCATACCATTGGGATTTGAACTTGCAACGTCCCAACACAAGGTGACGTGCAGTAACAGCTCCTACCAAACAAGCGGAGCCCCGTTGGTCAATGATCCTGATTGTTTCTTTTAGAGAGTGGTACCTTTTCGTTTTTAGTCCTAAAGTGCTCTATTTGCATGTAAAACATGAAACATATTGGCACCGTAAAATCCTTATTGTATCCGGAGATAAACCAACTTGGTCAGACTGGTTCAGATATTTTTCTAGTTTCTTTATCCTGTTACACCACTTTTTCGTTTGGATGCGGAGGTGAAAATTTTCATAAATGAGAGAGAGAGAGAACTTCACATTACAGAGAAAAGTAGAGATTTGCTTTTTCTTTTGTACACAATGCCACCATGCTGCCTGCCTTCCACAATGAAAAGAACACTCCCTGCAAGTCTCTCTCTCTCTCTCTATATATATATATATATAGTGACGAATTCTGCACTGTGGTTTTCAACTGAAAATGAATATGATCGGTTACTTGCACCTTGTACATTAAGCCAGTTTAGCAGTCAACCACTTTCACCAGAGCCTTCGCTGTCTGTTCCAACTTCATCATCGCCACTGTTCTGGCTGTAATCCTGTGTATCCTCATCTGATAATTGGGTTTCATTTATCTGTTCAGTATCTTGAAACTTCTTCCTAAAACCAGGATCCACAATGTCAATCATCGCACTTAGAGCCCGATGCTCTTGACTGATTCTAACAGCACTGTCCTGAACAGAGGCATTCTGACTAACTGCAGCAGGCAACTGAATCTCTGTGTCCTCCTCCCTCATTGCGGTTGATGGTTTTACATCCTGCTTTAGTTGCAAGCAGTCACTGGTTGCCACTTGACTTGCACACTCATTCTGCTGAAGAGTTTCATTTTCACCAGCCACAGCAGCGGCTTCAGCACCAGCTTGCCCCCCACTACATGCAGACTCGTTCTCTCCATGGAAAGAAGGAGCAGTGCTTGCTGCCCAGCTGCCAACAAGCTCTGATGCCAGTAAATCAGCTGTTGCAATTGTAGGCACATCCTCTTTGCTACCTGCTTCAGTATCTTCCTGAATGGTTTCTTCAACCTCAAGACAGTCATGCTTTTCAGAGCCTTGACCTTCTCTTTGCTCATGGTTAACCTCACCATCTAATAACTGTCCAGTGGATGATTGGATATTCAAACAGCCGACTTGAATTCTCTCTTCCAGTTCTTCATCTACCTCCATCGTTTCCCCTGCTACACATTCATTTTTATGAGAAGCAATTTGTTGAATGACTAGGCCACTGGCAGTAGCTTGTGTCTCTGTTCCCACAACCTGCTCTGTGCCAACTAGATTTTCTGCAGCTGGGTTTTCTATATTTGGTATAGTGTCAGCAAGATCGATGTCAGAACCAAATCCTTGCTTCTCAAGTGCTCTGCTGGTGTATTCCTCACCTTGGCTGTTCTCTTCTTCACCACATTCATGGTTTTTGTGTCCACAGTAGTATTTCTCAGTGCTGCTCGCATCACTGGCAGTATCCTTTGAACTCCTGGCATTTTTTGGAGTCGAGGCAGTAGAAGCCTCACCTGTAAAATTTTTGGGACCATTTGTTTCTCTGCCACTCTTTAAGATTTCATGTGTGTTCCCTCTACTTGTATGATAATCAATGTCACCTGCAGTAACCTGACAGTCTTCATCCTCCAGGGTTCTTTGCATTGCCTTAATCTGTGTTTGCTGCTTTGCAAGAAGAGCAGAAATCTCTTCCGTTGTGGAATAAAATGCACGTAGCTGTGTCTCCCTGGCCAGGACCAACACATGAAGGAAGCATTAGGCAGAATTAACAGCCAGGTTGTTGGAAAACCATCAACAGGCTGCAGACACACACATATAGGACATAAATTTGCTACAGACGTTTGTACATGCAATAGAAAACACTTTTTTTTCACTTCTTTTGTAGATCTAACCTTATAGACGTGATCTACATGGTTTCTTTATTAGGAAACAGGTTTTGGACCATGTTTTTGCAACATGTAAATTGGTTTTTTAAGGACTTCAAAGATCAATGGCCTACAATGTACCAAACTTATGACTCAAAAGGTCACATTTTTATAAACCATGATGAACACATCTATGAGGTCAGATTGAGTGGATACAACTTGCACTTACCACAGAAGCAATATATATATATATATATATAAAAGAAAAGTGGTAGCTGCTTAAACAAAATGCACACACGTTGAGCGTCCATCGTGCGAGCGTGATGGACGAGTCAGCGTGTTTTTCCCTTAAAAATGTGTGTTTGGTTTAAAACTCCCTTTGCGCTTTTGAAGCACAGCGGGGACACTCACGGTATTGTTTTTGGTTTTTAGCAGCGTTTTGAAGCGCTGCTAAAAGCTCTTTTTTGTGCGCTGAGCATCCATCAAGCCCGTGATGGACGCTCAGCCCACGAGTTTTTGTTAAGTAGCTAGGGATTGTGCAGCTACCATTCTCTCTCTCTCTCTCTCTCTCTCTCTATATATATATATATATATATATATATATATATATAGAGAGAGAGAGAGAGAGAGAGAATCCAGGGTTCTCTTTTTCCCTTGCTGTTTGACAAAAATTAAAGCAGTTTGATCCATGACTCATTATATTATCTTGTTGCTCACAGTATTCCAGAAAAGTGATGGATCAATTGAATCTAACCTTGGGATTAGGAAAGAAGTGAAGAACATAAAAAGTTATCCTTTTTCTCTTACTTTGTTTTCTTTTACTTGCTGATGTCTCATTTCATATGACATCATGTTTTCAAATTTATTTTGGCCGTTCATTACTTTGTGTAGTCTTTAATACTTTTTAATAAGTAAACACATTTGTACAATTGTAGTAGTAATTTGATACATAAAATAATAACCTTCAAATAGTCAAATATAAATATTCTTTTCATGTAGATTTCGTAAATCAGAAGTCCATAGTTGTCATTCTTCTTAATTGCTTTTATTTTCCACATAATTCTTTTATTTGTTATTTTTTTTTGTTATAGATATTTTTTTCATGTAGATATTCTTGGCAATGCAAGGGTGAGAAAAACAATCAGGTGAAACCTGGCACTTTTGGGGGCAGTGGCGGCAGTGTGCAAATATGAACCAAGAAATCAAACAAGCATGAGAAAGATCAATGTAGGAACTCATGGAATTAGACTAATGACATAGGAAGCCTCCATGAATACTGACCGAAGAATGATTCTTTCTCTAGCACCCTGAAACCTTTGTTTTTCAATTGAAAGATCCCGAATGGCAGCAGCCATTTCAAGCTCAAGGGCAGACACTTTAGCCCACGCATCCTCTCGGGCTACCTGCTAACAACATCACCAAAGGCTCTCAGCAAAAGTAGAGCAACATAAAAGCACCCCAAAAGTATTTTTCTTAAGGATTTCAGTAGTTTGTCCTTAAAAGACAGTCATCAGCATGATCTATCAACAAAAATGTACCAGCAGATGTGCAAATGAAGAAAACTTGAACCAACGAAATTTATTGAAAACAAACATTAAGTACATAATGCATAAACCAAAGAGCAATTTGTTGAGCTCCTAAATCGTGATAAACATTTGGATGTATCATTAGCATAGCAACTGCACCGCTTTCATAAAATCTTAAAGATGATGCAGCGATGGAAAACCCTTTGAAATATTATATGAATATCCATGCACATAAAGTTACAAGAGTATGTGTATACCACTGAATTATTGAGACATAAAGTGCAGACACAAAAATAAACATGCAACTTCACTAAAGAGATCAACATTTTGAAGTACTCCATCTCTACCTTTTCCATTTCAAGCTCCTTCCTTAATTTTGTTTTTTCTGCCTCCATAGTTTCAGCTTTCTGTACAAATAAACATCAACACCAAAAAATAACACCAGCATACAAGCTTCAGAGAGCATTTAAGAACATAAAAATGTCTTTTGTGTATTCTTATGCGCATGATAGGAAGAAAATACACAAGCACAGGCATCATAATTAACTCATTTGTGGAGATACTTTTGGTAAAGGAACATATGAAAGATATTTGAGAAACTGGCCTTCTCCAGAAGTTTTGGCAATTTTTAGAAAGAAAATAGGGGTTGCAGGGATTGTGACCAATCACCTACTCTACAGTATATCACAAAAAAAAAATGAAAACTTGTATCTAAATTTCTCATTTATTAAATTGAAAGAAACTCAATCTATATCCATGACACAAAAAAAAATATGAAGCAGTGTTGCGGGGCCATCAACAACTTCTCAAGAACTGACAAAACAAGGGTTTGTGGCTACCTTTTTTTAAACCACATTTTTCAGCTAGCCATGGCAGGAAACATGCCATTGTTGTGGGGTCACCATATAAATACACCAAAGACATATGGATGTGTCTTATGGCATAGTGTCATGGAGAACTAGGATTCATTTTGCTTTTTTCTCTTCTCTAAGAAGAAATTACTAACTTTTTTTTCAAGCAAATGACTGGATAGACCAATCAATCAAAAGGCAAACATGTCGTGTAGAAAGGAAGTTTTCCTGAGGAAATGATCAGCAATGACAGACAAGAGTTAGATGATGCAAACTTGTACATGTGGGTCATACTTTTTTGGCGCCTGCAGAGGCAAGTTGTTCAACATGAAGAAGAGCTTCTAATTGCCGAACCTTCTTCTCAGATTTAACAAAACTTTCACGGGCATCCTCCTACAACAGTATAAGACCATAAAAACAATATAATAGTAACAACCATAAATTGCCTTCGATGTAGCAATATATCAAAATATCCCATAAGAAATTTCACATGGACTTCAGAAGAAGGGAACAGTAAAGCATACCAGTTTTCTTCTTAATGATTCCAAAAGCACACGGCTTTCTTTGTCTGATTCCTGAAAACGTGTACACTTTTATTAATCCTCAAACCGAATAGATTAAACAAGCATTTATCACAAATATAGAGCTCTCAAAATAAATACACCAAAGCAACTTGAATACCTGAAGCTTATTAATAACTTCCTGTAGCTCATTTTGTTGTCTTACGGCAGAATCACTTTGCCGCTTTATTTCTTCCTGAGCCTCTAACCGAGCTCTCTCCAATGCAACCTTCAGATCTCCTGCAGCCTTTTCTCTTTCCACCCTTCGTTGATTACGTTCTTCCTCTAATTGAGATTCCAGTTCTGATATAGTTGCCTTCTGACTACAGAGAAGAAGGTGTTCAGACATGGCATAATTGTGTTCTCAAACATTTCTCAACAATGGAATAACACAAATTTCAAAAAGAAAAGCAAGATTCTCAAGATGGAGTCATTGGAAAGGAAGAAAAAACTAGGAATGGAATTTCAAATCTTCCCTCTTTATCCAAGTTTTTCAGAATGTTGGCAAAATACTGCACTAATACCATGAATACAGTGCAACAGAATCAGGTTGGAAGCATGTTGAACATAAGATTCACAAATTTAGGATATATCCATTTGAAAAATCTAACAAAGACATTGTACATTGTGATGTTTCAAAATGGCAGAAGCTCTCTCCGATTTGTTGAAATTTTACTGTGATTTTAACCTGTACATCTCAGAAAAGAACATAAAGGTGTAATAATAATCATGTAAATTCATGCAAATATTTTGAATGCAAGTATTCAACCAATATTATGCAGCTAGGAGAAGGTAACATTTCCAAATGACCTGTTCTTTATTAAAATAACTTTACCAACTAATGATTCCATCTGCATCAGTCCTTGACTGTATAGAAGCTGCAAGCCGTTCATTGAGATCATCAATTGAGTTTTTCCTTTCTGTTGATGTTGCACTAACCTCATCTAGTTCCGTTTGTTTAGCCTCCAACATGCAACGAATGCCTTTAATTTGATCAAGATATGAAAGGGAAACTGATTCTTTCAGCTCTTTCAATTCCTACACAAGATTACATAAAAACAAGAGGATTGCCTAAATTCATGTCCATCGCAGGCAAAACAAGATGAATCTTTAACTTTCATCTGTTAATGCAAGAAGACACTTGACTGAGACTCCAGGGCAAAAATGTTCAGATGTCAGAAGGCACAAAAGCTCAAATAAATTCCTCTAGTACCTATTTGTCATCAGAAGCTAAAAACTAGATATAAACTACAACCGTTGACAAAACAATAAAATTGGTGTTATCTTACACATGTTTTTCAGAAGCTTGCAATGATGGAGGGATAGGGACCAGTGGCTGTATCACATTTCATTTTCATTGTTAACCAGGTTTTCAACATCATTACTTTGAAATGTCTCTTTAATCTTTTCCAGTTTTTAGTCACATACTTGTTTCGGTTCAATCATGAGGTTACAACAAATTAAAATATCATTTATGGAAAATCTGCCAAAGTTCTTAATAGACACTGAAAAAAACTAACAGAAATTTGTGCATCTATGAAGTCAGCATACACAGAGAGCATCTTCCACATTAAGCAGTTGAATTTGTAAGTTTCATAACTTCTTAATTGCATCCAAAACAAATAAATCAGTGAGGCCTCTTCAGATATCCATAAAGCATACATTTTCGTGATGAGCAGCAGCAGCCCGAGCTTCACTACGCAAGGTCTCGATGGTAAGCACATGAGATTCCAGCTGCTTCCTCAAGTCCTTTGTCCAATGAAAACAGCTTAGATAATTACCCAATTTGGAAAAAAATAAGGGGATGGACAGGAGGGGGGGATCAATAACTTCAATGTTTGAACGCAAAAAAGTTCATAATATACCTCATTTGATCGTTGCAATATTCTTACATCATCAAGTGATATAGGACCATCAGTTGCACCAATGCCAATACCTTTTGGTTTCTTGCTGTCAGGATCACCATTAGGTGCACTAATGCCGAGACCTTTTGGTTTCTTGCTGTCAGGCCCAAAGCCCACCGAATCTTCATGAGTTAGAAAAAAAGTGAGGAAGAAAAACCATTGAAGGATAAGGCCTCAACATGAATCAGCAATAAAACTTAACAACCATTCTGCAGGCAGGCTATGAACGTTCATTTTCTAGGAAGTAGTTGTCCTGCTTTTTATTTTCTGAATAGAAACTTCTATTAAATTGATGTTTTTCTCATAAAAAGTTTATAAACCTTAAATACGCTAACAGCTAACTGTTTTGTAAATACCTTATAGCATGTTATTCTGGCATAGCATGTGAAACGAACTCTTTCTCTCATTTTTGAAAAACAAAAACAAAAAAGGAAACAAACTCTTTCTCTACATCTTTCCCATATCTTTGTAAGAATATCAAAACACATCAAATAGGAGATAAGCCAAGTAGAAGAATCCAGTTAATATTGGTGCTAGATGGATACTTAACATCTTAGCCATGACCTTGGTGACCATGGTGGAGGTCTCAAAAAGGCACTAGGATGAAGAATCTGTATAAGTACTGAAAATCATAGTTAGCAAAACTCTGTTTAAAACTTTAAAACACGTTTCTTTCAATAAAATTTTGAAAATGAAAAAAAATTGAAACTCCATCTTTTCAAAAAATAGGCAAAATAAAAGCATTCTTTTGAGAGATGCATTTAGAACACGAAAACTTATATTTAAGTAAAATACTTTTCAAAAAAGAAAAAACTCAATTACGGATCCAATTGGATCGGATCTTGAGTTTGGATCATAATGATTCTTGAATTTGAATCTCATTATTCCTTGTCCTAACTTGTTTCTCATAGGAAAATCTCATACATATGTCTGTGTTTTTTACCTCGTTTTGTAAAATCAAAACCGAATTAAACATGTATGTATTGTTTAATGATTTTTTCCGACTTGTTCTTTTATGCCGTTTTGCTCAGCCGTCTTTTTGAATGTGAGACCTTTCAAAAAACATATTCAGTATTTAACGATTTTTGCTGTTTCGCATATTGCTAACTATGCTGAAAGCAGAACTCAAGTTGTTAACTTAATAGAGCACATCGACTTTTCAACTTCAGACACCTGTCATGAATTAAATTACTTCAAGTTGTAACCTTCATTATGCTAGTTCCTATTGAAGTTGCATAGAATATCATGCAAAGACTGGAGAGGAGAACTGAACAAGTTCCTGGATGCTTGTTAAATTAACTGCAACTATCAATGGCAACTTTAGTAAACTTTGGAAAAGAATAGACATTGACATTTAACCAAAGCAACTAACAAATCTGCCTTTTCCCTAGCCAAAAAAAAAAGAAAAAATAAAGCCATACAACCAACCTCGTTTTTCAAAACTCACAAGGGGCAAAAAGTTATTATTTTCTAAAAATTGCCTCACACACACAAGCAATACACAAAGTTCAGGTAGATCGTTTATGGTAATTTCAATCATTAACATTTTAACTGTCAATAGAATCAGCCTGAACGGTGCTGCTTCCAAGTACAGACAACAATTGCTCCTTCATTAAGGCATGGTCCTACTTCCCAATCAAGTCAAGAAGCCAGGCAACAGGATCTTTGTGAAGCTACGTCTTTGGTCTGGTTTGGATACAATCCAATACTATAATCCTATGCACTGAAAGTCAAAAGCATTGAAAAAATTTGATTCATGGAGCAGGATAACAAGCAATCATGGATCAAATAAGACAATATCCATCCAATGCCAGGTTTTATACTTTCCATGATTTAATGACTATATCACAGCAAAAGTTACACCATTGACACTTATAAACCAGGTGTACAAAGCATATCATAGAATATACCTGTTTTCCTTTTGGAAAGTGCAGGTCCAGGTGAATTCGAGGAGACAACTGATTTTGCCAATTCTCGATAGACAAATGCAAATGAATTTTCTGAAATGTTGACGAAAAGAAAGATATAAAGAATTGGTAAATTCCTTATCATAAACTTGAAAATTAAGGAAAATGAGATGATGAAAAGAAATAGCCAAACATGCATCAATCAGGAACCCAATATACAAAGTATGTGTACAATTCTACTCACAAATTATCTTTAAAAAGGGCAAAAAAAATTCCTATAACCAGGTGTGCTCCAGTAGTGCCCTCTCTAAAGCATCACTATGGAGAACACAAGTGTGATACACCTTCGATATCAACAGCTTTCCTGATTGCATCAATGGAGATAGCTGGACGGTGTGGTCACACTACCATAACCGAGGGGCCTTGGTTCGAATCCTAGGGGGGTTACCCCGTAGCCCATTCAGGAAAAAAAAGGGAATTTTCTCAACACAAAGGGTGTTCAGCCTAGAACTACAATTTACTTTGACGCTAGCATCAGATGTAGCACTACAGTACGATGATAATAAACATATTTATCAGTGTGTTAAGCGTACAGGTGTCTATGCTATTATTTTGTTAAGCCTTACAGGGGCATTTTGTAGATAACTTTTTTTTTCTTTTCCAACCAAACAAGTTTAGAACACAGGAAGTTTAGCAAGAGACATGCTAAAGTTACACATAGGAAATACCACAGCATCACAAAAAGCGTATATGAACAAGCATTTAACTCCTTCAAGTAGAATAAGCCATAAAAAGATAGCTCTTTCTGAAAAAGAAAAAGGAAAAAATAGGAACTTAAGTTAATTGTTAAAACAAGAAAAAGAGATCAATTATTTTCTTCTTGTTACATCTCATCCAGCATACACTGGTGCTCAATGATCCTGCTACTGAAGCAAACAGTTTAGATTACCACCACCAATACCAGTAGGCTAGCTTTTGCAAGTGATATGGATTAGCTTTTAGCCCAGTCGGCAGTCACTTCTTATCAAAAACAAAAAATAAAGAAAGTTTGTGTTCATTTCAAGCGGGCGGGATTTGAAGCCACCACATCTTGAATTAAAGACAGATGACCTACCTGTTAGAGTAGGCCTTGTTTTTTATGTTTAGTAAACTGCACTTAACAAGCTTAATCAGGCTTGTTTACTTGTTCAAGTTCGGATCATTTATATATCCGAGTCTGGGATTGACACCCGAGCCCAGCACCTGGATGAGTCAAGCTGAAATGAAATGGGGATCTTCGAAACACGAGCTTAGATTCACAAGGGCAAGCGTCAAGAATGACACTAAAGCATAACCCTTAAAAAGGGTATAACTGGAAACAAAATAAAAATAAAAATGCATTCTTTATTGATATGAAAAACCAATTGCTTAAGAAGCATTGGGATAAAATACAAGAGGGGCTGAACCCCTTTATATACACAGCTGAAAGAGGACTCAATAGAGTTGTTGAACTGTGTCAGTCCAACAGCTCTATTGCTAGTCAAGTCTGGACAGGACTTGACTAGCAACAGTCATTCTAGTTCAAACTGAACTAGATGACATAAAGACAAAAAATAAAACTAAAGGAAAAAAATTACAGAAAAGAAAGAAATGAAAAATATATTTATATATATAATAATATAATATTATTATATATATATATGTACAGTTGACAAATCTTTTTAACTTGATTTGGCGAACAAATAAGATGCCTAATGAGTGGAGGAAGAGTACTTTGGTGCCTTTATATAAGAATAAGAGTGATATACAAGATTGCACAAACTATCGTGGTATAAAACTCATGAGTCATACTATGAAACTTTCGGAGAGGGTGATTGAGTTTAGGTTGAGGAAGGTTGTCATGATATCGGAGAATCAATTTGGTTTTATGCCTGGAAGATCAACTATGGAAGTTATACATCTTCTTAGACAACTTATTGAAAGATATAGAGAGAGGAACAAAGATTTGCATATGGTTTTTATTGATTTAGAGAAGGCATACGATAGAGTACCTAGGAACGTTCTCTGGTGGACAATGATGAAGAAAGGTGTTTCTCTCAAGTACATTAGTATAATTAAAGATATGTATGAAGGAGTAATAACCAATGTCCGCACTTGTGGAGGGGTGACAACCAATTTTCCGATAACGGTTGGGTTACATCAAGGATCTGCTTTAAGCCCTTTCCTATTTGCGATAGTGATGGATGAGCTTACGAGATCAATTCAAGAAAATGTACCGTGGTGTATGTTGTTTGTTGATGATATTGTTTTGATTGATGAGTCTAGAGTTGGGGTTAATGCTAAGTTAGAATTATGGAGACAGACATTGAAAGCAAGAGGTTTTAAGTTGAGTAAGAGTAAGACTGAATATATGGAATGTCGGTTTAGTAAGCAACGAAGTAGTGATGGGAGTGTAGTGAAGCTTGGTGAGCAAGAAATACCGGTGAATGATTATTTCAAATATTTGGGATACATCATTCAAAAGTATGGAGAAATTGATGGAGATGTAAATCATAGGATAAAGGTTGGGTGGATGAAATGGAAAAGTGCAACTGGAGTGTTGTGCGATCGTAGAATGCCATTGCGGTTGAAGGAAAAGTTTTATAGGACGACTATTAGACCCGCTTTACTATATGGTACGGAATGTTGGGCTGCCAAGAGACATCATATTCAAAAAATGAGTGTAGCTGAGATGCGGATGCTTAGATGGATGTGTGGAAATACAATAAAAGATAAGATTCGGAACGAGGCGATACGTAAGAAGGTAGGTGTTGCACCCATTGAAAATAAGATGCCAGAGAATCGTTTACGGTGGTTTGGACATATTCGGCGAAGGCCTAATGATGCTCCAGTTAGAAGGTTGGAGAAATGGGAAAATATATTAGTTAAAAGAGGTCGGGGTAGGCCTAGGAAGACTTGGATGGAGATGATAGGAAAGGATATGAATGCTTTGAACCTCACCGAGGACATGGCATTGGATAGAAATGATTGGAGGAAAAGGATTCATGTGGAAGACCCAAAATGATTTTTTTTTTTTTCATATCGCTGACCCCAATTGTTTTGGGATGAAGGCGTAGTTGTTGTTGTTGTTGTTATATATATGTACAGTTTTACATTTTAACACTCCCCCCTCAAACTTACGGTACAATGAGCGAAAGTTTGTCTAAGAGAAAGTGAAATCGGGGAGCAGCGAGAGGCTTTGTAAAGAAGTCTGCTAACTGATATTCTGAAGTGACATATGGCAGATCAATTATCCCGTGTAGATATTCCTCTCTGACGTAGTGACAATCCATTTCGATGTGTTTGGTGCGTTCATATAATGTTATGTTACTAACAATGTAGATCACACTTTTGTTGTCACAACACATTTGTGAAGCCTTTATTGCTTCAGCTCCCATGTCAGCAAGCAGTCGTCGGAGCCAAACTACTTCCATGGTCGTGGTTGCCATGGCTCTGTATTCAGCTTCGGTGGATGAGAGAGATACCTTCTGCTGCTTTTTACACCTCCACGAGATCAATGATTACCCTAAAAAGATACAAAAGCCAGTGGTTGAGTGTCTGTTATTGGGATCACCTCCCCAATCAGCATCAGTATATGCAATTAAATCAAGAGAAGAGGAGAAAGATAATAAAAGTCCTCGTGAAAGAGAGGACTTGATGTATCTGATAATATGCATGATTGCTCCCATATGAACAGAAGTAGGAGCATGTTGAAATTGACTTGCTGTGTGAACAGCATGTGCTATATCTGGTCTGGTAATGGATAGATAGGAAAATGCCCCGACAAGCTGTCTGTAAGGAGTAGGGTCTGCAAGAAGTTCTCCATCATCAATCTTCATTTTAACATTAACAACTTCTGGAGTGTCAACTTTTTTATCATCAGTAATACCAGACCTGGAAACAATATCAAAAGCAAATTTAGTCTGAGGTAATAAATATCCTCTAGGAGAATAAGCAACTTCAATGCCTAAAAAATATCTCAACAAGCCCAAATCAGTCATTTCAAAATGATATTTAAGAAGTGTTTTGATTGTTTCAACTCCCTGTTTATCGCTTCCGGTGATAATCATATCATACACATAGAGAAGAAGCACAATGATCCATGCATCAGAATTCTTAATAAACAAAGCAGTGTCAGTTAAATAGAATTGAAAACCAATATCAATCATAACACGACTAAACCTATCATACCAAGCTTTTGGTGCTTGTTTAAGTCCATAAAGAGTTTTTTCTAAGCGAAGGACTTTACCCTTAGGAATACTTCTTCAACTAGCTTTTCATTTAAAAAAAACATTTTTGACGTCCATTTGAAAAATAGACATTTTTTTATAGAAGCTAAGGTAATTAAGGTTCGAACAGTTGTCATACGAGCCACCGGAGCAAAAGTTTCTTTATAATCAATCTCATATTCTTGGGCATAACCTTTGGCTACTAAACGGGCTTTATATCTTTCAAGAGTACCATCACTCTTGGTTTTAATTTTATAAACCCATCGACATCCTATAGTTTTCTTTCCTGGAGGAAGATCTTGAATATTCCATGTAGAAGCATTTTCAAGTGCATCTAATTCAGCTTTCATGGCTTCTATCCATTTGATATCATTTTTTGCTTGAAAATATGTGGATGGTTCTTCATATGAGTGAATTAATGCAATAACTTCCCTATATATGGGTGAGAAAGACTCGTATGATACAAACTTTCCTGGAGGCCTCGAGACTCGGGATGATTGTCTAGTTGGAATGTTAAAATAAGTGCACATGGAGGATTAGACTCTTGTCGCCTGGAATATTGAATACTAGTATCTCTATGAACTTCATTTTCAACATTAAGATCAATAATTCTTTGATCATCATCAAAGTTACAGTCAAGGTCATATTCATCAGATATTGATGTTAGATCTAGCAAAAAGGAGTACTCAGTGACATCTTTTAATTTTCTAAAATCAAAAAAGCTCTCCTTTTCAAGAAAGTAAACATTTTTAGACACATATAGTCTATTATTTTTGAAGTCAAAACATCTATAACCTTTCTGTTTTTCAGCATATCCTAAAAAGGCACAGGGAATCACACGAGGAGAAAGTTTATCATTTTTGTCAGTAAATATGAAACATTTGCACCCAAATATTCTTAGTCTAGAGTAGTTTGAAGAAATGTTCATAAGTTTTTCAATGGGAGTGATATTGTGTAACGAAGAAGATGGCATCCTATTAATGAGATAGGTGGCAGTTAAGGCAGCTTCTGCCCAAAAGTCTTTCGGGACTTGATTTGCTATTAATAAAATCCTAGTTGTTTCTATAGTATGGCGATGTTTTCGTTCTGCCAGTCCATTTTGTTGAGGTATATAAGGACAAGATCTTTGATGTGTGATGCCATGCAATTTAAGATAATTTTGAAAATCTGTGGATAAAAACTCTCCCCCTGAATCTGTGCAAAAAATAGTAATATCATTTTGAAACTTGTTTTTAACTATATTATGAAAAGTATGAAAGTATGAAAATACTTCAGACTTATGTTTGAGAAAGTACATCCACGTATGTCGGGAGAAATCATCGACAAAAATAACATAGTAAACAAATCCTCCTTTAGAAATTACTGGTGCAGGACCCCAAACATCCGAGTGTATTAATTCAATTGGTCTTGAAGAGAAAAAGGTTCTGTTCTTAAATGGTAATCTTTTCATTTTGCCAAGAATACAATCTTTACAATCAAATGATTCAGAGTTACAAAATTTCCCTAGATTTGGAAAATGTTGGATTTTGGCTATATGTGGGTGACCAAGTCTCTTATGCCACAGTTTCAACTCTATTTTTTGAATATTATAACAAAAAACTTTCTTCGGCATTTCTAAAAAATCCATGTAATAGAGTCCTCCTTCTCTATGGCCTTCCCCAATCAGCTTGTCTGACTGGCGATCCTGTACCCAACAACCATGAGAAGAAAAGGAAATATTACACCCATAATCAGAAATTTGAGATACAGATAAAATATTTAAATTTAATTTGGGAACATGTCTAATTTTTGGAATAAAAAATTTCTTTGTTTTATAAATTTTTTTCAAAATTTTCTATTCCTTCTATTTCAAGAGAAGTCTCATCAGCAGTAAAGACCTTTGACACACTTGTTTTATTTTTAACACATTTAGATAGACTTTGATTATTTGAGGTCATATGAAAAGATGCACCAGAGTCAAGAAGCCAAGAAATTTTACCTGGATCAGAAAAAGATGAGGCTGCTACGCCGGTTAAAGCTTCAGATGAGGAAGAGGCACCTTTGATGAGAGGCTGAAGAATCTCCATTAATTGGGTCAGGGAAACTGGTGCATCCTGATCTTTAGGCTCCGATCAAGCAATTGCAGCTCTTTTTTCTCTCAGATCCTTAAGTTTAGGACATTCTAGCCTGTAGTGTCCCGTTTCATGACAGTGATGACAAATAACTTTCTTCTTATCATAATCACCATTTTGTCGGTTAAAGTGAGGAGGCCTATATGATCGAACATGATTCCCTGGTCTAGACACGGTTAAAACGGAATCATCTTCAATTTTTGAAGAACCTTTCCGAAGATGATTTTCTTCAATTGTTAACTCTTCAATAGTTTCAACAATAGAAGAATTTTTCCCCGGTGAAGTAAGGGACGATTTAGTGATTTCAAATTCCAGCCTTAATCCAGTGATAAACTGGTAAAAATGTTCAGTATCGAGTTGTTTCTGACGAAGCTCGATGTCTTTGGCACAATGCCACTTTGGTTCTAAAAGGGAAAGTTTTTCCCAAAGTTCGGACAACCCATTGTAATATTCACGAATAGTTTTGTCTCCTTGTGTCATCATTCGAACTTTTTCTTGGAGGTTGCACACGTGTGCAATATCTTTAAGGGAATACATATTCTTAAGGTATACCCATGCCGAATCAAATTTGGCAAGACTTGAGCATTTTTTAATGTCAACGCTATTGATAAGTCATGACATTATCTTCACATGAGATATTCTCCATTCTTTCCATTTCTTCTCGTATGAGGCAATAGCCTTGATTTTCTCTTCTTCCGATAGAGGGACCTCTTTATCTCCCTCCTTTTTAGTAAGAGATAGCTTAGGTTCCGAATCGGAACCATCCACAATCCCCCATAGGCATTTTCCCCATATATGGTACTTCATGATTGAAGTCCATGTTACATAGTTCGTATCGCTTAGTTTCATAGGCATGACGGTGACTTTATCATTGTCATCCATCGATTACAAGGAAAGAAAGAATAGGGATAGAAGAGAAACAAGGAAAATGAAAAAGAAAGAAGAAAAAAAACAATACAACAAGATGTGAAATCTTCCCCAATGAAGTGATAAAACACTTCTCTTCAAGTGGCGAACACTTTTGCAAACGGGCATGAAAACCGAGGCAGCTTTTCCTCAAGATTTAGTACTTCCGCAGCTTTGATACCATGAAATGAAATGAAATGGGGATCTTCGAAACACGAGCTTAGATTCACAAGGGCAAGTGTCAAGAATGACACTAAAGCATAACCCTTAAAAATGTTATAATTGGAAACAAAATAAAAATAAAAATGTATTCTTTATTGATATGAAAAACCAATTGCTTAAGAAGCATTGGGATAAAATACAAGACGGGCTGCACCCCTTTATATACACAGCTGAAAGATGACTCAATAGAGCTGTTGGACTGTGTCAGTCCAACAGCTCTATTGCTAGTCAAGTCTGGACAGGACTTGACTAGTAATAGTCATTCTAGTTCAAACTAAACTAGATGACATAAAGACAAAAAATAAAACTAAAGGAAAAAAATTACAGAAAAGAAAGAAATGAAAAATATATTTATATATATAATAATATAATATTATTATATATATATATATGTACAGTTTTACATTTTAACACAAGCAGTGTGCAGTAGTAGCTTTTAGTCCAAATGAATAAGGCATGCCTATTGAGTCATGTAGAATAGACGGTACAACCTGATTGTAAAGAGAGAAGGGGTTTGCTTGTTTGAATCGTTGGCCAAACCAAACATAGAGGAACCATTTAGAATAATTACAGTGCACAGAGAACAGTAATCAAGAGGCCAAAGATAAAGAGGCAAATGCTTATTACCAGACTCAGGAAGATGAGCAAGAGATATGACATCTCCATGATGGAGTTCGACATCTGGAGAATCCTTATTCAGCAACTCCCAGTTAAGATACGTTCCATTGGAGCTACAAACAGCACTAAAGATCAGAAATTCATACAATGTAGGAAATACTAGATTCAAAAATTAAATATGATTGTATACCTCATGTCCTTTATATATACTGCAAGGGAGGGGCTTGTTGCCTCTGTATCATCAATTTCCACTTTCTTCTCATCCTTCGCACATGCTGCAAGGGAGGGATTGCTTGTTGCGACCGTCTCATTAATTGCCACTTTCTTATAGATTTTGCAATGCTTTCCACTGATTGTAGGCGACTCACACTGGAAGCATGTTTTATTTGCTGAACGACCGAGCATGTGTTCATCGTTTTTCAAAATTATGTTCTTTCCCTGATTTGGAAAGATAAGTGGAAACACACAATCACTACACATAAATAAATAAACAAATAACGAAAATGCTTGCATTATTTATCTATCTATTTATATCAGTCGCCAATATCAACCTCTGCAAGGCAATTTGTCAGAGTAGTTTTTTATCTATAATTCCCAAGAAAATCTTAGTGAAAACGGAATCCGAGAAAAATAGAAAAACCAAGAAACTTTTATCAGTGTTCTCCCAGTAACAATATTAAAGAAAGAAAAATAGGGAAGGTATAAAAAACATAAAGAAAATATAAAATCAATCAAAAAAATAAGTTTGTTTAAATAAAATAATAATAACATATTTTTGTGATATGATATTCTAGAGATGCCAATAGTTACAAAATATTGAGATTTTTTTTTTAAAAAAACATATATATGCATGCATGTGTGCACATACACAAACATGTGCAAAGGAGAGAGAGAGAGAGAGAGAGAGAGAGAGAGAGAGAGGTGCACAAGTGAACACATTCAAGTGTGCGATAGTGCATATGTGTTATGCTTCCAAGATAAAACTGAAAGATAGAACCAAATTTAGAGGGAGTATAACTAGGGCGGAGAAAAATATCCAGAAACATATGGCAGAATGCTTTCTCTTTTAGATGACTAATTATGATTGCCTAGCCAATAAGGAAACACCAATAGCATCCCATGCTTTTCATAACCAACTTTGATATAAGCATTTGTCCCCTCAATCAGTCTAGTCAAAACCAATAGCTTTGTTATACTGGAGTTTCACTTTACACCTTTTCAGCGAAGCATTTTTCCTGTGGAAAATAGCTGCTACAAAATACTCATCGATTAAATGCTTTTTGCTGTTTGTTCACATACTGCTTCCATTTTTTTATTTATAGTCACTCATTCCATTTATCTTATTTTCAATTTCCAGTAAAAACCAATAGTTTTGTTATACTGGAATTTCACTTTACACCTTTTCAGCGATGCCTTTTTCCTGTGGAAAATAGCTGCTACAAAATACTCATCGATTAAATGCCTTTTGCTGTTTGTTCACATACTGCTTCCATTTTTTTATTTATAGTCACTCATTCCATTTATCTTGTTTTCAATTTATTTCAGATGTTAGCCTTTTCCTGTAGAAGTATTGTACTACTTATAAGCTAAGTCACAGGGATTCGGCCAACCAGGTGCCGCACCTGCATCGACGCGACGCGGGTGCGCGTGCGGGGTGCGGCACCTGGTGTGGTCAACCCAACCCTGGGTGTGGTCAACGCACCCAAGGTCATAACTGTCCAATGTTTGGACTTTAAAAAAATGAAGCCCGATAAAAAAGGGCTGAGAGGAGGATTAGGGCAAAAAATAATTGCCCTAATCCCGACCCCGACTGTGAGACAACCCGACCTTGACGCCGGCGACGACCCGACCCCAACGCCGGCAACAACCAGTCTCCCTACCCTGACGCCGGCGACGACTTTGAGCGACACCGTCCGGTATGCTCTCTCTCTCTCTCTCTCTCTCTCTCTCTCTCTCTCTCTCTCTCTCTCTCTCTCTTATTTAGATTGGTGAAAAATCTGTAATTTTAGGTGTTGAAAAATCTGGTTTTATTTATAGATGTTCACGTTGGGTTTTAAAGCAATGAGAATCAGATTTTTTTTTTACAGAGGTTCACGTTTGATTTTAGGGAAAAATCTACTGTTATTTATAGATGTTCACGTTGGGTTTTAAAGCAACGAGAATCAGATTTTTTTTTACAGAGGTTCACGTTTGATTTTAGGGAAAAATCTGGTGTTATTTATAGATGCTTGAGCTCACAAGCTTGAGGAAATACAAGGGAAAGTCCCCTATTTATACATCACAAGAGGAGCCACCGGGGGGGGGGGGCTCCCAAAGGAGTCGTTGGGAGCCCCCAATGGTCATATTTGTGACCGTTGGGGGCTCCCCAACGACTCTTTGGGGAGCCTTCCCTAGGTGGCACAACCTACGAAAAAGAAAAAGAAAAGAAAAGAAAAAAGGAAAAATAAAAGAATAAAAAAATACAATCATATTCCAAGTGGAATATGCGTAAAATAGAAAATTACAGAAATACCCTTGGAATTTAGGGTATTTCTGTAATTTTCTATTTTACGCATATTCCACTTGGAATATGAGAGAGAGAGATGTACATAGTATATATGTATATGTATCTCTCTTTATATATACGTACATTTAACAAGATTAAGGATTACATTTTAACACCACCACCCTCAAACTTACAGTGCGATAACAACAAGTTTGCCAAGAAGAAAATTAAATCTAGGCGAACAAAGAGCCTTAGTGAAGAAATCAGTCAGTCGGTACTCAGACGTCACATACGGGAGATCAATGACCTTCTTTAAGTATTCTTCCCTGACATAGTGACAATTCATCTCTATATGCTTCGTGCGTTCATGAAAGGTATGATTCTTGACAATATATATTACACTTTTGTTGTCGCAACATAACTTTGTTGGCTCTTTAATATAGACTCCCATGTCTTCTAGAAGTCACTGAATCTGTACAATTTCCATGATTGTGGATGTCATGGCTCCATATTTGGCTTCAGTGGAGGACAAAGAGACATTTTATTGCTTCTTTCACCTCCAAGAAACCAACGCTTCTCCTAAGAAAACACATAAACCAGTGGTGGAGTGACGGTTATTCGGGTCACCTCCTCAATCAGAGCCAGTATAAGCAATTAAATTTAATTCTGAAGATGAGGACAGAAATACTCCCTTATTTGCAGTTCCCTTTAAGTATCTGATGATGCGAAGAACTGCACTTATGTGAACGGATGTAGGAGCATGTTGAAACTGACTGACAATGTGGATCGCATGTGATATATCAGGCCTGGTGATGCTAAGATACATTAGTGAGCCTACCAGTTGCCTGTAAGAAGTAGGATCTGTTAGAGGAATCCCGTCATCAATCTTCATTTTTTAGCCCACTATTTCAGGAGTTTCACTAATTTTGTCATCTGAAATTCCTGATCTGTCAATAATACCACAAGTTTACTTTGAGATAAAAAATAACCACGTTGAGAGTAAGCAACCTCAATCCCCAAGAAATATGTCAGAAAACCTAAGTCTAACATTTCAAATTTCGAAGTCAAGACGGATTTAATGTTCTTGACTCCTTTGACATCATCACCTGTTATTAACATATCATCAACATATAATAATAATATGACAATACCTGCATCGGATTTTCTGATAAATAATGCAGTATCTGTATAATATGAAGAAAAACCATTTTCTAACATTACATTGTTAAATCTGTCATACCAGGCTTTGGGAGTTTGTTTTAATCCATAAAGAGTTTTCTGAAGACGAAGATCTTTATCTTTAGGAATTTTCATACATGGTGGAGCAACATATAAACTTCTTCATTAAGGTCGCCATTTAAAAATACATTTTTAACATCCATTTGAAAAATATTTCATTTTTTAATAGACGAAATAGTGATAAGACATCTAACTATAACCATTTGTGTTACAGGTCCAAATGTCTCTTCATAGTCAATTCCATATTCTTGACCATACCTTTTTTGCAACTAAGCGAGCTTTATATCTCTCAAGAAATTCATCGCTCTTAGTCTTAACTTTAAACACCCAACGACAACCTATAGGTTTCTTTTTAAATGGTAGAGTTTGAAATTCCCATGTGTTAGCTTTTCTAAAAGCTCTGAGTTCATTTTTCATAGCTTCTTGCCATTCTACGCATTTTTTAGCTTCCTTAAAATTCCTTGATTCAAAGTAAGAATGAATGGCACTGAGACAAGCTTTATACTTAGGTGAAAATGAGTCAAAAGAGACAAATCTTGTTGGAGGCTTTATATTTCTTTCAGATCGTCTGGGATCAGGTGTAGGAATAGAATCACTATATTGCTCAATTGCACTCCTAAAAATACTTCTATCTCTACGTGAATAAGTTATAGGATCATTTGATGCCCTATCTTCTTGACCACTAGGTGAGTTGAAGTTATTAATGTATACTTCATTATCACTATCGTGGTTTGATGCTATTTCATCATCACTAGGCATGTCATCATTACTAGATAATAGGTCAAATAAGAAAGAGTAGTTCATATTTTCGGGATGAGAGTCATTTCTTTCAAAGCCACTTTCATTTTCCAAAAATGTCACATTTCTTGAAACATATAACTTATCATTTTAGAATCATAACAACGAAAACCTTTTTGAGTCTCGGAATAGCCAAGAAAGACACAAGGAATAGCTTTAAGTGAAAGTTTATCATTCTTATCTGTAAGGACAAAGCATTTGCAACCAAAAATTCACAGTCTGTTATAATCAGGTTTCTTTTAATATAATATTTCAAATGGAGAGATTTTATCCAAATTTATAGATGGCAGACGATTGATAAGATAAACAGATACAAGAGTCGCCTCGGCCCAAAAGTTTTTTTGAATATTTTGAGATATAAGAAGAGTTCGAGTGGTTTTAATGATATGCCTATGTTTTCTTTCGGCCAACCCATTTTGTTGGGGGGTGGTTAGGACATGACCTTTGATGAGCAATACCATTATCTTCAAGATATTTCTTGAATTCATTGGAGAGATACACTCCTCCGGAATTGGTTCTAAATATCTTTATGTTGCTATTAAATTGATTTTAAATCATCACATGATATGATTTAAAATATGAAAAAACTTCATGCTTATGTCTAAGAAAATATATCCAAGAGTACCTAGAAAAGTCATCTACAAATATCACATAATAGGCAAACCCTCCCTTTGAAATAACAGGTGTCGATCCCCAAACATCCGAATGAACAATTTCAAAAGGTTTAGAAGTAAACATAGATCTTTGCTCAAAAGGCATACTTCTCATTTTTCCAAGAATACAGTCATTACAAGAGAAAGTATTTTTACAAAGATTTTTAGCAAAATATAAATAAGATAACTTGATGATATTAGGATGACCAGGTCTTTTGTGCCAAACACTTATATCCTTATGTTGGGCAATATTACAAAAAGAGCTTTTAGGAATTTGAAGAGAGTCCATATAGTATGAGTCTCCCTTTCTAGAAACTTCCTCAATCAACTTCCCGAACTGGTGATCCTGTATTAAACATTTACTGGTGATCCTGTATTAAACATTTATTAGAGGAAAACTTAATATCACATCCAAGGTCTGAGAGTTGAGAAACGGAGAGAAGGCTCAAATTCAATTTAGTTATAAATCTAATTTTGGGAATGAAAAAGTCTTGAGTTTAAAAATCCCCAACTCCTTTAATTTCAAGAGAAGTCCCATCCGTAGTAGAAACAAAAGATGGAGAAATATTTTTTGAATATTCGAAAAGCAAATACATGTTTGGGGACATATTAAAAGACGCACCTGAATCCAAAAGCCAAGAGGTTTTACCTGGAGGAGAGAAAATAGATACGGCGACTCCCGAGAAGGCTCCCTTCAGAAGGGGTTGGAGTGCCTCCATAATTTGGTTTAGCGAAAAGGGTCCATTTGAAAAAGTCTCCTCCTTTTGCGGCTGAGAGGTGGTGGCCATGGCTAACAACTTCTTCCACTTGGGACAAACATGTTTGATATGCCCTGGTTCTTTACAAAAATGGCAAACAATTTTGCTATAATTCTTTTTTCCACTTGTCCACCTCCTTGATTTTGATTTTTAAAATGAAGGGGACGATAGGTTCTTAAATTGTTTCCGGGCCTAAACACCGCATTGACCCCATCATTCTCTTCGAAACTGGAAGGAACCGCAAGGACATTTGACCCTTGCTTACTTATACCCATACGGGTTTCTTCCCCACTTAATTTGGTGAGAACATCCTCAAGAGAGGGGGGAGTGAAAGAAGACAAAAGAGAAGACCTTATTTGCTCAAATTCGGGCCTTAGCCCATTTAAAAAATTGAAGAATCGATCTTCTTCTAATTGTTTGTGACGAAGTTCAATCGCCTCTCCACTCCATTTTGCTTCGAGCATAGCAAGCTCGTCCCAAATGGAAGAAAGTTCAGCAAAATATTCCCTAATAGTCATTTCGTCTTGAAAAAGCGTTAGAGCCTTCTTTTGAAGGTAATATTTATGAGACAAGTCCCTTGAAGTATACATTTTCTCAAGATACTCCATGCTTGATAAACCCTTTTGAATTTGATAATATTCGCGTTGATTTTTGTCTCAACGGAAGAAAAAATCCAAGACAATATTTTAAAATTCTTCATTTCCCATTCATCATGCTTCTTTGAATATTCTTCAAGAGCTTTGGTTCTTTCTTCTGCTTCAAGGATCTTAATTTCACCTTTCTCCATCACAGTGATTTTGGGTTCTGGTTCTAGGATTGTGACTTGCACATAACCCCAAAGACCTTTCCTTTTTATGTGAGCCTCCATGTTTTCAGCCCAAACGTGATAGTTAGAGCCATTGAGTTTAAATCCAAGAGAGAAGTGAGACTTTTTTTTCACCCATTCGAGAGAAAAGATGAAAGAAGAAATACGTACCACAATAAGATTTTTAACTCTTGTCGAAAAACCCTTCTAAAATATTGAAGGAAGAGAAGCCCCCACACCAATCTCCAAGAAGCCAAAGGTACATTTTTCGAGGCACCCAAAAAACGAAGTCACATGATCTCCAATCTTTAACCAAGCTTTGATACCATGTAAAGTTGTCTTCAATGAGACAATACACATACAAGCACTAAAACCTCACAAGAGATGTGCACAAAGGCACTCAACGAACACTTGAACCAATATGCACAAAGGCATAAAACAACGCGAACATGCACAAAGGCCACAATATATTAGAAAAGAGGGAAAGCTTGAGGAAATACAAGGGGAAGTCCTCTATTTATACATTACAAGAGGAGCCACCTAGGGGGGCTCCCAAACGAGTCGTTGGGAGCCCCCAACGGTCACATTTATGACCGTTGGGGGCTCCCCAACGACTCTTCGGGGAGCCTTCCCTAGGTGGCACAACCTATGAAAAAGAAAAAGAAAAGAAAAAAGGAAAAATAAAAGAATTAAAAAAAATACAATCATATTCCAAGTGGAATATGCATAAAATAGAAAATTACAGAAATACCCTTTTTGGGTAATTATGAGAATATATATATATATATATAGAGAGAGAGAGAGATGTATACATATATACATAGTATATATGTATATGTATCTCTCTCTATATATATACGAATATATATACGTACATTTAACAAGATTAAGGATTTCAGAGGTTGGGTTCTAAAGCAACGAGAATCAGATTTTTTTTACAAAGGTTCGCATTGGATTTTAGGGAAAAATTTGGTTTTATTTATAGATGTTCACGTTGGGTTTTAAAGCAACGAGAATCAATTTTTTTTTACAGAGGTTCATATTGGATTTTAGGAAAATATCTGGTTATATATATATATATATATATAATTTTTTATATTTTTGCCGCACCCAAGTTTTTTGAAAGTGCCGCACCCCCACACCCGCACCCGCACCCATGTGACAGCTTATAAGTAGGACTAGGAAATGAGATGAGTAGTTTGTTACTCAATTCAGCTTGGCTGGTTCAGGCTGATAAAATAGGCTTGGCATTGGCGAGCTGAGCTACAAGCTACACATGAAGTTTACAGAACAGAGCATGAACAGAGGTGCTCAGCTTAGCTCGTGTGTGTGGTTGGTTGGAGTATATGGCTTTGAAACAAGTGGCCAATTGTCCCATTCTTGATGTTATCAACATATGATAATCCGTCACTAACCTCCCTCTTCCCGCGAAGAAATCTTGGGCTGATATCGTGGAGGAAGGCTTCGCCTCTGCTCCCTCTCAGGTTCAGAGCCTTAGAATCGTTAAGGAAGATAGTGAGTCTCTTAGTACGACAGAAATTGTTGAGAAAAGAAATGGCTCTGATTCGAATCATTCCAAATATGTTTCTTGGAATAGCAATCCAAACAAAATAGATGTAAATAAATTGCGTCCAATAGGATTTGAACCTATACCAAAGGTTTAGAAGACCTTTGTCATATCCATTAGACAATGGACGCTTCTCATTCTGATTCTCTTATTTCTTATTCCTCCTTTCCATTCCCTGTTTGGAGAAAAACAGAAACAATCAGATTGTATGCGTCCGAGGGAATAAAGACGCATATTCAAATCAATAACGGATGTATTATGATTCATATCGAGAAGCGAACGAGTGTGAACTTGACCTTATCAAACAAAGTGTTTACTCCGCTTACTGGTGTTGTAATACAGGTGTAAGAACTCAAGCATAGGAAAATGTAGCTTTCGACGCTGATGTAGTATTGTCACATATGTTTTTCTAAGACGCTACACTCACAGTTACAGCTTGCGATGTTGAGAAGTGTAATATGCTAATGTACCATATGTATTACTATTTGTATGTGCTCTTTTGTGCTACCCTCTCAATGTTGTACATGTATTATTTAATGAGGGGTATTTTTGTATTTGTATAGGTGGATAGAGGGTCAACAATTTTTGTCTTCTAGTGAAACCAAAAAGGGGGTTGCCCTTTTATGTAGTGTAGCTCTTTATTCCAAAGCTAATGAAGTTTCTCTTCTCATCTTCTTTGTTATCTCTTTCATGGTTGAAACTCTATTGCTTTGATATGGCATCAGAGTCATACCCAACCCTAGAGAGAGGTATTTGGTGATCATTTGGAAGGAAAGAGGAAGAAGAAACTCCATTCCGGTGCATCGGGCATGTCTCTTGTTTTGTGAGCCCCAAGAAGGACGTTTGTACATTTGTTGCAGTTTGGTTCGATTGAGTTGGGGATTTGGTAGATCTTGATTTTAGATGATTTATAAATCAAGAATCATTCTGATCGGAGGTATACTCGATTTTATATGGAATTTTTTCTGATTTTATGAATAGTGACGTGAATAGTGACCAGATTTGGATTTCTGGCTGTTCTGATCTGATCAATAGTTTTCGGTGGCCTTAGTTTGATGGAGATGTAAATCATAGGATAAAGGTTGGGTGGATGAAATGGAAAAGTGCTACTGGAGTGCTGTGCGATCGTAGAATGCCATTGCGGTTGAAGGGAAAGTTTTATAGGACGACTATTAGACCCGCTTTACTATATGGTACGGAATGTTGGGCTGCCAAGAGACATCATATTCAAAAAATGAGTGTAGCTGAGATGCGGATGCTTAGATGGATGTGTGGAAATACAATAAAAGATAAGATTCGGAACGAAGAGATACGTAAGAAGGTAGGTGTTGCACCCATTGAAAATAAGATGCGAGAGAATCGTTTACGGTGGTTTGGACATATTCGGCGAAGGCCTAATGATGCTCCAGTTAGAAGGTTGGAGAAATGGGAAAATATATTAGTTAAAAGAGGTCGGGGTAGGCCTAGGAAGACTTGGATGGAGATGATAGGAAAGGATATGAATGCTTTGAACCTCACCGAGGACATGGCGTTGGATAGAAATGATTGGAGGAAAAGGATTCATGTGGAAGACCCAAAATGAATTTCTTTTTTGGTTCATATCGCTGACCCCAATTGTTTTGGGATGAAGGCGTAGTTGTTGTTGTTGTTGTTGTTGTTTTAGTTTAATGCAATCTAGTCATTTTTATGTGGGGAAACTTTTAGAAGTGTTGTTTTGACTCATTTTGGTGGTGTGCTTGAGATTTGATGGTTCTTTGGGTACGCATATGAGACGTTACCTGCATGTGATTGTCGATTTTCATTTTGGTGGATGATGGCCATTTCAAAGTGTGATAAATGTAGTGAATGTGTGGAATGTAAGAATCGGGATGTAGAGGCCAGGGACCAGAAGCAGGTGATAGACTTTCTCATGGCTCTGTGAACTGAATTTGATTGTTCGGTCCTTTCTTCCTACACTGGTCTAGACCTTGGGTGAACTTCTTGCATAAGAGACTAAGCTCAAATAAGAGACTAAGCTCAAGTACTCTTGGCAGTCAAACCTAGGGATGGTAAATGAGCCGAGCATGGGTTGTTCGGGCTCGGCTCGTTAAGGGCACACCTAGCTCGAGCTCGCTCATGAGCTCGTCACAAGCCAAGCTTGGCGAGCCGATCACGAGTTGGCTCATTTACTTTAAAAAATTAATTTTAGGTGTCTTTTAAGCTTAATAGTTGATAATATATAAAATATATATAATACATATAATATATATAATATATGTATAAAATATATCAAGGTTGTAAGTATCGTATCATTATCAGTATCGGTCAGGCCCAACGTAACACCATATTGCATCGTATCATAAATTAAAAAAAAAAATCAAAAAATAGCAAAAATTTTAAAAAATCATATCACATGAAACAATGATGAATTACACAAAATACAAGCATAAAATCACATATGAAGCATTTATGTCTCTATGAGCCATATAAGACATCATCAAACATCAACTAATATAGAATCATAGATAATATTGCATACATATCTCACAAGAATAATGCAAAATATTAAATATCTTGCAATTAAAAACAAGCCACAAGACTCATACTTTCATACTACGTAAACAAAAATATTATGGCAATAGTTGCACTCGATTTTCAATTGGTTTTCACTTATTACTTGAGTGTGTCATTGCCACGTCGGATCAACTTATGCCATCTTTGTTGGAGGAGTGTGGAGCATGATTTCTACCTTGATATAAATTTTTAATTTTTGAGAATTTTTTTGAAGAGTAGCTTTGTAATTTTACTCATAATAAAGTTTTTTTACCTTAAATAATTTTTTTGAGTGAAAAAATGGTGAAAATGCACTTTTTTACCTTAACTCACTTATTTGGGTAAAAAAACACAGTGAAAATGCACTTCTAATGGCTTTTAAACAAATGGAGAAGTCGGCCCTAAAAAGGTATTTAAAACCCAAAATGAAAAAAAGTAAGTTTCGGCCTTTTTAAAGTGCGTCGAAGGTGTATCGTATGATACACCGATACGGATACGATACACACTCGTATCGCATATCATGTCGTAAAACCCAAAAGTAACGGTATATATTGTATGACACAATATGATACTTACAATTTGAAATATATAATATGTAAAATGAGCCTATACGAGCCAAGACGAGCAGAGCTTGTCATGTTTGTGCTCATCTTATTTACCTAAACGAGTTGGCTCATAGCTCGGCTCGGCGAGCTCAATTTCTAAGTTGATCTTCTCACGAGCCGAGCCGAATGGCGAGCTGCTCGTCTCTTTTGTTAAGAAATATGCATTTATTATATATTGAAGTATACTAAGGTATACTTAGAGGTAATTTTCTTTGTATTTCTTTTGTATTTTCTTTCTCATTGTAATTCTAGGTATACTAAAGTATATTTATTGCGATTTATATTTTAGTATAAAGATAGTTTCTGATAAGTATACATATTGTACATTTTTAATTTTTTAGGGTAGAATAGGGATTTTATTTTTTATTATTAGTCATTATTTAAGATGACTAAATTTTGTAATTTTATTTATTTACTTTTCTTTTTGGTCAAATGAGATTGACCAACTAGCTGTTGGGGTTTGTAACGGCTAGTTTGATGGCTAGTTTAAATAGTCAAACTAGCTCTTGGGATTTGCAATAAGAGCTAGTTTGACTAATCAAACTAGTCGTTAAGACTAGATCTAGTCAAACTAGGCATTATGTCTTCCTTTATATATTGCTTATCCTTTTTTTTTGTATAGGTGAGAGAAGATGGATGCATACTGAGGGCGTTGGCATGAGTGTTGTAGTGAGGTTTTTCTTGTATATTTTTGTATTTATTTTTTATCAATAAAATATTTAACTTTTTATATCTTGTTTTTTCTCTTGTATTTGCATGGCTTATTGTATCTAACCAAATGCATCTTTATAATGCATTTGGATTTTATCTATGTTGTTATGTTTAGTTCTTTGTGTCTCGAGTTCCGTGTCATTTCGTGACATGGTATCAAAGCCAAGAAAAACTTTCTTGGTATTTTGTTTCTTTGGTCTTGGGACTCTTTGGTTCAAGATCATGCTTCATGAAGGAATCATGATCAATGTATGAGATAGGCAACTCAACCAAAATAACCATAAAGATATAAGATATACATACCGGATCAAGATCTCCCTTGAATCCTAAATTGTTATTTGCCTGTAACCGTAGTGGTCCTTATGGATTAAATCTTATAATATTGCAAAATTTATTTCTCTTGCATTGATTTTAATATTGTTTTTCAAATCTTTTTGCTTATTTTTATTGACATTAGTTTGTTTTCATTACAATATTTTTACCTCTTGTTTTTTCACTCTTCCCTTTTATTTGAGTAATTTTGTCTAGACAAGGGATCTTGTTTATCAGTTTTACAACCATGAATGTGGTGAGTTATGTGCACCAATTGTAGTTGATGGTGTTGTTTAAAGCTTTACAACCATGTGTGTGCTGAGATGTGTGCATCTCTTGTGGTTGTAGTTGGGTTTATTGTCAATTTAGATTGTCGATATTGTCGATGCATAGTCACTGGTATGGTTATTGCTGACATTTGCTTTTATCTCGTCTTATGTGTTGATACACTCGGATTTTGAAGATGTTGAGTTAGAGGTCAATGAGGTGATTGGTTGTGGTGACCAAACTACCGTTTTATAAAACCTTGCTGGGGTTTATGAAATCTCTTGTTGTTTCTCATTATGTTAAAATTTGTTGATGCAGGATTTCTAAAATCTTTTCATGTATTTTTGAATCTTTTCCACTGTCCTTTTTCCCTTTTATAAGAAATAGTTATTTATGGAGTCTCCATTAACATACATTATGCATTATAATATGCCTTGTTTGCATAGATTGATATATATTGAATGTATTTATTTCATATTGATATCGTTATTGTTATCGAAACATTTATTGTTATGATCCTTTGAGCTTTTGCATTTCTTTGAGACATTAAAGTCTTGCTCTTATATGATTCTTACTTATTGACAATTTGATATAGTTGTTTAGAATTGTTGATGATTTAAATTTTTGTATGAAATGTCTGTCTAAGCTATTGAAATATTGTTTGAGCATGCTTGCCTCTTGATAGTCTATATTGATATGTGATTATTTTTTGTCTCTAGTGTTTTAATATCTTGTATCTATCTTTGGAAATATGTTGTTTTTGTGGTTATGGATATTTTAGAATCACTGGGATATGAAATTATGTTTAGTAACTCTTTTAAAAGGTCTATTATATCTCTTACATGTATTCAGTTGTTGGTTCTTTTAATTGTTTTTGAATTATTTTTTTAAATAGCTTTTCTCCTTATTGTTTAAATGATTGTACCTTATATTGGATTTTCTCATGTCTTTTGTGTGCTTGATTTCTCATCAATAAAATATTTAACTTTTTATATATTTTTTCTTCTCTTTTATTTGCATGGCTTATTGTATCTAACCAAATGCATCTTTATAATGCATTTGGATTTTATCTATGTTGTTATGTTTATTTTCTTGTGTCTCGGTTTATGTGCCATTTTGTGACATCTTTTCTCAGCCCTAGTCAAACCCCATCAAAGAGTGTGTTAGTTGTGACTTGCAATTTAGGGTAGAGGTCGAGGTCGGTCTAGTGGAGGTAGTGGAGACATGAGCTTCATCCAGCGCCATTACTGTAAAAGTTTTGGGCACACGAAGAATTCTTGCCATGTGCTCAAGAAGAAGAAAGATGGAGTAATGTCCATCTCTACTAAGGAGGAAAGCTTCAAAACTAACACTGGCCCATCGAATGTTAGCAACACAGGTTCTAAAATTGGAGTATCTTCTATGCAAAGTCCTACTGAACTTGGGAGTAGTACTCAACATTAGTTATTGGAGTAGGTGCAACAACAGATTCAACAGCTCCAGTTTCTTCGGCAGTCTACCACTGCCCTCTCTACATTTGGCTCTCCTTCTTCCTCTAGTACTGCTTATGCAGGTATTCTTGGTAGTTCTCATGATTGGTCGATAACTCAGGGGCATCTTGTCATATGACAGCCCATGAGTCCATCCTAACTGATTGTCATCCATGAAGTGGTGCATTTTGCACTGTTGACGGGTTTTCTATGGCAATTTTTAAAGTTGGTAGTGTCTCTTCTAGTTCTTTTTCTGAAAGCAAACTTAATGTCTCTCAAGTTTATCATGTTTCATCCTTAGCCATGAATCTCATTTATGTTGGTCAAATAACCAAATTTAATTGTGATGTTACGTTTTTCCCTATCAATTGTATTGTGCAGGATCAGAATCAGCTACCAGGAAGGAGGATTGGATTTGGCCACAGGAAGGGAAATTTGTACTATCTGGATTGGTTGGATATAAGCAAACACAAGAGATGTGAAGTTAGTTTGGAAGCAGCTAGTCTAGATGAATCCTTTTTGTGGCACCAGAGACTGGGACATATTTTTAGCTCTAGGTTGCAATACTTAGTTACTTCAGGATGCTTAGGAGATTTGAAATTTATTGTTTCTGATCATGCTCAGAATGGTTAAAGTCGTAGATTAGCAAAAGGTCATGCTTTGCTATTTTGTCTAAAAGAGATAATCAAAAAATCTATTTGATCTTAGACACTCATATGTATCGAGACCATTTTCTATCTTGTCTAAGAGTGGTTCATCATATTTTGTTACTTCATATTCACTTAGGTTTACTTCATGAAAAATAGAAATGAACTGTTTGACATTTTCAAGAAATTTTGTGTTATAGTTGAAAATCAATTTTCTATTGTAATTAAAGTTATTCACACCAACTTTGGTTGAGAGTATAAGCAAAGTCCTTATAGTGGTCATATGAGTCACTGGAGCAACGGTCTCAGCAAAATAAATGAAAAATTGTTGGCTATAACCCTAAACTAAAAGCCTTTCCTTATACCTCTCAATTGACCCATTTGCCTTAGTCTTAATTTTGTATACCCACTTGCACCCCACTACATTCTTGTCAGGTGGAAGATTTACAAGATCCCATGCATGCATTCTTTCCAGAGCTCCCAACTCCTCAACCATTGTTTGTTGTCACTCCGCCTTTGAAGTTGCCTCTATGTAGGAATTAAGCTCAACATATGAATGAACTAAAGCAAGAAAAACATGATGTTGATGAAAAAAGATTCATAGGACATAAAATGAGTAGGGAGAACAAACACTCTAAAGCTATGATGTACCTGAGGAGGAGGTGCAGAGGGAGAAGATTGTTGACTTGTATGCTTAGAATCAACTAGAAGTGGATCAAAATTGGTGTCTGAATTTCTTATTTTCTCTTATTCTATCTGATCTAGAAAAGGTATCTCCACCACATTGTCTTGCCTTCTGAAGTAGGATAGACTAAACCTACCACCTTCGCCTTGAGTTATCTCTCCCTGAACTCCTATATTTTTTTCACCTCCTTTGTCTTAGGAAAAGGTATTAAGAAAGATAAATCACTAGTGTCATTTTCCTTAGGTTTAAGTTTACTGAAATAAGGTGCATTCTCATGAAAACCCACATGCCTAGAAATCCATACACTCTTATCCAGAAGATCATAACACATATCCTTTTTTACCATGAGATAATCCCAAGAAGCAACACTTCACAGAGCATGGTGAAAGTTTATCTCTATATCTACTAAGCAGCAGAACAAAGTAAGTACACCCAAAGACTTTTATCATACTATAATTACGCACAGATCCATATAACTTTTGAAATGAAGATATACCTTTAAGAACACTTGATGGCATATGATTGATATGATATATCACCATACAAACAACATATGCTGAAAATTCTTTAGGTACATTCCCATAAAAAAGTAGTGCTCTAGTGGTCTCTAAAATGTGTTTATTTTCCTCTTTGCCACACCATTTTGCTCTGGACTATACATACAGGACTTTTGATGCTCAACTCCTTTGCCCTGCAAAAAAAACTTTCAAACATGCTACCAATATACTCTCCACCAGAGTTAGTATGAATAGCTTTAATTATATTAGGGAATTGATTTTCAATCATAACACAAAATTTCTTAAAATTGTCAAACAGTTCATTTTTATTTCTCATGAAGTAATCCCAAGTAAATATGGCACAATCGTCTATAAAGGTAACAAAATATGATAAACCACCCTTAGACAAAACAAGAGATGGTCCTTCTACTCCTGGGAGTACCCTCCAAAAGGAACATTTCCTCTCCTCAATCATTTTATTTTGAATTAAGAAGATGTAGAAGCGTGTTTCTCTCTACTCTACAAGAACAGTGCATTGTTCCGAGGCGTGAAGTGGGAGGGAGGGGATGTCATAATTAGAGTTTTGGATAAGACGACCTTTTCATTTAATAAGAAAAAGAGGTGTTAAGCTTTTTATCATCCTGGCGCCAAGCTATTTTTCCACAGGACCTCCCCTACAGTAAAATAAAATGGTTGAATAATTTAAAAATTACATCTGAATGTACAAGATCAAATGGATTTTTTTATTCTTTCCCTCACATATCAAATGGCAAAGCATGACTCTTTGTCAATCTATAACTTTCGCAAATCTTAAAATGATCAGAAACAACAAACTTCAAATCTTCTAAGCATCCTGAAGTAACTAAGTATTGCAACCTAGAGCTAGAGATACGTCAGAGTCTCTGGTGCCACGAAAAGGACTCATCTAGACTAGTTGCTCCTAAACCAACTTCACATCACCTTTGTTTGCTCATATCCAGCAAATCCAGATAGTATAGATCGCCTCCTCAGGTATGTCATAGATCTAGAGTGTTTGTTCACCCTACTCGTTTTGTTCCCTATGAATATTTCTCTCATCAACATCATGTTTTTCTTGCTTTAATTCAACCCTATGTTGAGCCTAGTTCCTATGCAGAGGCAACTTCAAAAGAGGAGTGACAATATGCAATGGCTTACAATCCCCTTCCATAAAATTCGTCTCTCAGAATGTACATGGGTTGAGGCATCACAGGGCCCAGTTTGAAATTTTGTGCACCTATGTAAACTAAGAACTTTGGTTGCTTTTTTATTAGAAACAAAGCTTAAGCTCTCTTCCATTCCTGAATTTTCTCAAGTCTTCTCTAGATGGAATCTTATACATAATGTCGATGTTTCACACCCTTCTCGCATTATTTGTTTGTGGGATCACCGTGCTATTTTTGTGGAATGAATTGCTGTAAATTCACAGTCAATTTCTATTTTGGCGGACGATGGAACTAATCAGGTGGTTATCTCTAGCATTCATGGTGCTAACTCATATATAGATTGTCACCTTCTTTGGGATGATCTTTGTCAACATCACCTACCTTTATCTAGGTTGGCGTAAGGTGATTGGAACACCATTCGATATAGCCATGAGAGGTACGGATTTAACACAGTGGACTCGGCAATGCTAGAATTTGATAAACTATTACAAGATTGTGGCTTGCAAGAGCTTCAAAATGACACTAGGCAATTCACTTGGAACAATCGACAAGTGGGACCCAACTTCCATGCAAGCAAAATTGATAGGGATTTTACTTTTGATCTTTGGCTTTCTGCCTTTCCAAACTCTTGGCTTCAATACTTCCATAGCATTGTCTCGGATCACATAGGCTTATGTGTTCACATCCAACAGGAATTGCCTTCTTCGTGTACCAAATATATATATATATATATATATATATATATATATTAATGAGCCAGCTCAAAGTCATCTTGAGCATGCAGACCTTGGCTTGTTTAATTTTATTTATGCTGTCAAATTGTTGCATTTGACCCCGTCTTCAACAGCCACTTTGTTCATATCAGTTTTACAAAAACTTTTACTGATTACATGCAATTTAAAGTTTGAACAGAAACCATTTGACAAAAGAAAAGAACCAAAGTCATGGTCAAACTGGACAAACTACCCCAAGGTCTTCATAATTAACATCAAAAACAAGTTTTCACATGCAAGAATTGATCCCATAGTAATTGCAAATATCATCCTATTGAAAACTACATGTTTCAAATGATGACCTTCGCACCCAATAAGGCACATTTCTAGCAGTTCAAAATACGTTATTTCATGCCTTCTCATTTAAGTTTTCATCTTTTCCCCAGCATCCTCAAGTTTTCTTTCACCTTATTTTGTTGGTTTTATCACAACCATTATTTTCTCATTAATATAAAACAAAATCCCAAGTATCAAGCAACTAACTCTCAACATTGCTACTATACTGCTTCTAACTCTCATGCACAATGCAGTTAGAATAGCGAAACGGGTTATATTCATCAAAATACGCAAAATGATATGTATATGATCTTGATTGTGCATTCTTACAGATTGAACATCCAATAATCGACCGAACAACAAATAGCCACATTCCAACAACAACAATTACATATCATGTCTGCTGAGAATGAACATGGGCACACATTCACACACCACATCTTTGAAGAACTGCCTCGAACTCTTGAGGGGTGTTTGTCCCGGACCTGCCAGACTGGTGTGTCCCACCAAATTACACTGCACAGGATGCAGGCGCGTCCCATGCAGTGCGTATTGTCAGCGCAATTCAAACGCAGTACGCAACGCGCACGGGTTTGTACTGCAATTCAAACACTCCCTTAAGCACAATGGTCATCCATCAACCGATTGAACAACAGGTACTCACATTCCAACAGCAACATTTAGATATGATGATTTTCGTCGAAGTCACAAAGAATTCAGATGGAAATCTCATGCATCCACTTATCCGGAAAAGTATGTTAAACTCGAAATTGCATTGTTGAGTAACGACGCAACTTTCCCATGTATCTCTCCCTTCTGTACAAGTGGGTGCAATCGAAAGCCCTCCTATGCATTTCATGTAAGAGGGTGCTAACTTCTAATAGAATCAACGAGCGCCCATCATCCCCAAATAAAAGAAGAGTGCAAAATCAGCAAGTTTTTCGAAACGATAAAGACCTGTTGTTTTGAATAAGCTTCAATATGCAATATATGGATACAGTTTCTATAATCAGATTATGCATTGAAAGGGGGTAAGAGTGAAATTTTGGCAATGGCGAAGAGAAAAATCGTACTTGGAAGAAGGAAAGGGCCTTCGGGGACAGAGGGGTGAGGATGCCCCAAAAGGCGTTGGGTTCCGATGCTTGGAGCGGCCGAACGGCGAGCCTCCGAGCCGCTTCCTGCAACTTCTTCGCGAGCTCGCGAGCGCTCGGCTTCACCGTAGGGGTCGGGACGGCTTCCTGCCCCACCGAGCCCTGCACCATCTCTCTCTCTCTCTCTCTCTCTCTCTCTCTCTCTCTCTAAACGAACGCTATCTGAAACAGGACACGAGCAAAGCTGGGGAAAAGAAAGAGAGACACGGAGAGAATCCTCGGAACGGAGTTCGAAACCCACCGGCGTTGCGTCTTTTTGCCGCGACAAGGCACAGCCTGGGTCCTCTCCTTGGTGGGAAAGGAGACCTATGGGTTTCGAACCCGTATCCCATGGGAGGGTGGGGGGTGGATGTCCTGTGTCAAGCTGAAGGCCCGGGATCGAATCCCTCTGCCACATGGCAGCTGTTGTTCTGGTAGGGGTCTGCCTAACCCCAGCTTGTCTTCCAAAAAAACAGAAAAACCGTGGTAAGTATCACCACACAAAAAAAGTTTTTAGGTGATTTTTGACCGCCCCTAAAGAATGTATTCATGAAAAAAAATTGCACCTAGAATCATCCACTATCGTCGGACAATTTTAGTGTCTGACTATACATGTTATTATATTTAACTTAGGGTGATATCATTGAACATTTGCCCAACATAAATTGAAACCGTGGTAACAATTGAGGCTTGGTGCAGTCGGGTGGTGTCAGGTGGTAATTAGATGGAACATATTGAAGCATAATACTTCTTGAGTACTTCTCACGAACATAGTGACAGTTTATTTTCATATGCTTAGTATGTATATGAAAGATATTATTGTTGTCAATATAAACTGCACTCTTTTTGTTACAAATACAGCTTAGAAGATTGAGTCATATGAAAACCCATGTCGCTCTATACTCAACTTTGATAGATGAGAAAAACACCTTAGACTACTTCTAGTATCTCCAAGAAAATGAATCACCTACAAAAAATGCAAAAATTGGTGGTTGAGTGACAATCATTTGCATCCCCTCCTCAGTCATCATAATTTGGGTTTGTATTTATAGACACCTCGTTTTTTACCAAGACATTTTGCATACGACAGAATTTATGCTTTCAGCTTATTCTTAAGATAAGGTTAACTTTGAACCTTTTGGGGCCTTCAAAACTAACTTTTTAGATTTTTTAACAAAAGAAAAAATGAAACAAAGAATGTTAGCTTTTTAATGAACAAAAAATCAGATCAATCTGACATCGAAATCAAAAGTTATAGCCAAAACAAGTTGATAGGAGTTGGAGCGTCATCACTATTTTTTCTACTTGCCATCATCAGTAGGATTTTCCTAACGACACATGTGTTTGTAGTAAGTGGTTAGCCGATTTTATGAAGTGTGGTCAGTAATTAGTTGATCCCATGGAGTGTCATACTAATGACAATTGTTGTTTGTCATTAGCACCAAGTGTCATTAGTTGTTTGTCGTCAATATTTTTTGCCTATTTTAAAGAAACGTCTTGTTGACTTGATCCTTCCTACCTTCCTTTCAAACTCAAAATGAAATATTTTGATTCTAAAACCCCTTTATAAAATTCAACCCTTTTTATCTAAGGCAACTCACATTTGATCAATTACAACCCTTTATTTAAAAAATTGCTCAATAGGAGTCGTTCATCTCAAACTGGGTCAGATCCAAGAAGACGAATCCTGAATATGAGAAAAATGTATCCAAATTTGCTATAAAAACTATATATATGAGGCACCTCTTATTCTCGTATATGAAGTTCATGTCCCTAGATATAGCACTACTATGTCAAAATCTCAATATAACTAGACCTAGCCTACCTAACCTAGTCGAACCTACATAGCTTGGCCTAAGACTCAGATCCCTTATCTCACCCATATTTGAAGCTCGTGCTTAGCTGAAGTATTCTTCGTGATCCATCACACTCATCAATAAAGTATAAAGGACTACCTAAGCCCGAGGTGAAATTCAATTTATTCGAATATTTATTTTGTTTATTGATTGCATCTTTATAAGAATTGAATTCCTTATTTGCTTATTTCAACTTTTTCAGTCTTTGTGGATCATGCCATCGAGCTTGCTTTTTTTTAGATTTGCATGAGTTAAGTACACTTGCAAGACGCAACTCCAAAAACAAAGATTTTGAGTGTCGGGTGTTGCTTATCCTTGCTGAACAAAATGAGAAGAAATGTGTAACCTTGAAGAACGGACCTTACAAACTCTCAAATTAACATCTGTTTTTTCATGCCCTTTAAAAAAAATAATCGTAAAAACCTTTCTTTTTAATTTCAAAATTTCAGAGATCCACAAGGTCGGGTCGAGTAGGGTACTCGATACAATTTGGACTTGTTGACAACCCTAGTCATATGTTTAAATCTTAGGATGCAAATGGATTAGACTAAGTTGGATATTTTATCTAAATTTGGCATATTATTGTAACATTTGAATCTTAAAATAAGATCTAAATGAAAATATGGATCAGAACCAAACTTACATGATCAGTTTTTTGGATTTGGATCAACTTTGTAGATGGACCTTATAGATGTGATCTTTAAGGTTTGTTTTAGGAAAAAAACAAGTTTTGAATCAATGGTTTTCTACGAGCATAAAAAAACAATGAACTCACAATGCAGTAAATTTTTCACAAGTCAAAAAATATATTTTAGTTCGAAACAGCATGATCCAAGATTCTTATCAAACAAACTATGTTGAATACACCTATGTGTTAGATTGAACATACAATTTCTGGTTCAATAGGTCACCGATACTCGTTGTCTAGTGGCGACTCGGGGTTCTGCAAAACAAGTGCCTGTCATAATTCACCGCCAACCATCTTCGTGCCCGTAACTCATTGCTGACACTTCTCTCGCACGGTGTGCTACATGTAGTGTTCTCAGAAAGGGACACCATTAGGCACATTTTTTTCTTGATTTCTGCACCTTTCCTTATAACATGCAAATGAGGAACCAACTAGGTTGGGTTCCGGATGCTAGTTGAGTCCCAAGTCTTGCAATTGATTAACAACTATGATTCTCTCAAGGCCAATAGGTCATCATGAGTAGGACTTTTGCACATTTTTTCCATGTTTTTTTTAGCTTTAGCGACCTATTTAGTGTTGGGAGGGCAGTGAGGTAAGGGCACAACATTTGGGTCAGGATAGTCACTATCCACCCTGACTCAAAGACCTTTATTGGTGATTTTCAGGTCAGGGTGGGCACTTGCCTACCTTGGCCAGTATGTAGCTATGCCCCCGCTCATTGCCTATTACAATAAATAGATGTGTTGTGCTACCCAACACATAACCCTATCTCCTTCGCACTTGTTTTTTTTTAAGGCAAGTTGGGGTTAGGCAGACCCCCACCAGTCATCCAACCTACCTCTGAGTTTTGAACCTGCAACGTCCCACCACAAAGAGACGTTCATTACAGCTCCTACCAACTACCGTTGGTCCTTCGCCACTCTTCTGGATGTACACCGTTACCAATCGTGTCAGCCCTCTCTAAAGCTTGCCTGATAATGCTATATGACACAAGCTTGAAGAAAGTCATTTGCTCATAAAGCAAAACTTTGATTGCACGTCGTGCTACTAAACTTGAATAACAAACAAGCTTTGTGTTAGGCTCTAAGAGGCACTATAACAAGGGACTTTTCTCGTTAAAAAGAGATAGGTAGGTAGGCTGAGAGCTTCACATATTATAAGCATAGTGATTGTTCCATTGTTCCCCTGTGACCTACTTTGTAAAGTTGTGTTTAGAGTCTGTTTTGCTTCAGTTGAGTTATGATCTAAGTGTTGAGTCACTTGTAACTTTCTTCGGGTCACTTTTGTACTTTGGTTCAGGTTGATCAATACCTTAAAGGGTTAGCTCGTATATCTGAACTGCAATGAGACTGCGGGCAAAATTGTGAATGAATATAAATGCGTTAAGCTTTTTTTGTTCACCCTCGTTGCGATTACTTTCAAGTGATTGCAATTTCTCTCGCTCTCTTCTCTTTCGCTCTCTTGCACTCTCTATACTCGAAGCTTCCGCAGCGGCAAGCGAGCGACCAGAAAGGCTTGCGGCGGTAAGGAAGGACTATCGCGCACCGCATTGGCCTATTGAAGAAATAGACCTGTGACAAGTTGTATCAGAGCTCGTTATTGAACTGAGGAAGGGACTCTAAAGTCGGTGTCGAGAGACGCGCTAACATGTCGTAATTTATGAGCAAGACATTGTGACGCTCTAATATAACTTGTGTAGCACCAAATGTAAGGCAGTCGCTGAGACCGAGGAGATGGGTTCACCACGAGGCCATCAGCAGATGACCGAGACTGTCAATAGACTAGTGACTGATGTGACTTTGCATGAGAAAGTGATTTTACCTGTACTTGAGTCATTCAAAGAACTAGACGACAAGGTGAATAACCAGAGAAAGCAGGTGAATTTGCTGATGGGATATGTTACTTCGCTGAATACGACAGTGACTACCCTATAGACTAAAGTAGGTGAGCTTCAGTTGAAGAACTACACTTTGCAGCGGGCAGTGACCCTAAATGACAAAAATGATAATAGGCCATCAAAGATAGATGTTCTGAGGTCAGCAAAGTTCAATGGTTCCAGAAACAGCAAGGTCATAAAAAACTTTTTGTTTCAGGTGGAAGACTACTTAGATACTCATAACGTATTGGCCGAGAACATCAGGGTGAAGGAAACAACAACTCTACTTGATGGAGATGCTATAGTCTAGTAAAGAAGAAAACATAGCGACATGAAAAGAGGGCAACGGGTAATTTATACTTTTGAGGCCTTCAAAAAATGAGCTATACAACTACTTTATGCCAAATAATGCACAGAGGCAAGCTTATCAGATAGTGGCAAAACATAAGCATACTGGATCGTTGCAAGACTATGTCAGAATGTTCCAGAAACTGATGCTAGAGGTACCCAATATGCCAGATGAAGACAAACTCAACTAGTTTATTACAGAACTACAACCATGGGCACAATCTGAAGTGAAAAGGAGCAACCCGAGACTTTGAAAGATGTGTATGCGACGACTAAGTGTCTAGTGGATACTCAACGCAAGACCTTCACTCTATTGATAAAGGCCAGAAAAAAGCTAGACCATGAAGGCAAGAAAGAGGATTGATGTGACAACAAGGGTGAGGCATCGACCGAATACCACTTTGACAAGAAGCAAAATTACAAAATGTATAACAACGATAACAAAATCCGAGTTGTGACTTGTTGGTTCTATGGCGATAAGCATATCACAAGGCAATATCCAAAGCATCTATTGCAGGAGGACGAACAAGCAAATGTATAACAGGCGGAGAGTAGCGACACCGAGTTTATGCAACCAAGGATAAGAGCTATACGGTTGGTTAACACAGTAAGAAGCTGCGTAGTCTAAAGTATATCAGTTAGCAAAAAACTTGTGTATCTAGAAGTCATTGCAAATGAAAAGTCTATTATAGCAATAGTAGACTCTGGGGCCACACATAACTTCATATCGCAGAAAGAGGCATAGCGGTTGGGCTTGAAGCTCGGGCCAAAGCAGAGGATCATCAAGACGGTGAACTCTGAGGCCAAGATCATCCTTAGTGAAGCAAGAGATGTGGCTATCCAAATTGGGAGTTGGGTCGGCAAAGCCAACTTCTCAGTGGTGACCCTGGACGATTTTTGAATGGTTTTTGGGCATGAAGTTTCTTCACAACCAGAATGTGATGATGTTGCCGAAGTTTAACTCATTGATGATCATGGGGCAAAACTCTTCACACGCGGTGCAGTGCCTTACTGTCGAAGCTAAGTCTTAAATGCTATCTGTCATGCAATTAAAGAAGAGTGTCAATCGGGGAGAGCAGACAATCCTAGTTGTTGTGTGTCCCGAAGAAGAAAAGGTAAAAGCAACAGTGTCGCTCACCCATGTCCCACTGTTAGCGGAGTTTCGAGGAGTGATGCCCTCAAAACTGTCGAAGCGTTTGCCGTTGAGACTCGAGGTCAACCATAATATTGAGTTGACCTCGAAAGCAAAGCCCTATGCCATGGTCCCTTATCGCATGTGGTCGATTGAATTGAAGGAGTTGCGCAGACAACTGGATGAGATGTTAGAAACAGACATCATTCGTTCTTCGAAAACACCCTTTGGCGCCCCTGTGCTCTTTCAGGTGAAACATGCTGGTTCCAAAAGGTTATGTATGGATTATCGTGCATTGAACAATGTTACGGTGAAAAAATAAGTATCTTTTTACACTGATAGCGGACTTGTTCGATTAGCTAGGCAATGCCCATATCTTTTCGAAGCTAGATCTGCGATCAAGTTATTGACAAGTGAGGATTGCTAACAATCATGAGCCAAATACAACCTGTGTCACTCGCTATAGTGCCAATGAATTTCTGGTGATGCCATTCGGGTTGACTAATGTTTCGGCTACATTCACGACATTGATGAACACTATTTTATACCCTTAGACAAGTTTGTGGTGGTCTATCTTGATGATATCGTGATTTATAATAGCAGAACCGATGGACATGTCTGGCACTTGCGAACAGTATTTCAGGTGCTGAAGGAGAATGTCCTCTGTGTCAAGCGAGAGAAGTGTCTCTTTGGCTATGAGGAAACCAGCTTGGCCACGTTGTGGGGCATGATTTGTTTTGCATAGACGGACAAAAGATAAGAGTCATCCATAAATAGAGTCCGCCAACCAAAGTGCTAGAGTTGTGATCATTCATTGGCTTAGCAAACTACTATCGATGGTTCATCGAAGACTACTCGCTCATTGCTCCCCCCTCACGGATTTATTGAAGAAGAAATGGGTGTGGCTCTTGACAGGAGTTTGCCAAGATGCCTTCGATGGCTTAAAGAAGACCTTGTTGAGAGAATCAGTGTTGCGGTTGCCGGACCACACAAGACCCTTTGAAGTTCACACAGATGCTTTAGACTTCGCCATCGGTGGAGTTATAATGCAGTAGGATCATCCTATTGCTTACGAGAGTCAAAAGTTGAAGGGTGCGAAGAGATGCTACATTGTGCACGAGCATGATATGACGGCCATTGTGCACTGCCACAAGACATGACAACACTACCTTCTGGGTGCTCCCATTCGTCGTCAAGACAGACAATGTCGCCACGAGCTATTTTCAGATACAAAAGAAGCTGACGCCCAAGCAAACTCGGTGAAAAATGTTCCTAGCTGAGTTTGACTTCGCTTTAGAGTATAAGGTGATAAAGACCAATGTTGTTGCTGACACCCTGAGTCACAAGGCGAAACTGATGGTTGCACAAGCAGAGCCATCCAAAGTTCACTTGTGGCTGACTCGCATTCAGCATGTAAAGTCGTAAAATAAGCTTGGCAAGCTGAATCCGAATAATAGTTGCTTGGCTTGTATAAGCTCGTTAACTAGTAATAAATGTATTTTAACATAATTTGCATTAGTAGTAAATAGTTAAAGTTTTTGTTTTGTAAATAATAGGTTTAAAGATAACAAATCATTGCTTCCACCTTTGAAGCAATGCATTTTTTTTATTATTATTAAATTATGCTTTAAAATAATAGTTTCCTTTTTTTTCTATGGGCAAGCTAACTCCATATCAGCTAGCTATGTTTGTTTAGCTTAGCTCATTATGAGATTGAATTTTGCTTGGCTCGCCAAAAGAATAAGTCTTAAACACTTACCAAGGCTACACCCATGACTAGGGTTGTCAATGGGTTGGGTTGGGTTTGGTTCGGACCCAAGTGAAACCAGATTTGGTTTTTATTTTTTAGTATGGTATCAAGTCTGGGTTTAATTGGACCTACTATAAGATAAACTATACTCGGACCCGATAAAAACTACATGAACCAGACCCGGGCTACACCAGGTAAAATAATATTTTCTTATCATTTTTATATTGACAAATTATGTGTCTTAATCGAAAATCAGATTAAGCTCGGTTCTAGTATAAAATTTCACAAACTATACCAAGCTTCATGTATTAATCAAACCTTCATGTCCGTTGGGTTGTCTTCTTATTTATCACCATACCCGGATCTTATAGGGTTTGGTACAGGTCCGATTTGAATAAACCGACCCGTTGACACCCCCTACCCATGACCCAGCCCCATGAAAACATGTGAGCTTGTCGATACCCAACACCGCCAAGAAGAAGAATAAGTGGTTATTGTAGCTCGCACCTGGAGCTTTCTTATGGTGCGTGTTGAGAGCCATTACCATTCAACGCCATGTTATGTTCCTTCTCACTCACTCCATGGCCTTCCAGCCTGTAGAGCTCGCTTTTGTGGACCACCATAATTATTTAGGCTTGATTTTTATGCCAAGCCTTTTTTTTAAGAGAAATATCAATTAAAAGATACGTTCGGGCGCCTGCACTAGACTAGACATTTCAAACCATTTTTATTCTAAATCCCAGGCCTTCGAAATCACGAGTTGCCTTGACTATTAAAATGGCCTTCTCAGGTTTATCTGAGAAAGCGATTCTGAATGATCCAACTGAACATTTATGTCCCTTAAAAGTATATACCAAACGGGGAAGGTTAGATGCCCTTTAAACACTACAGAATATGTGTTCCCTTGCGACTTACAGTGTACAGTTGCGCTTAGAGTTTGTTTTGCTTTTGTTGAGTCTGATGTAAGCTGCCCGGTTCAGGTGAATCAATACCCCAAAAGGGCAGCCCATATACTTGAACTGTAATAGCCTGCGTGCAAAATTGTGAATGAAGTAAATGCATTGAGCTTTCTTTTGTTCACCCTCATTGTGATTGTTTCTTGTGATTGCAATTTCTCTCCTTCTATTCTCTCTTGCTCTCTTGCACTCTGATTACAAGCTTCCGCGACCGGCAAGCGAGCTAACGAGTAGGCTTGCGGCGGTAAGGAAGGACCGTCGCGCCGCGCTAGCCCATTAAAGAAAATAGACCTGTGACAAGTGGTACCAAAGCTCGTTCTCATGCTGGGGAAGGGACTCTGGAGTCGGTGTCGCTAGACACGCCGACAGGCTGCGATTTGTGAGCAAGACATCCTGGCGCCTTATCAACACTTGCGCAACACCAAAGGCAAGGCAGTTGTCGAAGCTGAGGAGATGGGTTCACCTCGGGACCAAGAAGAGTTGGCTGCAACTGTTAACAAGCTGGTGGAAGATGTGACTTCGCATGATGAAGCGATTTCACGCGCATGTGAATCATTCAATGGATTGAATGATGTGGTGGCGAGCCTGCAAGAGCAGGTGAACTTACTAATGGGGCAGGTCACTTCATTGACGACTACAGTGACCAATCTTTAGTTGAAGAACCGTACATTGTAGCGGACGATGACCCTAAATGACGCAAATGGTGAGAGACCATCAAAGATTGATGTACCTAGACCCGAAAAATTCAATGGCTCTCGCGACAGCAAGGCCATTGAGAACTTCTTGTTCCAAGTAGAAGACTACTTTGATATCTAGAATGTGATCCTCGAAGATCTAATGATCAAGGCTGCAACGGCCTTACTTGATGGGGATGCTATCGCTTGGTGGAGGCGGAAGCGCAATGACATGGAGATGGGTCAATGTGTGATAAACACCTTTGATGACTTCAAAGTAGAGTTGCGCAACTACTTCATGCCAAGAAATGCGCAGAGACAGTCTTACCGGATGGTTCGTGAGCTCAAACATACTGGTTCGTTGTAAGACTATGTCAGAACGTCTTAGAAGCTTATGCTGGAGATACCTAACATGTCAGAAGACGACATACTCAATTGATTCATTGTGAGACTTCAACCATGGGCACAGTCTGAAGTGAAAAGGAGCAACCCCCGTATTTTGGAAGATGCATATGTGGCGGCAGAGTGCTTAGTTGACACTCAGCGGAAGCCTTTCACCCCATCAACCAAAGTTGGGAAGAAGCCTGACCATGGAGGCAAGAAGGATGAGCAGCGAAACGATAAAGGTGAGGCGTCGACACGCCATCAATCCGAAAAGAAACAGAACTTCACAAAGCATAACAACAACAACAAGGGTACGGTTGTGACATGTTGGTTATGCGGCGATAGACATATCGCCAGGCAGTGCCCAAAGCACCTTGTAAAGGGCGACGGGCAAGCCAATGCTGCACGGAAAGAATGCAGCGATACTGAATGCAGTGACACTAAGACCATGCAAGCAAGGATGGGGGCCATGCGATCGATTAACGCAGCTAGAAGTTGCGCAGCTAAGAACATGCAGGTCAGTAAGGAACTTATGTACATAAAAGTTATTATGAATGGAAAGTCTACTTCAGCAATGATAGACTCGGGGGCCACACACAACTTTGTCTCGCAGGAAGAGGCAGAGCGGTTGGGCTTGAAAACTGGGCCAAAGCAGAGGACTATCAAAACAGTAAACTCTGAGGCCAAACCCATCCTTGGTTAAGCAATAGATGTGGCTACTCAAGTGGGGAGTTGGGTCGGTAAAGCCAACTTTTCTGTGGTGCCCCTGGACGATTTCAAGGTGATTCTGGGTATGAAGTTTCTGCGAAGCGAGAATGTTATGATGCTGCCAAAGTTTAACACATTGACGATCATGGGGTCAGACCTGTCACACAGTGCAGTGCCTTACGCAGAAAGGCAAGTCTTCCATGTTATCGACAATGCAACTGAAGAAGGGTGTCAAGCATGGGGAGCAAACATTCTTAGTTGCAGTGCGTGCAGATGAAGGGAAGGTAGAAACAACAGTGCCGCCGACCCTAGCCCCACTATTGGAGGAGTTTCGGGGGGTGATGCCCCCGGAATTGCCAAAGCGTCTTCCGCCAAGTCGCAAGGTCGACCACAAGATTGAGTTGACCCCGAGAGTGAAGCCTCCTGTAATGGTTCCATACCGTATAAGGCCAACTGAGCTGAAGGAGTTGCGCAGGCAGCTAGACGAGATGTTGGACGCAGGCATTGTTCGTTCATCAAAAGCCCCATTTGGTGATCCGGTCCTTTTCTAGATGAAATATGATGGCTCTAAACGGTTATGTGTGAATTACCGTGCCTTGAACATGGTCACAGTGAAGAACAAGTACCCATTGCCATTGATAGCGGACTTGTTCGATCAGCTAGGCAGTGCCCGTATCTTTTCCAAGCTAGATCTACGATCGGGTTACTGGCAGGTGAGGATTGCCGAAGGTGATGAGCCGAAAACAACTTGCGTCACCCGCTATGGTGCTTACAAATTTCTAGTAATGCCATTCGGGTTGACAAATGCTCCAGCCACGTTCACGACTTTAATGAACCAAATCTTCTACCCTTATTTAGACAAGTTTGTGGTAGTCTACCTGGATGATATCGTGATCTACAACAACAACATGGAGGAACATGTCGAGCACTTGCGAAGAGTGTTTCAGATGCTGAAGGAGAATGACCTCTGTGTCAAACGAGAGAAGTGTCTCTTCGGGCAGGAGGAGATCAACTTCCTTGGCCACGTTGTGGGGCGTGGTGTGCTGCGTATGGATGGACAGAAGATAAGGGCAATGCAGGAATGAGTTTCGTCAAACAAAGTGCCAGAATTACGGTTATTCATCGGTTTGGCAAACTATTATCGGTGTTTCATCGAAGGTTATTCCCTCATTGCTGCACCCCTCACAGATTTGTTAAAGAAGAATCAGGTATGACTCTGGACATGAGCGTGCCAAGATGCCTTCGATGGCTTGAAGAAAGCCTTAGTGAGGGAGCCACTACTGCGACTGCCTGATCATTCGAGACCCTTTGAAGTCCACACTAATGCCTCAGACTTTGCCATTGGCGAAGTTATTATGCAAGATGGTCATCCGATCGCATATGAGAGTCGCAAGCTGAAGGATGCAGAGAGGCGTTATACAGTGCACGAACGTGAGATGACCGCCATTGTGTATTGCCTCAGGACCTGGCGGCACTACCTTTTGGGTGTCGAGTTCGTCGTCAAGACGGACAATGTGGCAACGAGCTATTTTCAGACACAAAAGAAGTTGACGCCTAAACAAGCTCGATGGCAGATGTTTTTGGCTGAGTTCGACTTTGCCTTGGAGTACAAGGTTGGAAAGACCAATGTTGTGGCGGATGCCCTGAGCCGTAGAGCTAAACTGGCAGCTGCGCGCGCGGAGTCTTCTGAAGTGCATTTGGAGGGTGCATTGCTGAGCCGCATCCGCGAGGGTACGCAGCAGGATCCGACTGCACAACACCTTGTTTATCTGGCGCATGCAGGGAAGACTCAGCGATTTTGGCTACAGGATGACCTCTTCGTAACAAAAGGGGGACGCATCTTTGTACCACGGTGGGGAAGCCTTCGCCGAGAGCTACTCAAGGAGTGCCATGATACACTATGGGCCTACCATCCTGGTCAGAACCAGACCTTAGCACTCCTTGAGCGCGGCTACTATTGGCCGCAGATGAGAGATGATGTTGAGGGGTAAGTGCGGACATGCCTCATCTGCCAGCAAGATAAGGGGACAAACCAGAAGGCTGCCGATCTCCTTGAGTCTCTACCAATTTCAGAACGTCCTTGGGATAGCATCTCCATGGACTTTATTGTTAGTCTGCCGAAGGTAGAGGGCCTCAGTTCTATTTTGGTTGTGGTGGATCGTTTCTCAAAGTATGCCACCTTCATCTCAGCTTCCAAGGAGTGCCCTGCAGAGTTGTTTGTAAAGCATGTGGTGAAACACTGGGGCATACCAAAGAGCATTGTGAGTGATCGCGATGCTCGCTTCACGGGCAAGTTCTGGCGTGAAGTATTTCGGCTACTTGGCTCTGAGTTGCTCTTTTCAACAAGCTTCCATCCGCAGACAGATGGATAGACATAGCGTATCAATGGGATACTGAAGCAGTACCTTAGGCACTTTGTTAGTGCCAATAAAAAAAATTGGGTGAAACTCCTTGATGTGGCACCATTTTGTTATAATCTGCAGAAGAGCGAGTCTTCAGGCCACAGTCCGTTCGAGATAGCCACGGGGCAACAGCCACTGACCCCGCACACTCTTGCCACACAAGAAAAGGGAAGGCCATCATTCGCCTATGAGTTTGTTTGCGACTGACACGAGCAAAATGAGTTGACGAAGGCATTCTTACACAAAGCGACAAAGAGAATGAAGAAGTGGGCAGACAAACACCGTCGGCCCGCAGGGTTCCAAGTTGGGGACCAAGTGTTGGTGAAGTTATATCCTGGTCGCACAGGCATCTTCCGCGAGCGGCACCGCGGACTACTCAGAAAGTATGAGGGACCCTTCACCATCACAAAGAAGGTGGACAAGTTGGCATACAAGCTGGAGTTGCCCCCAGACTTCAAGGTGCACCCGGTGTTCCACGTGTGCAACCTCAAGCAGTTCCATCCAGATGATGGAGACCCGGAACGCAGTGTGCCACAACGCGCTCCCATCATGCAGAGGGCCCCGACAGCACAATGGGCCGAGAAGCACCTCAGTCAGATCCTTCGCCACAAGGTCAACTACTTGGGACAAGCGAAGAAATACTTGGTGCAGTGGGAGGAAACAACGAAACTAACGTGGGAGCCTGCATTTCGAATGAACAACCGCTACCCGGCTGAAGTCAGGGCTTACCACGAAACAGATGGCGCCGAGGACGACGCATGATTTGAAGGGGAGAGCATGTTCCCTTGCGACTTACAGTGTACAGTTGCGCTTAGAGTTTATTTTGTTTTTGTTGAGTCTGATGTAAGCTGCCCGGTTCAGGTGAATCAATACGGGGCAGCCCATATACTTGAAATGTAATAGCTTGCTGGCAAAATTATGAATGAAGTAAATGCGTTGAGCTTTCTTTTGTTCACCCTCGCTGTGATTGCAAATTTTCTCCCTTTATTCTCTCTTGCTCTATTGCACTCTGATTACAAGCTTCCGCGACCGACAAACGAGATGACGAGTAGGCTTGCGGCGGTAAGGAAGAACCGTCGCGCCGCGCTGGCCCATTGAAGGAAATAGGCTCGTGACAATATGTCACCAATCCATTATTAGACTTGTGAAAAGGTTGAAATTAGAGGGTGTCAATGGGTCGGGTTTGGTTCATACTCAGCTCGAACTAGACTTAGACTATATTTTCAGGTATGGTATCGGGTTCAGTCCCGAGTCTAATATAGTCTATTATAAGAGAAACCATACTTGGACCCGATGGATCAGACCCAGACTATACCCAGTAAAGTATTATTTTTTATTATTTTTTCATTAAAAAATTATGGCTTTTAATTGAAACTCGGGTCAGATCCAAGTCTGATATAAAATTTTACAAACTATACCCGGGTCCATGTATTAATTGGACCTTCGGGTCTGGACCCGGATCTTAATCGAGGCTTCTTACTTGTCACCATACCCCGGATCTTATAGGGTTTGATCGGAGTAAACCCGACACGTTGACGCCCCTAGTTGTAATGCTTTCAACGGGTCGGGTACCGCACTCATCAGGGTTACTCGAACCCGCTAAATAACAAAATGCGGGTTTCGGGTTTGCCAGGTCATAAAAATGAAATTTAAAACTCGGATCCGAATAATTTTAGAGGTTTACTTTTACTTAAAATACATATAAAAACACTCAGGTCGGATCGCGTCGACAAAAAACGGTTGTCTTCTTCTCAGCTACCAGTCTTCCCTTTTCTCTGCTTTTGACATTCCGTCTTCCCCCTTTCCCTTCAAACACACAACTCCCTTTCTCTACCCCTATCCTTTTCTCTAATTTTACAAGGAAATCGATTCCCGAACATTTTTAATTTCCTAAAGTATTCTGTAAGAAGCGTGTAAATTTTCCCCTTTCTCTCTTGATTGGTTTGGGGAAATTTGAAGTGAAGAATCGGCAATTAGGGTTGGTAATCTTCTTCTCATGATATAAAATACGGAAGCTATAGTTGAGTAAGATCAGGGTTTCTTATGTCGTACGCATTCCGCTTGTTGCAGAAAGGGGGAAGGGAAAGATTTTCCTTCCGCTAGGGTTTGTTTCTTTGTCGACAATAGAACTCAGGAGTTTCGTGTTTCTCGAAGACCGAACGGTTAATCCGAAGCCATGCGTAATTCGGCAACCGTAGAGGTCTTTCATTCTGCGCCGCTCTGCACTAGATTGTTTTCCTTGGGTTCTTTCGTGTTCGTGTCTGGTTTCTGGTGAATCGTCGGGATCGTTTCGCTCGGAAATGACATATTGCGTTGAGATTAAGGACGGGTCGGTGTTGGATTCGAAGTTGGAGATGGGGGACGGGAATGGGGCTTACGTTAGGTTGGGTTGCATGAACGATTCCGAGTCGGAGGAGTTTGGGAGGTTGGAGAATAGGTCGCCTTTGAAGAAGGCTTGCCGCGTGTGCTGGTGGGTGAAGACGGTTTTTGCATGCCTTTTCTTCCTGCTGCTGGTTGGTGCTTTCATCATTTGGGGGGCGCCTTTTCTCATTGAGAAGGTAAATCCTTTATCTTGATTATCGTAATTTTTTTTCATAGAGTTAATTCTCATAATTGAGTTCTTGCTTTTGCATTTCTTCTTCTCCCTTCCATACTTAGGATTTGCATGACTATTTATTCTATTTTCTGTAAATGCATCCGAATTTAGTCCATAATGTAAGAGAATAATCATTTTGCTCTTTTGGTTAATGAATACAATTTATGTCCCTCATAGGAAGCATAAACAATATATAAGTTGAGAAAGAAATTATTGCAAATGTAACCTTGTTCTGCCGTTCTAATGGCTTTATTGTAACTTCTTATGGAATTCTATGCCTTTCTCCCCTTGTCAAGCAATTTGTAGTATAAAATTTGTAAATATATTAATGGAGAAATGCCCAATTGCCAAAAACTAGCAACTCATCTTAATGGGGGTTTCTATGTTCTTTCTCAGTTTTTCTGGAGTTGTTTTACGTGAATTTTTAAAAATCCGTGATTGCTTTTAGACCTTGGTGTATCGTATATCGTTTTATTCTGGGGGGCTCGTCATATGCATTCTCCTTGTTGGCAGTTTCAGAATTATGTGATAACTAATGGCTCATTTAGGAGGTACAGTTGCCTTCACGTAACGTCCTAACTTGTTTCTACAGATTTTCAAGTCTTATAAAATTTTGGTTGGTTTAGAGGCTTTTAAAGAATTTCTGCAGTTTTAAATTAGGCATTCTTAAACGTTGCTTTGTACCCAAAAACCTTCTGGATCCTCAAAAAGAACATCGATGCCCCTCATTCTTAACCCCTCGGTGGATATCAGGATTTAGACATGACTTTACTTAAATGTTGGTATATAGTTACTTCTCTTGTAGAAATCAACTTAAAGAAATCCATTCAGTTTCTGAACTTTGTGCAAAAAAATTCTAGAGTATGACAGCATGACTATATTTTTCAGCTCCAATTTCTTTTAACAAATTTTGCCTCATGCCATTAATAGGTTGTTATACCAATCTTGGACTGGGAGATGGCCACATTTAGTACACCTGTTCTCGGCTTTTTGCTTTTTGCTTCTATGGCAGTATTTCCTGTTCTCGTATTGCCATCAGCACCTTGCATGTGGTTAGCGGGGATGACTTTTGGTTATGGATATGGATTTTTAATAATCATGGCAGGCACAAGCTTGGGCATGTCTTTGCCATACTTCATTGGTTCTCTCTTTCATGAAAGAATACATGTGAGTCCTAATTTCCTGACTCAAATTTTGTACAAGTGCAATTTGTTAAATGTATCCTTTCATAATCAGAAAATTTCAGTCTGACTGAAAATTTTATTTTATTGATACAGAAATGGCTTGAAAGATGGCCTCAAAAAGCTGCTATTATTAGATTAGCAGGGGAAGGAAACTGGTTTCATCAATTTCGAGCTGTCACTTTGCTTAGGATCTCTCCATTTCCTTACATTATCTTCAATTATGCTGTTGTTGCAACAAATGTGAAATACTGTCCGTACATATGTGGATCTTTGGTAGGAATGGTGCCAGAAACTTTTGTTACGATATACAGGTTAGTCCTATGTCTGATTTTTATGTAAAGCAGGTTTCATAACTAGAAAGTGATTTCCCTTCTTGTTATTCATTCTTAGCATTCATAATATGCCATTGTTGAAAATGCAAGCTCATAAGCTTTGCAATTTTCTACTTTTGTGATTTTGGTTTAACAGGTTTTATTAAGCATGAATTATTTATGCCTTCATATTTTTCATATAAAGATTTTTTCCTACAGTCTAGTTTGTAGTAAGGGTGGGTATGGGGCTGGGCAATTTGCAGACTGCCTGTGGTTTGACCTGAACGCACCATGCCTGACCCTCCTTTTTGGGATCCAGCTTTGAACAAACTGGTCTTGCACCTGGCCCATTAACAGGCCAGGGCCCTAGTCAACTGTCCAAAACAACAGGCTGGCTGGCCCATTGCCCAACCCTAGTTTGTACAGGAAAACAAAAAGAAAGAAAAATCTAAATTTGTAATATAGTGCTTCTAGCAGTTGGGGATTTTTATTTTAGAATGCCTTGAGACCCCTTGAACTTTTATTAGCAAAATATTTATATGTGTTGCTTCTATTTCTATTTCTTTACCTCTTGTTATGCCCCTCTTTTGTTTTGTTTTTGGACATTGTATTGGAAATCAGGCCTTGGGCCTTATTTCTATTGATGTTTCTTGACGTGGTTCTGTCAGTGTGCACCCTCTTTTATTGTTCACGTGTTGGTGATTAGAAATGTGCATCCAACTGGTTTTGTTTCACGTCTTGTTCTTTTCATTTTTATAATTTATTTATTTCTTACATACTGTTTCAAGCTTTTGTTTTAAGCTTCCTGTTTCTTATTTGCCTTACTGCCATTGAATGAGGCAGCCCCATTTACTTTGTGATAAACTAGCCAAATGAATGAAAACATAAGCTGCTCTGGATGTCGTTGCACATGTAATAGGACCAGCTGCACTTTATCCAGGCACTTCACACTTCACCATATCTGTATTAGAGAAACAAATTGTGTTCAACTTTCAACCATTTATTGTCAGGAAGGGAAGTGCAATCCATCTTCCATATGAAATTTTCAAGTTTAATCTGTAATTGGATCCAGAGCTTTAAATCATGTTGCATGCATAGCAAATCTGATCTACGATATGCGTGCATCTTTTCTCAACTTTTGTGTTCTATTTTGGGGAAAAGTTTGGAAATGCATCTAATTTTTTAGGTTTTCCCCAAAGCATGCTTAACCTTTTGGCTTTTTATCACACATCTAACATTCAGGTGGCTGATAAAAGCATCCTCTGTTCAAGCAATCCAAGCTGCAACTAGCACCACTAACATTGTGAAAATACATATGATTTTAGCCCCACCAATTTGAGACTCTCTCTCTTTCTCCATCAAGGTTATTGATTTTCAACATCTGATCTTTTGGGTCTTGTTGTTTCTTTTTTCAGTCTTAAAACAGTTTTCGGAACATTGATTAACAAAGTGATGGTAATATCATCTGATCTTCTGGGTCTTGTTGTTCCTTTTTCCAGTCTTAAAATAGTTTTGGGAGCATGATTAACAAAGTGATGGTAATATCATCTGATCTTTTGGGTTTTGTTGTTCCTTCTTTCAGTCTTAAAATAGTTTTGGGTGCATTGATTAACAAAGTGTTGGTGTAATATAAAAAAGAGAGGGGTTGGGAGAGAAGAGGGCACATTTACAATACAACAGGGAAGATGGATTGTGGCCTCTAGGAGAAAAAGTTAAGGTTTGCATGGAGGTAACAGTTATTCGTGTCATGTTTACTTACTGGCAATAAGACCACAAGGAGAAGCATAAAACAAAAAGACTGTAAAGGATAAAACTGTCAATTTTCGCTAGTTAATGGCCAGCATTCCTTTGATGTATTTTAAAATTTTAATTAATTAAAGAAAAACTTAGGGGCACTTTTGAAAAATTGATGGAAAAGCTGAAAATTTAGGTGCTATTTTGTAATCTTCCCTTTATTTTGAGAATGAAAATCTTGCTATCACATGTAGTCATATTTATCAAAAAAACAAACAAACAGTTGAAGTGTATGTAGAGAACAAAAAGCATCACACCATTTCTTAGACCCAGTCACTTATATCTGTTCCAGCTATACTATGTCACATGGGTGCGGGTGCGGGGGTGCGGCACTTTCAAAAAACTTGGGTGCGGGGGTGCGGCAAAAATATAAAAAATTATATATATATATATATATATATATATATATATAAAATTTTTATGTTTTAAAAGAAAAAATAAATCCCGTGATGTTTCGGAAAACCCTACCCCTGTAAAACCCAGGATTAAAAAAAAAATTGGGTCGGACCTGGGTCGGGTCTGGAGGCCAAGAAAAACTAGTTCGGGGGTGTAAAACCCAAGATTTTCGATTTTTTTTTTGCTTTTTGGTCGGATCCGGGTCGGGTCCAGACCCGGATCCGAACCGGGCACGCCCCACCCCGTGGGCCTATTTAAAGACCGTCGGGGTTAGGGTTTTCTCATGCGAGAAAACCCTAGCCCCCCTTCCCCCCCTTCTACTGCGCGCCCCCTTTCCCCCTTTCCCCCTTTCACTTTGCCGCCGCCACCCTCGTCCCTCTTCGCCCTCTCTCCTCTCCCGTCCAGCCTCCGACCGACAGCTGTCGGAGTCCCCCTGCCGGCGACCTCACCCCGCGTCCGGCCACCTACCACCGTCGGCGACCCTAGCCGGAGCACCTCCAGTCCCTGTTGCCATCTCTCCCTCTCTCTGTGCTCACTCCCCTCCCCTCTTGTCCTCCCTCTTCGACAGCTCGCTCGACGACCCCCGCATCCCTCCCCTTCTCGGTGACCTAGCCCATCGTCGGGGTTGCGGGTGGGGTTGACGCCGATAGGGATGACAGTGGACCGGGGGAAAGCGGGGCCTTGCCCTGCCTCGCCCCGCTTGGACCGGGGATGAAGGGTATGAAACAGGGATGGAGGCGGGGACGAAGGTTAAAATCCATCCCCGTTTGGGGATGGAGGCGGGGATGGACGTACCCTTTTCCCCGCCCCCGCCACGATCCCCGGATCCGAACCGGGCACGCCCCACCCCGTGGGCCTATTTAAAGACCGTCGGGGTTAGGGTTTTCTCATGCGAGAAAACCCTAACCCCCCTTCCCCCCCTTCTACTGCGCGCCCCCTTTCACTTTGCCGCCGCGACCCTCGTCCCTCTTCGCCCTCTCTCCTCTCCCGTCCAGCCTCCGACCGACAGCCGTCGGAGTCCCCCTGCCGGCGACCTCACCCCGCGTCCGGCCACCTACCACCGTTGGCGACCCTAGCCGGAGCACCTCCAATCCCTGTTGCCATCTCTCCCTCTCTCTGTGCTCACTCCCCTCCCCTCTTGTCCTCCCTCTTCGACAGCTCGCCCGACGACCCCCGCATCCCTCCCCTTCTCGGTGACCTAGCCCATCGTCGGGGTTGCGGGTGGGGTTGACGCCGATAGGGATGACAGTGGACCGGGGGAAAGCGGGGCCTTGCCCTGCCTCGCCCCGCTTGGACCGGGGATGAAGGGTATGAAACAGGGATGGAGGCGGGGACGAAGGTTAAAATCCATCCCCGTTCGGGGATGGAGGCGGGGATGGACGTACCCTTTTCCTCGCCCCCGCCACGATCCCCGCCTCATCTCCGCCCCGCCCCGTCCCTGCCACTTTTCCCCTCCTCATCCCTGCCCAGCCCCGCCTCATCCCTGTTTGAACTGGGGATGGTGGACATGAAACGGGGATGAAGGCGGGGGTGGAGGTTAAAATCCATCCCCGCCGGGGATGGAGGCGGGGACAGAGGTTCTAATCTTGAGGCGGGGCGGGGGTGGAGGCCTTGTCCCCCGCCTCGCCCCACTGCCATCCCTAGACGCCGACTATCGCCGGATGTCTACGACGAGGGAGAGAAGGAGATGGCGTCAGGCTCCCTTGAGAGACGTCGGGAGGAGAGGAGGCGAGCGAGAGAGCAAAGCTGCGAAAGAGGATTAAAGCCAGCAAAAACAAATTTTTTTTACGTTTGAAAATTAGATGAAAATAACCCTGGGTGCGGTCAACGCACACAGGGTCGTGTTGACCGCACTGGGTGCCGCACCCACACGCGCACCCGCATCGCATCGCGTCGCGTCGACGTGGGTGCAGCACCTGCTTTGCCGAATCCATGTGACTTAGCAACTATATCTCAAGATAATATAGGTTTTCACCTATGTCACAGGGATTCGGCTAGGAGGGTGCCGCACCCGCGTCGACGCGACTCGACGCGGGTGCGGGTGCGGGTGCCGCACCGGGTGCGGTCAACTCGATCCTGGGTGCGTTGACCGCACCCAGGATCATTAATGTCCATTTTTAAAAAAAAAATTGCCCAAATGGGCTTCGAATTTTTTTTTTAAAAAACTTTATGCTAGTCTGTCAGCTGCTGACAGACTGGCATAAAGTAAGTTTTTCAGTTTTCACGCACAGCTGCTGACAGCAGACTGCTGTCAGCAGCTGCCTGTCAGCTGCTGACAGCAGCTGCCTGACAGCTGCAAAGTTTTAAAAAAAAAACCCGCCTATTCCCCAACCCCCTTTATTTATATATATATATATATATATATATATTACTTATTACATTTTTGCCCCTGCCGCACCCCCGCACCCGGGTTTTTTGGAAGTGCCGAATCCCCGCACCCGCACCCGCACCCGCGCCCGCACCCGCACCCATGTGACATAGGTTTTCACATATAACTCGAGAAAACCTTGGCATTAAACATAAAAGCAAAAACTCAAGATAATATACCCCCTCTTTGGATATGCTTATTTTAAGTAGCACGTGTTTGGATCATTTGCTTTTATTTTTTTAATGAAATTTTATAAATTTCATCCCTTCTTTTAAAAATAGGGAGCGACCTACTTATTTATTTCATAAGTGCTTATTTTTTTCCATTCCACCACTACCACCACCACCTGTAATGAAATACCCAATGCACAAGTACAAGCCTCTTATAGGCAAGAACAATACACATGAACAAGGACCACTTGTGTCTAAATACAAAACTCAATTATAAATGCCTCTTATGGGCAAGAACAACACATAAAATATAGAAATTTATTGGATAATTGCTTGAGAACAAGCATACAACAAGAAAGGGATTACTCCCCTTCACATAGATAAGAGAGGTCATATAGAGCTCTTGGGAACCACCCCAACATCTATAAATATAGCTGTTGGGATCTTGGGAACCAGCCCAACAACTATATTTATAGTGGTTGGGGAAGTCCCAACAGCTATAATGTCTTTAGCTAGAAATAAAAAGACAAAAACAGAAAATAAAAAGTAAAAATACTAAAGTGCCCGTAATAGTCACAACCTATTACACAAAGTGAAGTGACAACAATACCCCTAATGGGTATTACCTATTACAAGCACAAGAAAAATATATATACATATCTATGTCACATGGGTGCGGGTGCGGGGATTCGGCACTTCCAAAAAACCCGAGTGCGGGGGTGCGGCAGGGGAAAAAATGTAAATATATATATATATATATATATATATATATATATATATATATATATATATATATATATATATATAAGGGGGTTCGGGGGTTCCCCCGACGCGGGTTGGGGGTCCAATTTTTTTTGCTAGTGTGTTTGTTTGAAGACTCGTTACCCACGTTCTGCTTGTTGTGTACTTTGAGGCAACAAGACAAAATTGATGAAACAAAAGGATTGGCAATCTGATCGACCCAGCAGCAGCCTGCTGCGTTCTGCTGACGGTCATGATTCAATCATGTCTGAAACTCCCTGGTCTTCACGAAAAAAATATAAGCGCAAGGTTTGATGTGGTTTGTTGGAGAGAGAGTCTTCATGAGGCCTAGGACTCCACTGCTACGCCATAGGATTCTTCAAATTTCATTTTATATACAGCTGCACGACAGCGCACCCCTCTCGTGAGGAGAACAGTGAATACTAATAGCCAGCAAGGCTACCACCATCATTATCATTTATTATGGAGAGAGAAAATCCTTTACGAAAAAGAAGGATCAGCAAGGCTACCACCATCATTATCATTTATTATGGAGAGAGAAAATCCTTTACGAAAAAGAAGGATCAGCAAAGCTACCACCATCATTATCATTTATTATGGAGAGAGAAAATCCTTTATGAAAAAGAAGGATCTGGATTGAAAAGGCAGGAGCAGCAGCAACTGTCAACAATTTTTTTTTTAAAATTCCGCAACCCATTTCATAGGGCAATTTTTTTTTTTTAAAAAATCCAAAAAAAAATGGACCTAAATGATCCTGGGTGCGGTCAACGCACCCAGGATCGAGTTGACCGCACCCGGTGCCGCACCCGCACCCGCGTCGAGTCGCGTCGACGCGGGTGTGACACCCTGCTAGCCGAATCCCTGTGACATAGATACATATATATATACAATTGTATTATACACCTATATATGTATAATTTACACACTCCTTCAAACTTATGATATAATCACCAAAAGTTTGTCAAGTAAGAAATGAAACCGGGCATAAGGAAGCACCTTTGTGAAGAAGTTGACTAACTGAAATTAACTGAAATTCTGATGCTACATATGGCAGGATGATAGTCTTTTTAAGGTATTATCCATGAAGATAGTGGTAATCCATCTCAATATGCTTAGTCTTTTCATGAAATGTGTGGTTGCCTACTATATAAATTGCGCTCTTGTTATCACACGTAACCACGAGGGTGACTTCATTAACACTCCTATGTCTTCTAATAATCGTGTCAACCATACAATCTCGTACATCGTGGTAGCCATGACACAATATTTAACTTCAATTGATGAAAAAGAAACTTTTTGCTGCTTCTTGCACTTTCAAGACACCAACGAGTCACCTATAAAGATACAAAAACCTGTGGTTGAGCGTCTATCATTGGAATCTCCTCCACAATTAGAGTCAGTATATGCAGTTAATTCAAGGGCGGAGGATTAAAAATGTTAATTTTGTAAATATCTAACAATACATAAATTAACACTCATGAACAGTAGTAGGAGAGTGCTGAAATTAACTTGCTGTATGAACGACATGAGAGACGTCAGATCAAGTAGGTAAGAGCCCTAATCATTTGGCGGTACGGAGTGGGGTCATCAGGGGTATCCCATCATCGATTTTCATCTTGGCATTGATAACTTCAGGAGGATCCACCCTCTTCTCATCTGAAATGCCCGACAATCTTAGTAATAAACTTGGATTGAGTTAGAGAAGCCTACGTTAGTTATTTCAAAATTTTATTTCAAAACATTTTTAATATGAATAACTCCTTGTTTGTTTCATCTAGTAATGATCTTGTCATCAATGTAGAGAAGAAGAATCACAACACTTGCTTCAGAACGCTTAACAAACATAATAGTGTCAGTATAACATGATTTAAAACCAATATTAAGTATAACAATACTGAAATGATCATACCAAGCCTTGGGGGCTTGTTTCAAACTATACAAGGTTTTATAAAGATGAATAACCTTTCTTGCAGGAATCTCATATCCTGGCATGGGATCTATATAAACTACTTCCTTTAACTCACCATTTAGGAAGGCATTTTTAATATCCATTTGGTAGATATTTCAAATTCTAATGGCAGCTACAACTATAAGGGATTTAAATGTGGTCATCCTAGCTACATGTTCCAACGTTTCATCATAATCAATATCGTATTCTTGTGAATATCTCTTGACAAAAAGTCTCTTTATATCTTTCTAAGGAACCATCACTCTTAGCTTTTACTTTATAAACCCACCTACAATCTATGGATTTTTTTTTTCTGATGGTAAATATTTTATTTTCCATGTGTGAGATTTTTCTAAGGCTTCACGTTCGTGGTTTATAGCATCTATCCATTCGGGATGATCTTTGGCCTTTTTGTAGGAAAGTTTGTAATAAGAAAAGATTTTGGCTAGATAAGCTCTATATTGAAAAAAAAAGAATCATATGAAACAAATCTATCTTGATGTTTGGATTCCCGAATGGTTCTCCTAAGGTTATTAGAATCTTGTGACTCGATGTTATAATATTTGCCTAAAGCACTAGGCCGAGTCTCGGCACCTCTTCCCTATAATGAAGGAGATTAGCTTTGTTATTATCTAAATTATGTTATAGGTTCTTCATCTTGATAACCAAAACTAATAGAATCTTCTTTAGGAAGTAACTCAAATAAGAAAGAATGGTCTCTCTTTTTCTTAGGCACATTTTGATCAAAAGGACATTCTTTTTTCAAAAAGGTAACATTTTTGGAAACATACAATCTATCATTTTTTATATCATAACACCTAAATCCATTTTGGGTCTCACCATACCCAAGGAAAATACAAGGAATGCCTCTAAGGGATAACTTATCATTTTTGTTTTTAAGAACAAAGCATGAACAACTAAAAGTTCTTAATCTAGCATAATCAGGAGGAAGTTTGTAAAGTTTTTCAAAAGGAGTGATATTTTGAAGTTTTATCGAAGGAATTCGATTTATGAGGTAAACAACGGTAACTGCAACTTCAGTTCAAAACAATTTTGGAAATAAGTAAGGTCCTGGTGTTCTCTATGATGTGTCTATGCTTCATTTCGGCTAAACCATTTTGTTGGGAGTATAGGGGCAAGATCTTTGGTGAACAATGCCATTAGTTTCTAAATATTTTCTAAAATCATTTGACATACTCTCCCTGAATCAAAGCGAAAAATAATAATATTGGTTTGAAATAGATTTTTAACTAAGTTATTAAAGGATTTGGTCTCAAAAACTTCATTTTTGTGCCTAAGAAAATAGATCCATGTAAATTGCGAATAATCTTCAACGAATATCACTTTAATAAACATGGCCACCTTTAGATGTAATCGGACCCCATACATCTGAATGAATTAATTCAAGTGGTTTAGAAGAAAAAAAATTCTTTCTTGGAAAGGAATGATCTTCATTTTGCCAAGAATGCAATCAATACAATCAAATGTTTTCATTAAATTTTTTTTCTCAAATAAGGTACATTGGATAATTTAGAAATGCTAGGATGTCTTAGTCTTTGATGCCATAAAATAATATCCAAAATTCATACATTGAGACAAAAAAGAGTATTTGGTAGAATCAGTCGGTCCATTTAGTAGAGATCTTCTTTCCTATGACCTTTCCCAATCTGCATCTCGGACTGGAGATCTTGCAGTACGCATTGATTGGATGAGAAAGAGATCTTACAGTTATGGTCAACAATTTGAGAAACAGAGAAGATTTAAATTAAGTTTGGAGATAAATTTAATTTTTTGAATAGAAAAATTTGTTTTTTTTTTTTTAATTTTGAATGTTTTTTATTTCAAGAGAAGATTCGTCTACACTAAAAACATTAGATCCACTTGAATTATTTTTTAGTTCAGAGAGTAAAGAAATATTAGGGATCATATGGAAAAAAGCACCGCAGTCTAAGAGCCAAGGTATTTTACCCGGGGGAGAAGAGGAGGAAACAACACCCGTAGTATTAGAAGATGATGAACCTTTGAGAAATGGTTGTAGAGCCTCCACTAGTTGAGACACAATCATGGTTTCAACAGATTTGAGGTCTCCATTGGTTTCATTCTGGTCTTCTCGTGATGAATCTACACTCGCCGCTCTTCATTCACCTCTTCCTTTGAATTCAGAACAATAAGGCTTAATGTGCCCCGGTTTGCCACAATTGTCCAATAATCCGTGTTCTCCCTTCATCACTACGTGTCCTCTCGCAGTTGGATTTGTTGAAAAGAGGAGGCCTATAAGAGCAAGTGTTGGCTCCGGGTCTTGAGACCGTCAACACATTTTCCTTGGCTTCTTTTGGCTTGAACATATTTTTCATGATGTTCAATCTTTCGGCCAAAACCTCATGTAGAGGTTGAGAGTCTCCCTTGTTGCATTGAGTGATGTTGATATGTACTTGCTCGAATTCGGGTCTAAGGCCTTATATAAATTAAAAAGTTTGTTCTTCCAAAATTTGCTCCTTTCTATGGCGAGCATCATCGAAATTATCCTAAATGGGTTCAAACTTGGCCATTTCGTCCCATAGTTTCTTTAGGGAGCTATAATATTCATATACATTTGTCATTTTGTTTGCATTTATGGATCTTGTTGCGAATCTCTCACTTGTAAGCACCATCTTTTTGAGTTTAAGTTTGTTTGATAAACACCCAAGCTAGGTATGCTCTCTCAAATTCTAGAATGTTTTCACATTGCTTGGTACTCATACTTCTCGTAAAGAGGGAAAGAACTTTGTCATAACCTACTTCCCATGCTTTTTGCTCCTTTTTGTATTAAAGAAGAGCCTTGTCTTTTTCAAGGCCTTTAAGAATTTCTTCTTTAGACCCACCATCTTCAATAATAATTTTTGTAAAAGATGGTTGAGGTTCTTATGTGAAACCATCAGCCAAATGTCGTAGCTCCTTTCCCACTAGTATTATTTTTACCGTCGTGACCTCATACGTTGTAGTTGGTCCCATTAAATTTGATGGGAACAACATTTACAACTTCTTTCTCGGCCATAGAGGTAAGAAGAAATAGCTAGAAAGAAGGATGATGCAAAAGTAGAGAGAAAGAGAGGGGAAGAAAATGGAGAATGTTGATGGCACACTTCTCAAGGCAACTAACCGAGTCTCCTTCGCCTTTGAGGTTCCGCCCTGCACTCTTTCAATGAAACTTTCAATGATAGAGCCTCAAGGTTCTGATACCATGTAATGAAATACCCAATGCACAAGTACAAGCATATCATGGGCAATAACAATACACATGAACAAGGACCACTTATGGGTCTAAATACAAAACTCAATCACAAATGCCTCTTATGAGCAAGAACAACACAAAATATATGAATTTATTGGATAATTGCTTGAGAACAAGCATACAACAAGGGAATTACTCCCCTTTATATAGAGAAGAAAGGTTGTAAGACACAAAATAAATGCACTTCCCAACGACTCTTATTAGAGACGTTGGGAATCAATCCAACGTCTATCTTTTTAAACTGTGTACAACAGTCAGTGGCTGACTGATGTACACTGCTACTAACTGTGTACAAAAATATTACATAAAAAGAACAAAATTAAGAAATGAAAAATTATAAAAATAAGAAAAAATAAAAAGGAGGAATTATAATCATATTAAAAAACATGAATATGTGTAAAGTATAGAAATGATTAAAATACCCCTATAGCTAAAGAAATATATATTTTATATATATAAGTAGATGGATACCTGTACATATATATAATATATATATATATATATATATATATATGTATGTATCTTCATTTATATATATAAAATCTATATAGAAAATACATTGTCTTATGAATTACAATTTAACACCCCCCTCAAACTTAGGGCATAATGACCAAAAGTTTGCCAAGAAGGAAGTTGAATTGCGGAGAGCACAACAATTTGGTGAAGAAATCTGCCAGCTGATATTCTGAAGTTACATATGGAAGATCTATGACTCCTTTCAGATATGCTTCTCGGACATAGTGGCAGTCCATCTCGATGTGTTTGGTCCGCTCATGAAATATGTGGTTTTTGGCAATATAAATTGCACTCTTGTTATCACAACATAGCTTGGTGGGTCCTTCTACATTAATCCCCATATCTTCTAGTAGCTGATGAATCCATATAATCTCCATGGTAGTAGTTGCCATGGCTCGGTATTCAACTTCGGTAGAGGATAACGATACCTTTTGTTGTTTCTTACATCTCCATGAGATTGATGGGTTTCCTAAAAATACACAAAAGCCAGTGGTGGAGTGACAGTTATTTGGATCACCTCCCCAATCAGAGTCAGTATAAGCTATTAAATTTAATTCAGAGGAAGAGGATAAAAATACTCTCTTATTCAACGATCCCTTTATGTATCTGATAATCTGCCGAATTGCACTCATATGAACGGATGTTGGTGCATGTTGAAATTGGCTGGCAGTATGAACTGCATGTGAAATATCTGGTCTAGTAATACTCAGATACATCAAGGAGCCTACAAGCTGTTTGGAGTGAGTGAGATCTTTGAGAAAAATTCCATCATCAATTTTCATTTTGGTTCCTATTATAGCAGGAGTTTCACAATTTTTATCATCTGTAATACCTGATCTGTCAAGAATCTCAGAAGCAAGTTTAGTTTGAGATAAAAATAACCTCTATGTGAGTATGCAACTTCAATTCCCAGAAAGTAGGTCAAAAATCCTAAGTTAAACATTTCAAATTTATCTTTTAAAATAGATTTTATGCTCTTAATTCCTTTAGAATCACTTTCAGTTATTAGCATATCATCGACATATAACACCAATATTACTATTCCTGCATTGGATTTTCTGACAAATAAAGCAGTGTCAGTAAAACATGAGGAGAAACCATTTTTCAACATTACAGAGTTAAATCTATCATACCAAGCCTTGGGGGCTTGTTTTAGTCCATAAAATGCTTTCTGGAGACGAAGTACTTTTCCTTTAGAAGTTTTCATTCATGGAGGAGCATCCATATACACTTCTTTATTAAGATCGTCATTTAAAAATGCGTTTTTAACATCCATTTGGTAGATGCTCTATTTTTTAATAGAAGCGATGATAATAAGGCATTTGACAGTAACCATTCGTACAACAGGGGCAAATGTTTCTTCATAGTCAATCCCGTATTCTTGACTATATCCTTTGGCTACTAGACGAGCCTTATATCTTTCAAGAGATTTATCGCTCTTGGTTTTGACCTAAAACACCCATCTACACCTTATGGTTTTCTTACCCTTAGGAAGATCTTGAAATTCCCAGGTCTTCGCTTTTCTGAAAGCTCTAAGTTCATTATCCATAACTTCTATCCGTTCAATACTTTTTTGGCTTCAAAGTTTTTGGGTTCCACGTATGAGTGAATGACACTAAGGCAAACTCTATGTTTACGTGTGAATGAATTATAAGAAATTAACCTAGAAGGGACTTTTCTATTTCTCTCAGTTCTTCGTAGATTTTTCTTATCTGAAGAGGTAGTTCCACTAGATTCGTTATATTTTTCTATTGCACTTCTAAAACTATTTCTATCTTTATAGGAATATGTGATAGGATCTCTAGATGCTCCTTCGTCAATATGTTGATAGGTAGGTGGGTGTAATAAAGAGTTATTTTCCTCAACTTCATTATCACTAGAGTCATTATGTGAGAGCTCATCATCACTAGCATCATCATTTCTAGACAATAACTCAAATAAAAAGGAATAATCCACATTTTCTTTATGAGGTTCACATCTTTCAAAACCACTAACATTTTTCAGAAAACTCACATTTCAGGACACATAATTTGTCGTTTTTAATATTGTAACATCGAAACCCCTTTTGAGTTTCAGAGTAACCAAGAAAAACACATGTGATAGCTTTTGGTGAAAGCTTGCCATTCTTGTTCGTAAGAACAAAACATTTGCATCCAAAAATTCTTAACCTATTATAATCAGGTTCTTTTGTGTACCACTTTTTCAAAGGGCGAAATTTTGTTTAAATTTTTTTATGGAAGCCGATTTATGAGATAGACAAATGTGAGAGCTGCCTCAGCCTAATTTTTTTGGTATGTTTTGCGAAATGAGAAGGATTCAAGTAGTTTCAATAACATGTCTATGTTTTCTTTCGGCTAATCTATTTTGTTGAGGTGCTTTCAGACAAGATTTTTGATGGAGAATACCATAAATCTCAAGATATCTTTTAAATTCATTTGATAGGTATTCTCTTCCTGAGTCAGTTCTAAGAATTTTCAAGTCACCATTAAATTGGTTTTTGATCATCATATGATATGTTTTGAATGCCGTAAATACCTCATGTTTGTACTTAACAAAAAATATCCAACAATATCTAGTGTAATCGTCAACAAAAATCACATAATACGAAAACCCCCCTTTTGATAAAACAGGTGCCGGCTCCCATACGTCCGAATGAATATTTGATTAAAAGCTAAACTTCTCATCTTTTCAAGAGTACAATCATTACAAGTGAAATCACTTTTACAAAAACGTTTAACAAAAGGTAAATAAGAAATTTTAACAATATTGGGATGTCTTAGCCTTTTATGCCATAAATTAATATCTTTATGTTGAACAACATTACAAAAAGAGTTTTTTGAAATTTGAAGGAATTCAACATAGTATAGATCTCCTCTCCTAGAGCCTTCCCCAATTAACCTCACAGACTGACGATCCTGTATACAACATTTATCAGATGAGAATTTTATATCACATTCATGGTCTGAGAGTTGAGAGACCGAAAACAAATTTAAGTTCAATTTTGGTATAAATCTAATTTTTGGGATAAAAAAACCTTGTTTTTCAAAATTTTCATTTCCTTTGATTTCAAGAGAAGTTCCATCCATGGTTGAAACAAAGGATGAAAATGATTTTTTTGAATATTTGGAAAATGAACAAATACTTGGAGACATATGAAAGGCGACACCTGAATCTAAGAGCCAAAAAGTCTTATCGGGAGGGGAGAAAGTTGACATGGCGGCTCCAAAAATTGCCCCCTTGAAAAGAGGTTAAAGCGCTTCCACAATTTGATGTAAAGATAGAGCCCCATTGGAAGAAGATGAACTTTCTTCCTTTTGGGGTTGGGATGTGGTAGCAATGGCTAGCAACTTCTTCCATTTTGGACAAACCGGTTTGATATGCCCCGGTTCCTTATAAAAGTGACACACAATTTTGCTATAATCTCCTTTTCCGCCGTGCCCACTATTTTTCCTTGCTCCTTGATTTTGATTTTTGAAGTGTGGAGGTTTGTAGGTTCTCAAATTGTTTCCTGGTCTTGAAACAACATTAACACCTTCACATTCTTCTTGGTTGGAAGATGTAGCAAGAACACTTAGGTTATTTTTGCTTATACCTATACGAGTCTCTTCCCCACTTGATTTAGTAATTACATCTTCAAGAGAAGGGGAAGTAAAGGCGGATAGAAGGGAGGATCGTATTGAAAAGAAGTGTATTCTCCTGTTACGGGTCACGGGTTTGGAGATTCAGACCCGTGATCATTAACGTGTTATTAATGGCACTGTGTGTAATTTACCTTCTTGTAATAATGGTACTTTTGTACCCTAGTCTTATATTTTGTATGTTATTATAAATGAGATCATACAACAACCGACCCTAAGCATTGGGGTTATCAGTTTTTTTCATTTTCTACTATCTCTCTCTCTCTTTCCCTGTCTCTCAGCTCTCACGAGTGGATTAAAATCTAACATGGTATCAGAGTTACGTTACAGCTGAAGTTGGAATCGATAAAAAAGGTACGTCTGAAAGATCCCTTTCTCCTCGATATTTTTTTTTCTCCTAAGTCAAGAAAAATACTTTAGTTTTCCCCAATCTCGTCTGCACCTCTTTTCTGGTTTACCCAAGTTCGATCAGATCACCTCTTTTCTGGTTTCCCCAATCTCGTCTTTGCCCATTTTCCCCAATCTCGTCTGCACTTGTTTTCCATCTCCTGATATTGATCAGATCTGACGTTAATCAGATCTGATCATTTCTTCTCCTTCTTGTCTGAGTTACCCAGTTGAATATCTCTTCATTTTGTCTTTCATATATTTTGCTAGTTGTCTTTGATCACAGCGTGACCTAATCACACAATCGAGTTTTATTTTGATTCAGCTACACTGCTTTTCGTTTCACAGTGTGAATTCATATTCACGTTTTTTTAAGTGACTTTCATATCCAATATTCAATCACTTATGAAAATCAGAAATCTGACAAATTTTTAATTTCTGCTTCAAATTCAGCCACTTTCGTCGGCCATTGATCTGAATTAGTTTCTGCAAAAAAAAAAAGTTACAGAAACTGTAGACAGACTGTGGTAAACACATTCTTAATACTGTAAACCATGGATTCATTTCATAGTCAGTCGGTTCTTTCTTCAAGTTTCCTCAGTCAACTCGTGTCTGAAAAATTAAACAATGGTAACTTCTTGACTTGGAAGAGACAAATCATACCTTTTATTAGGAGTCAGGATCTTTCTGGACATCTGGATGGATCTATTCCAGTTCCTCCTGAATTCATATCACAAGAAGAAAGGGACAATAAAGGTGAACCTACTACAGTATATGTTAGAAATCCAGAATTTGTGGCTTGGATGAAAAGAGACCAAGCGGTTGTTGCTTATATCACATCTACACTGTCACAAGAGGTACTTGTAGCAATTCCAGATGACTGTACTGCCATGCAACTTTGGAACAGACTTGTTCAGACATACTTATAGGTTTCTCAGGCCAGGATTATGTTTCTTAAAAGAGAATTTCAAATGTTAAGAAAGGATTCCATGACCATCATGGAATACTTGAACAAAATGAAGGTTATCACATATCAACTTGCAATTGTTGGAAGTACAATAACTGATAAAGATTTGGTACAACAAACTCTCAGTGGATTGGGACACGACTATCATATGATTGTTACTTCATTGTTATGTTTACCTGAGCTCCCCAACTTTGAAGATCTGCGTGCAAAATTGTTACAATATGAGATGAACCTAAAGGGTTTTTTTGAAGAATCATCTATGCATACTGGGGCACAAGAAGTTTTTGCTACAAGGGTTACTTATGCACGAGGACGAGAAAGCTATGATATCAAGGGAAAAGGAGGACAAGGAAGAAATGGTCAAGGAGGTCGTGGATTATTACCTACACCCAACACATATACCAACTCACAAAGATAGAGGCCAATCCCTACATGCTTTCTATGTAATAAAAGGGAACATATCAAAGCTAACTGTTGGTTCAATCCTTTAAATAAAGGAAAATCAACCCAAACTGAAGCAAAAAGAAACACAGACAGTACAAGGACCAATGGAGAAGTAAAGGAGTTATTGTTGTCAGCTTTAGCAGAATTGAATCTGAAACAAAATGAGCAAGGTACTTGGTACGTGGACTCTGGCGTGGCGACTCACGTTACTGGTGATGCAGGTAAGCTCCTAAAACTTGTTCCTTACATTGGTAAAAGCAGTATAGTTACTCGAGATGGATCACACCACTCTGTCTCTCATATTGGAAACTCCATTATGTTAAAATGTATCTCCCAAAATCGTTGATGTAAATATAAATATATATACTTATATAAATAGAGATACATATACATATAATATATATATGTATATGTATCTCTCTATATATAAATATATATATTTATATATATTTTATTTTTACCCGATAAGGGTATTATTGTAATTTCCCCTCTTGTGCATATTCCATTTGGAATATGCTGTATTTTTCTTTCTTTTTATTTTTGTATTTTTTTTATTCTTTTTATTTTTTGCTTTTTCATAAAAGGCGCATTGGGGGTCCCCCAATAGAGTCGTTGGGGGCCCCCAACGGTCACAAATGTGACCGTTGGGGGCTCCCCAACGACTCCTTTGGGAGCCCCTTTGCCCCCCCCTCTTTCTTGTATAAATAGGGGTGTTCCCCCCTTGTTTTCCCTAAAGCTTGAGAGTCTCAAGCATTTGGTTCTTTCTATAAAATACATGCCATTGTGCATGTTTATTATTTTTACGCTTTTGCGTACTTTGTTCAAGTGTTGTGAGAGTGCCTTCGTGCACATCTTTTCTATATTATTTGTGCTCGTTTGCGTATTGTCTTTTCATAGACAATTTTACATGGTATCAGAGCAAGGTTGATTATTGAAGATCGTGGGATTCTCCATTTTCGAGTGCCTCGAAAAACGTGCCTTCCGATCTTTGAAGTTTAAAGTGGTGGATCTTTCTTCTCAAATATTTTAGAAGAATCTTGTGCAAAGTTGGTGTTGGAAATATTGTGTTACCCTTTTTTCTCTACCTCTTTACTCTCTAATGGGCGAAAAAGAGTCCCATTTTGCTCTTGGTTTCAAATTAAATGGGTCCAACTGTCATGTTTGGGCCGGAAATATGAAGGCTCATATAAAAGGGAAAGGCCTATGGGGATATGTACTTGGCACCATTCCGGAACCGGAACCCAAGATTACCGTAGTAAATGGAAGCTAAATCAAGATTCTTGAGGGAGAAGAAAGAACCAAAGCCTTGAAGAATACTCCAAGAAACACGATGAATGAGAAATGAAGAATTTCAAGATTCTTTCATGGTTTTTCTCATCCGTGGAAACCAAGATTAATGCCAACATTATTAAATTAAAAAAGGCATCGGAAGCTTGGCATTATCTTGAAAAAATGTACACCTCAAGGGATCTCTCTCATAAGTATTACCTTCAAAAGAAGGCTATCTCCCTTACTCAAGGTAGGGAATACTTTGCCGATCTTTCCTCTATTTGGGATGAGCTTGAAATGCTTGAACCAAAATGGAGTAGAGAGGCAATTGAGCTCCGTCACGAGCAACTTGAAGAAGATCGGTTCTTCAACTTTTTGAATGGGCTAAGGCCCAAATTTGAGTAAATAAGGTCATCTCTTCTCTCCTCTTTTTCTCCCCCTTCTCTTGAAGATGTTCTCACCAAATTAAGTGGTGAAGAGACTCGTATGAATTTATGTAAACAAGGACCAAATGTTCTTGCGGTCCCTTGTAATATTGAAGAAAATAGTGAGGTCAATGCCGTATCCAGACCCGGAAACAATGTAAGGACCTATCGTCCCCCTCACTTTAAATTTCAAAATCAAGGTGAAAATGGTGGTCAAAGAGGAAGAAGGGACTATAGTAAAACTATTTGTAATTTTTGTAAAGAACCGGGGCATATCAAACCCGTATGTCCCAAATGGAAGAAACTTCTGGCCATGGCTACCACTGGTGTACCACAGAAGGATGAGGCATCTTCGGGTGGGACCCTTTCTATAAATCAAATAGTGGAAGCTCTTCAACCTCTCCTCAAGGGATCTACCTCCGGTGCGGCCGTATCCACTTCTTCCTCTCCAGGTAAAATCTCTTGGCTTTTGGACTCTGGTGCATCCTTTCATATGTCCCCAAACATTTTTTCACTTTCCGATTACTCGAAAAATGGTTCTCCATCTTATGTCTCCACTGCTGATGGAACCTCTCTTGAAATTAAAGGAATAGGTAATTTTGAAACTCAAGAATTTTCTATTCCAAAAATCAGATTTATACCTAAACTTAACTTAAATCTCCTTTTTGTTTCTCAACTCACGGACCATGGCTGCGATATTAAATTCTCTTGTGATAAATGCTTAATACAGGATCGCCAGTCCGAGAAATTGATTGGGGAAGGCTTTAAAAGAGGAGATTTATACTATATGGAATCTCTTCAAGTTCCAAAAGTTTTGTGTAATGTTGTTCGACATAAAGATATAAATGTGTGACACAAAAGACTTGGTCATCCTAATATCACCAAGTTATCATATTTACATTTTGCAAAAGACCTATGTAAAAGCTCTTTTTCTTGTAATGACTGCATTTTCGGAAAAATGCGAAGTTTACCTTTTGAGCAAAGAACTATGTTCTCTTCTAAAACTTTCGAAATTGTTCATTCGGATGTTTGGGGACCTGCACCTGTTGTTTCAAAAGGAGGTTTTTCTTATTACGTAATATTTGTGGATGATTTTTCCAGATATTCGTGGATATATTTTCTTAAGTTTAAACATGAAGTGTTTTCATGTTTTAAAAATTTTCATTCAATGATTAAAAATCAATTCAACAACAACATAAAGATTTTTAGAAGTGACTCTGGAGGAGAATATCTCTCCAATCAATTTAAGGTTTATCTTGAGGATCACAGAATTATTCACCAAAGGTCTTGCCCAAAAACACCTCAACAGAATGGGTTGGCTGAAAGAAAACATAGGCACATTATTGAGACCACTAGGACCCTTTTTATATCTCAAAATATTCCTAAAAACTTTTGGGCTGAAGCAGCTCTTGCTTCTGTTTATTTGATAAATCGCTTACCATCTAGGATATTAGGAAAAATATCTCCCTTTGAGGTATTACATAAGCTTGAACCTGATTATAATAGGTTAAGAGTCTTTGGATGTAAGTGTTTTATACTTACAGATAAGAATGACAAGCTCTCTCCCAAGGCTATCCCTTGTGCCTTTCTTGGTTATTCCGAAACTTAAAAAGGTTTTCGTTGTTATGACCTTAGAGATGATAAGCTATATGTCTCTAGAAATGTAACTTTTTTAGAAAATGAGAGTGGTTTTGAAAAAAAATGTTTCTCAACAAGAAAATTTTGATTACTCCTTATTTGATTTATTGTCTAGTAATGATGATATATCTAGTGATGATAAGGTATCATTAAACCATGATGAGGAAAATGATGCATATATTAGTGAACATAACTCACCCAATGAACAAGAAAGTAGAGTTCCGAGTGAGCCAATAACCTACTCTCGTAGAAACCAAGACACCTTTAGAAGTGCTATTGATCAATATAGTGAGCTTTCTCCTATTCTTGACCATAGAAGATCTGAAAGGAATAGAAGACCTCCAACTCGTTTTGTATCTTTTGACTCTTTTTCACCCCGATATAGGGCTTGTCTTAGTGCCATTCACTCCTATTTTGAACCAAGAAATTTTGAAGAAGTTAAAAAATGTATAGAATGGCAAGAAGCCATGCAAAGTGAACTTAATGCTCTTAAAAGGGCAGAAACTTGGGATTTCCAAACTCTACCTATAGGAAAGAAAACTATAGGCTGTCGATGGGTATTTAAAGTTAAAACCAAGAGCGATGGTTCTCTAGAAAGGTATAAAGCTCGCTTAGTTGCAAAAGGGTATGGGCAAGAATATGGAATTGATTACGAAGAAACCTTTGCCCCTATAGCTCGAATGGTTACCGTTAGGTGTCTTATTACTATTGCATCTATTAAAAATTGGAACATTTTTCAAATGTATGTTAAAAATGCCTTCCTAAATGGTGATCTTAACGAAGAAGTGTATATGGATGCCCCACCAGGCATGATAATTCCTAAAGATAAAGTTCTTCGTCTTCGTAAAGCTCTCTATGGTTTAAAGCAGGCCCCCAAAGCCTGGTATGATAGATTTACCAGTGTGATGTTGGAAAATGGTTTTTCCTCATGTTATACTGACACCGCTTTGTTTACTAGAAAATCTAATGCAGGGATTGTAATTTTGTTACTCTACGTTGATGACATGTTAATTACAGGTGATGATGTTCAAGGAGTCAAGGGTATTAAGTCCGTCTTGACTTCAAAATTTGAGATGTCAGACTTAGGTTTTCTGACATATTTTCTTGGAATTGAGGTTACATATTCGCAACGTGGTTATTTTCTGTCTCAGTCCAAACTTGCCTGCGAGATTATTGACAGGTCAGGTATTTCTGATGTCAAAATATGCGAAACTCCTGAAGTTGTTGGAGCAAAAATGAAGATTGACGACGGTGTTCCTCTAACCGATCCTACTCCTTACAGGCAGTTGGTAGGTTCTTTAATGTATCTTAGCATTACTCGACCCGATTTGTCACATGCTATACACATCGCCAGTCAGTTTCAACATGCTCCTACAACCGTTCATATGAGTGCTGTGCTTCACATCATCAGATATTTGAAGGGAACGGTAAATAAGAGAGTATTCCTATCCTCTTCCTCTGAATTGAAATTGCTTGCTTATACTGATTCAGATTGGGGAGGTGACCCTAGTAACCGTCACTCCACCACTGGTTTCTGTGTTTTCTTAGGTGAGTCCTTGATCTCATGGCGATGTAAAAAGCAACAGAAGGTCTCCCTGTCATCCAGTGAAGCCAAATATAGAGCCATGACATCTACCACCATGAAAATTGTATGGATTCGAAGTCTTTTGAAAGACAAGGGAGTGTTTATCAGAGAACCAACAAAGCTGTGCTGTGACAATAAAAGTGCAATTTATATTGCTAAGAATCGCACCTTTCACGAGCGAACAAAGCATATAGAGATAGATTGCCATTATGTCAGAGAAGAATACTTGAAGAAGGTTATTGACCTACCATATGTAACGTCTGAGTATCAACTTGCTGACTTCTTCACCAAAGCTCTATGTTCGCCCAGATTTCATTTCCTCCTTGGCCAACTTGCGATTATCACACCGTAAGTTTGAGGGGGGGGTGTTAAAATGTATCTCCCAAAATCGTTGCTGTAAATATAAATATATATACTTATATAAATAGAGATACATATAATATATATATGTATATGTATCTCTATATATATAAATATATATATTTATATATATTTTATTTTTACCCGATAAGGGTATTATTGTAATTTCCCCTCTTGCGCATATTCCATTTGGAATATGCTGTATTTTTCTTTCTTTTTATTTTTGTATTTTTTTTATTCTTTTTATTTTTTGCTTTTTCATAAAAGGCGCATTGGGGGTTGTTAAAATATATGTAATTCACATATATATATATATATATATATATATAATACCCGATAGGGGTATTTTTGTCATTTCACAAGTACCCGATAGGGGTACTTGTTTTTCTTATTTTATTTTTCTCTTTATTTTTTGTAAAATCTATTTTTTATTTTTTGTTTTTTTGCTCACACAAAAGGGGCCCCACCATGTAGTCGATGGGGCCCCCAACGGTCACATTTGTGACCGTTGGGGGCTCCCAACGACTACATGGGGAGCCCCCTAGGTGGCTCTCCTTTTAAGGCCTCTTGGCCCTCTCCCTCTCCTTCTCTTGTGTATAAATAGGGGGTGAACCCCTCTTGTATTCCTTACTCTTGAGAGCTCTCTCTCTTTCAATAAGAGGCATTTATATTTTTATGTTGTGTTGTCTCTTGTGGGTTTGGGTATTAGCCCTTCTTTGTTTGTTCATTAGTAGATGTTGTAAGTGCTTAGTGCACTCTTTGCTTTTCCGCATATTTCATTACATGGTATCAGAGCCTTGTGTATGCTCTTCTTCTTAATATAGCTAGTGGTGTAGCTATATTTGTTTTTTTGTTTCTCTCTCTCCTTGGTATCCTCTTGTGAGTGGTTATTATGGAAGGAGAACAAAAGATTGATCTCTCCTTCAAGCTCAATGGCTCCAACTACATGATGTGGGCCGCCGCCATGGAAAACAACCTCAAAGGGAAAAAGCTTTGGGGATACATTATGGGCACCATTTCGGAACCACAACTCCAACTAACTAAGATGGAAGGCGATCAAGAAAAAGCTCTTGAAGGAGATGCCCGCATGAAGGCCATTGAAGATCACCAATCTAAAATAGAAGATTGGGAAAGTAAGCATGCCAAGATTCTTGCTTGGTTCATGAACAATGTGGAGCTCAAGATTTGCGCCAACATTGCCAAATTTCGGATGGCAAATGAAGCATGGTTCTTCATGAAAGGTATGCTTACACAAAAAGACCTTGCTCGTCAATTCTTTCTTCAAGAAAAAATCCGAACTATCAAGCAAGGAGAAATGAGTGTTAGGGACTACTTTAGCACTCTTGGCCCTCTATGGGATGAGCTATCCTTACTAGAACCAAAATGGGTTTCTAGTATAGATGTGGAATTAAGGAGAGAACAAATGGAAAAAGAACACTTTTTCCAATTTTTACATGGGCTTAGGCCCGAATATGAACAAGTTAGATCCTCCCTCCTACATAGATCAAAGCCTCTTCCCTTGGAAGATGCCATAGCCGAAATATGCCAAGAAGAAACCCGTCTTGGCATGATTAAAGGAGGAAATGATGTCTTGGCCGTATCAAAACCCGGCAACCATATGAAAACCTACAAACCTCCACATTTTGGAAGGCAAAATAACTATAATGGCAACTATAGAAAAGCCATTTGCCATCATTGTCAAGAACCGAGTCATATAAGACCTAATTGCCCTAAGTTGAATGAAGCACCAAAAAATAAAGTTGCTTCCGTTGAAGAAGCTACTCAAAAGAAAGAGGAAACAATCAAAGGAACAGACTCTTTTTCTCTTGCTCAACTATCGGAGGCACTACAAACTCTACTCAAGATTCCATCAACTTCGGGTGCCGCCGTAGCTTCCTCTTCTCCTCCAGGTATGTCGTCTTGGATCCTTGACTCTGGAGCTTCCTTTCATATGACCCCCCTTGAAAATGAGCTTTCCGATTTATGTAATAATTATAAAAACTCCTATGTTTCAACTGCCGATGGTACATCTTTACAAGTAAAAAGTTTTGGAACCTTAAACTTTTCAAAAGACTTCTTTGTGCCAAACGTGAGAGTTGTACCTCAACTTAATTTAAATCTCCTCTCTGTTGCTCAAATATGAGATCATGGATGTAAAATCTCCTTCTCAACTAAGGATTGCTCTATACAGGATCTCCGGTCCGGGAAGCTGATTGGGCAAGGCCATAGAAGGGGAGATCTCTATTACATGAGCAACTTGAAACTCCCCATTAACTCTTTTTGTAACCATGTCCAAGATAAAAATATTGATATTTGGCATCAAAGACTTGGACATCCAAGTTTCTCAAAAATGTACTCCTTTCCATTTGGAAAGAAATTTTGTAATGAGAAACATTTTGTTTGTAAGAATTGTATTTTTGGCAAAATGAAATCTACTCCTTTTCCAAACCGAACTTTTGTGTCCAAAAGACCTTTTGAGTTAGTCCATTCGGATGTTTGGGGTCCTTCCCCCGTCATGTCTAAAGGAGGGTACTCCTATTATGTCACTTTCATCGATGACTACACTAGGTATGTATGGATCTACTTTCTCAATTTAAAATCCGAAGTCTTTGATTTTTTCAAAAAATTTCATATGATAGTTAAAAATCAATTTTCAAGTAATATCTCTACTCTTAGATCCGATTCGGGTGGAGAATATTTATTAAATGAATTTCAAAACTATTTAGAAGTAAATGAAATTTGTCATCAAAGATCGTGTCCTAGGACTCCCCAACAAAACGGCTTGGCCGAAAGAAAGCATAGACATATCATGGAAACCACTAGGACACTCCTTATTTCCAAAGAAATTCCAAAGAATTTTTGGGCCGAAGCGGCCTTAACCTCAACTTATTTAATAAATAGAATGATATCTTCTTCCTTACAAAATACATCCTATACGAAAAACTATTTGAAAGAACACCAGACTTCAATAGATTAAGAGTTTTTGGATGTAAATGTTTTGTCCTTACTCATAAACGGGACAAATTATCTCCTAAAGCTATTGAATGTGTTTTCTTGGGTTATGGAGAAAATCAAAAGGGTTTTAGATGTTTTGACTTGAAAAATAACAAACTCTATGTATCCAAAGATGTAACATTTTTGGAAAATGAAAATGGATTTGTGAAAACTAAAGATATTGACGAAACTGAATATACTTTTTTATTTGATCTTCTATCTCAAGAAGATGAGACTCCTCAAGAAGAGGAAATCTCTAGTGAGTCTTTGAATGACCTAGAGGAAATTCCTATTGATAATGCTATAGATGAGAATAATAGACCAATCCAAACATATGTTAGGTGTGGTCAACAAACTCAGATAAGTGCCTTAGAAAAATACTCTCAAGGATCCGACATTGAAGAAACATCTTTTAGGAGATCCAGTCGGATCTCCAATCCTCCAAATAGGTTTGTTTCCTATGAGTCCCTAACTCCTAGATATAGAGCATGTCTAATTGCGTTGCATTCATTTCATGAACCTTCACACTATAATGAGGCCAAAAATATTCCCCAATGGGTTGAAGCCATGAACTTAGAGCTTAGTGCCCTTGAAAAAGCTAAAACTTGGGAAATAACTTCGTTACCCATTGAAAAGAAATCAATAGGATGTAGATGGGTCTTCAAAATTAAAACCAAGAGTGATGGTTCATTAGAACGTTATAAAGCACGGTTAGTAGCTAAAGGATATGCTCAGGAATATGGTATAGATTATGAAGAAACCTTCGCACCTGTTGCTAGAATGACTAGTGTTAGGACTCTTATTGCTATTGCGTCTGTGAAGAAATGGCCTATCTATCAACTCGATGTTAAGAATGCATTTCTAAATGGCGAATTAAATGAAGAAGTTTACATGGATCCCCCACCAGGAGTATGTATTGGTAAAAATAAAATTCTTAAACTTAAAAAGGCATTATATGGTTTAAAACAAGCTCCAAAGGCTTGGCATGATAGATTTAGTAATGTAATGACAAGTTTAAATTTTCGTTCATGTTATACTGACACTGCTTTGTTTGTGAAAAGTGCAGGGACTTCAGTAGTTATTTTACTACTTTATATTGATGATATGATCATCACAGGAAGTGATGAGCAAGGCATTAAGGATATTAAAAAGGTTTTGAAAGAAAATTTTGATATGTCTGACCTTGGTTTCTTAAGATATTTTTTAGGAATTGAAGTGGCGTACTCTCCTCGAGGGTACATTCTCTCTCAGATGGAACTTGCTGCTGACATCTGTTCTAAATCGGGTATCTCCGATGATAAGAAGACAGAAACCCCAGAAGTCATCAATGCAAAATTAAGGTTGGAAGATGGAACACCTCTCGAGGATCCTACTCCCTACCGGCAACTTGTTGGGTCTTTAACCTACCTATCCATCACACGGCCAGACATAGCTCATGCCGTCCACTCTGTCAGTCAGTTTCAACATGCACCTACAACTGTGCACATGAGTGCAGTATTAAGGATCGTCAGATATATCAAAAATACCATAACTAAGGGAGTTTTTCTTTCTTCTGCCTCGTCACTTGACTTAATTGCTTATACTGATGCAGATTGGGGAGGAAATCCCAATGACCGAGTCTCAACTACCGGTTTTTGTGTTTTCTTAGGTGACTCTATGATTTCGTGGAGATGCAAGAAGCAACACAAAGTATCATTGTCCTCGACGGAAGCAGAATATCGTGCTATGACCACTACAACCATGGAACTTGTGTGGCTAAGAAGCCTCCTCAGTGATATGGGCATTGTCATCTCTACTCCTTCGAAGATGTGTTGTGACAACAAAAGCGCAATCTATATTCCAAGCAATCATACCTTCCATGAGCGTACTAAACATATTGAGATGGACTGCCATTACGTTCGGGATGAATACCTAAGAGGAACTATAGCACTACCTTACGTCACATCAGAGTACCAGTTGGCGGACTTCTTCACTAAGGCTCTTGCGGCTCCTCGGTTTTTGTTTCTCCTTAACAAGCTTTCGGTTATATCCCCGTAAAGCTTGAGGGAGGGTGTTAAAATATATGTAATTCATATATATATATATATATATATATATATATATATATAAAATACCCGATAGGGGTATTTTTGTCATTTCACAAGTACCCGATAGGGGTACTTGTTTTTCTTATTTTATTTTTCTCTTTATTTTTTGTAAAATCTATTTTTTATTTTTTGTTTTTTTGCTCACACAAAAGGGGCCCCACCATGTAGTCGATGGGGCCCCCAACGGTCACATTTGTGACCGTTGGGGGCTCCCAACGACTACATGGGGTGCCCCCTAGGTGGCTCTCCTTTTAAGGCCTCTTGGCCCTCTCCCTCTCCTTCTCTTGTGTATAAATAGGGGTGAACCCCTCTTGTATTCCTTACTCTTGAGAGCTCTCTCTCTTTCAATAAGAGGCATTTATATTTTTATGTTGTGTTGTGTTGTCTCTTGTGGGTTTGGGTATTAGCCCTTCTTTGTTTGTTCATTAGTAGATGTTGTAAGTGCTTAGTGCACTCTTTGCTTTTCCGCATATTTCATTATAGGGGTCCCCCAATAGAGTCGTTGGGGGCCCCCAACGGTCACAAATGTGACCGTTGGGGGCTCCCCAACGACTCCTTTGGGAGCCCCTTTGCCCCCCCTCTTTCTTGTATAAATAGGGGTGTTCCCCCCTTGTTTTCCCTAAGCTTGAGAGTCTCAAGCATTTGGTTCTTTCTATAAAATACATGCCATTGTGCATGTTTATTATTTTTACGCTTTTGCGTACTTTGTTCAAGTGTTGTGAGAGTGCCTTCGTGCACATCTTTTCTATATTATTTGTGCTCGTTTGCGTATTGTCTTTTCATAGACAATTTTACACATTATACCCCTGTCCGAATCTTCTATCAATCTTTCAAAAGTTCTTTATGTTCCTGAAATCAAGAAAAACATCGTTTCAGTTTCTAAACTTGTTGATGATATCAAAGCCTCAGTTGAATTTACTCCCTCTTCTGTTCTTGTCAAGGATCTCTGCACGAAAGAGACGTTCGCTAGAGGAAAACGACAAGGTAATATGTATGTCTTTCAAGAGGATCCTTCAACACATATTCGCTCTGTAGATCCAAACTTGAAGCTCCAATCATCGTTGCCTTCTGAAAATTCTACTTGTGTCTTCAGTGTCTCTGAAATCAATAAGCCAAATCTTTGGCATGGTCGTCTAGGTCATTGCAATAGTAGTTTCATTGAAAAGCTTGTTTCAAATAACCTCATTCTCAAGTCAAGTTTAAAAATAAGTGTCGATGACAACAAATGTCCTAGTTGTCTCTTATGTAAGAGTCATGTCTTACCGTTTCATTCTATTAATAAAAGAGCTTCAAGACCTTTTGAGACTATTTGCTCTGATGTTTGGGGACCTGCTCCAGTTGCTTCCATATCTGGAACTAGATATTACCTTTTGTTTGTTGACAGTTATTCTCGTTATTCTTGGATATTTTTCATGAAACATAAATCTGAGACATTCAAGTTGTTCCGAAACTTCCATTCCTTTGTCAAAAACCAATTTTCTGAAAACATCCTTAGTTTCTAATGTGACGGAGAAGGTGAATTTTCTTCCATTGACTTTACTAACTTTCTCCAAAGTAGCGGGATAAGGAAAAAGGTGTCTTGCCCACACACACCTCAGCAGAATAAGATTGCTGAAAGAAAGCATCACCATATTGTTGAGAGTGCGATGAGCATGATGCATGACAGCAGTCTCCCGATCACTTTATGGACATAGGCTTTTCATTCTGCAGTTCATGTGATAAATCGTTTGCCCATGACTATTTTGGAAAACAAGTCTCCTTGTCTCTTTTTGGTATCCACCCCAACTACTATGATTTGCATGTGTTTGACTGTTTATGCTATGTTCATGTTGACAGTTCAAGGAGACATAAGTTTCAGGACAAGGCTCTGAAGTGCAGGTTTGTGGGTTATGCCGATGACTATAAAGGGTACAAGTGCTATGATCCGGTGAGCAAGCGCATCAAAATATCAAAAAATGTCATCTTCGATGAATTGAATTTTGATTGTCGATATACTAGTTCTTCAGAATCAAAACCTGAAGTTGAGGCTTATCATCCTTGGTTGAATTATGAACTTCTCTCCGGAACTAGTGAGGTTTGCTCGAACTGTACTCAAAAGAATAAGGAATCTATGTCTGCTGATGAAGTGGTTGCTCATGAAAATACAGACCCAACTTCGAATCCACAAAGGTGTAAAGGTCTTGTCTACGCTCGACGAGAAAGAAAGCCGCCCACCATAGTTAATTCAGACATGGACACATCCTCTACATCCAACTTTGTTGATAATAGAAGATCCACACGTACTCGTCATCCAATTGAAAGATGGGTCAGTTATGAAAATTTCTCATTAGATTTTCAACTCTTTCTAACAGCCTTGTATAAAGAAGATGAACCCACAACGTTCTCTCAAGCATTAAATTCCAGAAGATGGATTGAAGCAATGAATGAGGAGATGGAAGCTCTACATGAATGTGGTACGTGGGATGTCGTATCAAGACCACCTGACAGAAATGTTGTTGGTTCGAAATGGGTGTACAAAATAAAGTATAAACCAGATGAGTCTATAGAGCGATACAAGGCGAGACTTGTAGCCAAAGGTTTTACACAGGAGCAAGGACAGGACTATGATGAAACTTTTAGTCCAGTGGTGAAGATGGGAACAATCAGGATTATACTTTCTTTAGCTATTGAACATCAATGGACTATTAGCCAACTTGATGTGAAGAATGCCTTTCTTCATGGAAATTTGAGAGAAGAAGTATACATGGAACAACCCACTGGCTACGCAGAAGGCGATCCTGCAAAATATGTATGCAGACTAAAAAGGGCGATATATGGATTGAAGCAGGCATCTCGATCTTGGTTCGACAGTTTCTCTCTTGAAATTCAAAAATATGGTTTTAAGAAATCTCTTCTTGACCACTCCTTATTTATCTTTAAGAACCAAGACACAATTACTCTGTTGTTGATATATGTAGATGATATCATCATCACTGGTAATTCCAATGAGTACATTAAAGAAGTGAAACATCTCTTGAATCAAAGGTTCAAAATGAAGGACCTTGGCAAGCTACGATACTTTCTTGGAGTTGAAGTCGACAGTACTTCTGAAGAGATGACTCTCACCCAACATAAGTATACCATTGATGTTCTAAATAAAGCGGGTATGAAAGACTGCAAGCCCTTGGGCACTCCTAGTGTCCTTCATCAAAAGCTTAGGTCTCAAGATGGGGATCCATTTGATAATCCCACACAGTATCGTAGCATAGTAGGTATGTTACAATATCTCACCTTTACTCGTCCAGATATAGTCTACTCGGTGAATCAAGTTTCTCAGTTTATGCATGCACCATGTGAAGGGCATATGAAAGCAATTAAACAGATACTTCGATACCTAAAGGGGACTGTTAGGGATGGCCTCATATATCAGAGAAAGACAAATGAGAAAAATGCACATGAGATCACTGTTTATTCTGATGCGGAGTGGGCAGGAGATCCAGATGAACGCAGATCGGTATCCGGCTATTGTGTGTTTGTTGGGATGAATTTAGTTTCTTGGAGTAGTAAGAAACAAAAGGCTGTTGCCAGATCCAGTACAGAGGCTGAATATAGGTCAATGGCAGCCGCCACTGCTGAAGCTACTTGGATTAGACATTTACTGACAGAAGTAGGGGAATCGATCTCTCGATCACTTCTTTTGTGTGACACCCAGAGTGCCATTAGTATGTCTTTTAATCCAATCCATCAGAGTCGTGCCAAACATATTGAAATAGATCAGCATTTTGTGAGACAAAAGGTAGAAGAGAAAGAGATTGAGCCTGAATTTGTACGAACCATAGATCAGGTAGCGGATATATTTACAAAAGGATTGACGAAAGACAGATTTTGGATGTTAAAAGGCAAGTTGTTCATGGTCCAAGATCATGCACAACTTGAGGGAGGGTGAAAAGAAGTGTATTCTCCTGTTACGGGTCACGAGTCTGGAGATCCAGACCCGTGATCATTAAAGTGTCATTAATGGCATTGTGTGTAATTTACCTTCTTGTAATAAGGGTACTTTTGTACCCTAGTCTTATATTTTGTATGTTATTATAAATGAGATCATACAGCAACCGACCCTAAGCATTGGGGTTATCGTTTTTTTTTCATTTTCTGCTCTCTCTCTCTCTCTCTCTTTCCCTATCTCTCAGCTCTCACGAGTGGATTAAAATCTAACACATATTTGTTCAAATTCGGGTCTAAGCCCATTTAGAAAGTAAAAAAAACGATCATCTTCTAATTGTTTATGCCTAAGCTCAATGGCTTCACCACTCCATTTGGGCTCCAGCATGGCAAGCTGATCCCAAATAGATGACAATTCCGCGAAATACTCTCTAATAGTTATTTCACCTTGTTGGAGGGTCAAGGCCCTTTTTTGAAGATAGTACTTGTGAGACAAGTCTTTTGAAGTGTACATTTTTTCAAGATATTGCCATGTTTGAGAGGCTTTTTTGAATTTGATAATATTGGCATTGATTCTTGTTTCAACGGATGAGAAGATCCATGATAGGATTTTAAAATTTCTCATCTCCCATTTCTCATGTTTCTTACTATAGTCTTCAAGCTCTTTGGTTCTCTCTTTACCTTCAAGAATCTTTATTTATCTTCTTTCTACGAAAGTAATCATTGGTTCCGGTTTCAGTATTAAGCCTTGGACATATCCCCAAAGCCCTTTACCCTTGATATGTGCTTCTATATTACCGGCCCAAATATGATAATTTGAGCCATTGAGTTTGAACCCAAGAGGGAGGTGAGAGTCCTTTCTTCCATTTTGAGAAGAAGGGAATATAGAGTGAAGAAGATCTTACCACAAGCGAGTCTTTAGAGCTTACTTGATGTGATATGATTCTTTTGAAATATATTGCAAGTAGTTTACACACAGAGGATCAAGAGAAAGGTAGGTGCACGCTTTTCGAGGCACGCGATCTTCTTCAATAATCTTTACCACAAGCGAGTCTTTAAAGCTTACTTGATGTGGTATGATTCTTTTGATATATATTACAAGTAGTCTACACGACAATGATCAAGAGAAAGGTAGGTGCGTGCTTTTCGAGGCACACGATCTTCTTCAATAATCAGCTTCCTTCTTCAATAATTCCCAACGACTCTGATACCATATGAAGAATCCTTGCAAACAATCAAGTTTTCAAATAACTGGATACTTCAAATACTCAGGACAGAAAATAAATGCCCAATGTTTATAAGCTTTACACCACAAAAGAAGTGCAATAAATGCACAGTGTTTATGAGCTTATGGAGACAAAACTCCTTACTGTAATACATACGTTCAATGGGCTCACATAGCCCTTATTTATAAGCATACTTAAAGAGTCGTCTATTCCCAACGGCGCTTATTAGAGACATTGGGTCTATCTTTTTAAACTATGTACAACAATCCACCGTCAACTACTGTCTGAAATGAAAAAATTACAAAAATAAGAAAAAATAAAAAGGATGAATTACAATCATATTCAAAAACATGAATATGCGTAAAATGTAAAAATGACTAAAATACCCCTACAACTAAAGAAATATATATTATATATATAAGTAGATGGATACATGTACATGTATATGAAATATATATATGTATATGTATCTTCTTTTATATATATAAAATATATATAGAAAATACATTGTCTTATGAATTACAATTTAACAATAGAGCTATTGGGAACCACCCCAATAGCTCTAATGGCTAAGGACCATTATGTCCTTAGCTAGAAATAAAAAGACAAAACTGAAATAAAAATGAAAAAAGTAAAAAAATACTAAAGTACCCCTAATGGGCACAACCTATTATACAAAGTAAAGTGACAACAATACCCCAAATGGGTATTAGCTAGTACAAGCACAAGAAAAATATATATACATATTTATATGTATATATATATATATATGCATATACAACTGTATTATGCACTTATATATGTACAATTTAACAACACCATCACCGTTACCATTATCACCATTGCCAGCGCTACATCATTATCACCACTATTACGACCACCACAACCACTACCATCCACCATAACCACTATTGCCACCATAACCACCACTACTACCACTACCATCACCATTACTACGACCACCCACACCATATCTATGTCATTACCGCCACCACCATCCATCATCACCACTAACTAATCTTCTTTTCTTATTCATTTAAATTTAAATAGTTGGTGATCCAAACATTCACATAATTAAAAATAAGGGCAAGTGTCTTCATTATAAAATGTGTTTGAATTTATTTTTGTAAGCAATAAACAAAAACAGATCCACACATGTCTATAAACATTTAAGTAAACCCTGGGAAAACCTTGGCATTTAGAAAATGATAAGTATAAAAATAATACAAAAAAATGTGTTATTTTTTTTCAGAAATGTTGATAAAATTTTGTAAGTTTTTAAAAAGATAAAATAAGAATCAGAAAATCATATTTAATACCGAAATTAAGAAAAATATAATTTTTTTGAAAGGATAGTGCTAAGACTGCCATTTTTTGAAAATTTTGGTAGTTTGAAAATATTGCAATATTTTCACTTTTTAATTATTTCTCCATTATTGTGATAGTTTCAGAATATCATATATCTGTAACAATATTTAAAACAAGTTACAATTATAAAACATATCTAACTATGTCAAAATAAATTAAGAAAAAAGTAGGAAAAGCCAATCTGGATGACATATTTGTCATTATGCACAAATTAAGCTGATCCTATCATCGATATTTGAAAATGTAACCCTTAGCATAATAAAATGGATCAATGATGACACATGCTTCAATGAGTATTTTCTCCAACCAAAGGCACCACCACCCCAAAATGATCCACAATATGGGAATGGTGTGAACTCTGGCTGTGATACGAGCTATGACAGAGAACATTTCTCTGATGAACTCTCCTGGTCCACACCAAAATTTGGCAAAATTAGGCCACACATACTAATAAGATAAATATGTGATGCAAAAAGTGGACCATTGCCTCCATGGGCATCACTTTTTATTGTTAATCAGTTGATTTGTATGATCATCATCCATATTAGTTTTACTTGACCAAAAATCTGTCTGGTATGGTATTAGGCTTTAGGCTTCAAAAACTGAAATACCGATAAGAAGCCAGAATAGCACTTGAAATTGTTTTCATGATTAACCTGGGAATCAATAGTAAGATTTGTCAATTAATTTGGGTGTTCCATCCAATTTCGACTGGATATACCTCTTCTTTTGTCCCTTGAGCAGGAAAATGCTAGTTGAAACACATTTTTTGTGGTGGTTGTAGCTTAGACGTGTATATGTTGTCTTCCAGTGAGGTTACAGCAAAAGCAGCCTGATATGCCCACTAATTGTTTCTATTATAAGGTGTTGAGAGTTCTCCCAAAATGGTTGTATTTTCCATACAGAAACTGTAAAATGCCAATTAAAACAATGATTAATGTGGTCCCTTTCATTTGATGGTTCTTTTTTTTTCCAACTTTCAGTTATTTTCCACTCCCCTATGGCAAAACTGCCACTATATGCCAATTTCATATTCGAATTTTAACTCCATGTGTTTGTAAAAAAAAAACTACCGTTGGTTCATTTTCAGTTTGTTTTCACCTAATTCGGTATGCAAGATACATAGTGAGGTTAATATTAATTTGGATGGTGACTGGCTTTTTATGCAATGCTTTTCAATTTTCTCTCAGCAGATAGTGGTGGTGCAGTCAACATTTTTAGCTATTGAATAGAATTCTGGAAAATATGCTTCTAGTGACTGATCTTTGACCAATGCGTTTTACTAATATGTAACAGCGTTAGAAAACGGCTATTCAGCTTAAAGATGAATTTGTTTTGATAACCTCAATAAATTTCTTAGAAGTTGAATCCATCCTTTCCTTGTTCTCGCTTCATTCTAGGAAATATAGAAGTCCATACTTTCTGTTAGTAATCTTAAGTATCACTATCGTTTTAATGACTGAACGGTTGAGGGAATGTGGCTTTGATATGTATAAACTTTGACAAGGTTCAAAGAAAGTGTAACTCGATATTCATCCCTTTGTGAGAGCACCCATTTCACTTTGATTCTTATGATTCCTACCATGTTCTGTGTATCCAGACCAAAAGGATTTTTCCAGCCTTCCCACATGACATAAGTGCTCTTGACTGGGTTGTGCCATAATTTGCCAGGTCTTGGAGTGCGGTCATACCACATGGTTGGGGTGTGATTCGACTTTTTGGATCTGGCACTTGCCCCCAAACTGGTGGTGCCGAAGCTGACAAAGATTTACTTGCCCCCCGAACCACTTGGAAAGAAAGGGCGCGAAAGATAAGTAGTGAAGGTGTCATTAGGTTTGGATAGGGGTCATCAACTCCTTAATGGAAGACTTTTTTACTCTTTGTGCTCCATTCATTACCTTCCATTTGACAGCTTTAATGATCAATCATTTTGGGAGTTCCTTTGAAGTTTTACCACAGTCCTTCCCAGACTTCTTTACAACAGGGTGGAAGTAATATTTATCTAATGTTTTTTCAGTAATCTGGACTACGTTTCCTGGTTCTCTTCAGGACCCCATACATTTACAAAGTTATACACAAATTAACTCTATCCAACCTCTTTGTATCATAAACTTTGTTTCTCCATTTTTCTAAACTTGGAAGTTTATTCTCTCTAAAGTTCTAAACTATGAATTTTGTTAACTACATTTTGGAAGCATGTGAAAAATATGTATGAAATTTGGGAGCAATTGATTACTGTACTAAACAGTGTTATTAAAAACGCGCCTCAAGGCGCAAAAAGCGCGCATCGCCTCAAGGCGAGGGCCTTTGTGCCTTGAGGCGCAGGCTTAAGGCGCAGGCTTAAGGCGCAAATGCACAGAGGCGTACACCTCAGAGGCCTTGAGGCGTACGCCTCAAGGCGAGGCGCGCCTCAGGGTGAGGCACGCACGCCTCAAGATTATGGTCAAATGAGGGTCAAAGCCCTCATTTGACCATAATTAAAATCTTGCCCCCGACCCTAACGAGGGTCGGGGGCCCTAAATAGTCTCTCACAGCCCCTCTCGCTCTCGTCTCTCACAATCTCTCCCTCTCTCTCGCAGCCTCTCTCCCTCTCTCGCAGCCCCTTTCCCATTTCTCACTGTCTCTCTCTCTCTCCCTCTCTCTCGCAGCCCCTCTCCCTCGCAGCCCCTCTCAGAGTCCCTCTCTAGTGTCTCTCCCTTACCGGCCTCCTCCTTCTCGCCGGAAGCAGCCATACCCCAGGTAACCTGACCCCCTTCATTCTTTTTCCTTCGTGTCTGTCTCCCTCTCTTGAATCTCTGTAGCAGGCAGGGGCACGACCCCTGCCGTGCGATTTATTCCGGCAGGCAGGGCACATGGCTCCTGCCGATTGTGGTCCCTGTCAGGTAGGGGCCTTGGCCCCTGCCATATATGATTTTCGTTAGACTTTGTTTCTAGCAGGGGCCATTCTATGGTTCGGTCAGGCAGGGGCCGAGGCCCGTGCCATATATTGTTTCAGGCAGGCAGGGGCTCGGCCCCCGCCATCTATTGGTTAAAGCAGGCAGGGGCCAAGCCCTTGCCTGCTTTTTGTTTCTAGCAAGGGCCATAGAATGGCAGGGCCATTCTATGATTTAGTCAGGCAGGGGCCTCGGCCCCTGCCATCTGTTGGTTATAGCAGACAGGGGCCAAGCCCCTGCCATATATTGCTATAACCAACAGATTTGCACGCAAATATATTTTTTGCAAATATGTTTTTTTGTTTCTAGGTGTTCCCATATCAATCTTCAGTTGTTCTTCGATCGTAATTGGCAGGTCAGATACCATGTGCGAGCTGCATTAAATTGGAGGAGCTGGAGAGCTTGTATAAAAATCACATTTTAGTTAAAGTAGTTTTTATGTTTTTCATTTTTTTCTCTCAAGATATCCATGTTGCCTTGATTTCCTCCAGTTGATGTCTCTCTCATTGATGTTTTGCTTCAGTTTTTTCTCTCAACATTGCAAATATTCTGTGAAGTATGATTAGTTATTGTTGATATGAAATTCTGTGCAGAATTTTGTCTCCTAGTTCTGTTTCCCGTGAATTAATGTACCCCAGAAAAGATACTAATATAAGCTAAGGTTTTGTCTAAATTTTTCTTTCTATAAAAAAAATATAGACATTATTTTTCTTTATACTAATTATCTCATATTTTTTCCGTATTTATTTGAGATTTTTTATTTTGTGTTGGTTGGTGCTTCATCAATAAAGCATTTCTTATTTATTTATAATTTTAGATAATTTTTATAGTTTTTTTAAGTTAAATTTTTTTTTGAGGCTTACGCTTTGCGCCTCGAGGCTTACGCCTCGCCTCAGATTTTGGTGGAGCGCCTCGCTACGCCTCAACGCTTTTCACAACACTGGTACTAAACAATACAACATCCCTTGAAGTGTTACCTCCCTTTGCCTGGAGCTTCTTCCTATGGAACTTTATTACCGTTGTGTCCTAAATGATGTCTATTGACTCTATTCACCTGTTCTCCAGCAACCAACTTTGAGCAGCAGGCAGGAATTTGCAGTGGGAGAAAGTCAAGGATTTACTAGTCTTCATGATCTAAAAATTCAGAGGCTAACCGTTGCTTTATGAAACTTAAATATGTCATCTGCATATAGACTATTAATTCTATTAACATAAAAACCTTATTAGCAGATTTCAAGATGCTCTTAAACCGGTTTTGTTGCTAATGAAAAACAACTGATGGGTGTTTGGATCATTTAGGATTCCCTTGAATAGCAGCCTTGCCAGCCCTAGAGGACTCATATTGTGGAATTATAGGATCCACTTGTCTCTTAGATAATGAATCAACATGATATATTCATGTTGAGGTTGGACACTTGCTGTCCTGACAGCTAAAACTATATTCTAAATCCATTTCATGGCTGTTAAAAAAGAAAACAATACTTTTTATATTTCTGCAATTATTCTTCAGAGAATAATACTACATTCTTTTCATATCTTGTACAACTACTCTTCAGATTTATTTTTCAAAAATATCTGACAACCACCGACTCTCTTTCTACTTAGTGAGCCTAGGCTGAAACATTTGATTCTGAGTTTTTAAGAATTGGATCCACACAAGAAATGCTATCTCTTGCTGCTGAGTTGTCACTCTTGGTTGTTCTGTTCAACTCCTCCAATATAATCTATCTGCATTCACATTTTGCAATAGAATCGGTTGGCTTCTTCTGATGCTGAATCCCAGGTCTGAGCTAGAAACCAGTCCTTATGTCATCGATCTGGCAGAAACCTACAAAGTCCATGAATTTAAAATGAGACCGTTGGTTTCTGAAATTCCGAACAAAGCACACACCGAGCACCAAACATTTGATGGTTTCAAACTCCCCCAACGTTCCTGCGTGTCTTGGCTATGGCTTGAGTTGGATCAGCATTCCTAATTCAACTAGAGGCTCAACCAAGTTGGACTCACTCAGCTGTGACTCGTCCAGGCTCCTGTTTGAGCCACACAGCCAAATTTGCTAACTTATTGCTGGACTACAGCGATTCTGAGCTCAAGTTGCTTGATCTAAGGTGGCTTGGCCACTGTTTGACAAAGGACAGGGAATTGGTATTGATTTGTAGACATCCCTATGAGGGTCCAAAAAATTGGCCACTTTTTATTCTTGACTAGAGATATGGGAGGACAAGGGAAGTCTTGGTTTGTGATGGAAGGGAGGGTAGATCAGGTGCAATCACATTACACACTTTGAGTGTGCCGCTGCACCTGGTCGCCCTCCATCTTTGGCTGACAACCTGTCAGTTGTGGGGCCTGACAGCAGATGGAGGGCAGCCAGGTGCAGCGGCACACTCAAAGTGTGCAATGTGATTGCACCTGATCTGCCGTCCATGGAAGGTTTGGTTGGCTGGCTTTTCTTATGGTTGGGAAGGGTGTGGAATGTGCTTGGTCATGAGCAGGAGTCCTTTTTCTGATGGGTTTCCAATTTGGTGGCTGTTTTGCGCAGCGGGATTCTGATCAGAACCCTTGCGGATGCATCTCACGATCAGCGATTCCTTTCGCCTCAGCAGATCCTGTACAACTCGCTCGGCATCTGCGCTGCCGTTGCTGCCACCATCGCCGTGACCATCTATTCCAAGAATGCACTTCAAACACTTCAGTCCGAAGAAGACACCCTGGAATGATGCCAAAAGAGGGGAGAAAACTACAAAGAGAGTAGGAAGATGACCAGGTGGGCCAGTGGTCATATTGTTTCTTGGTCACGTGGAGCAACGCCCAGCCTCGTCACTCACCTGCAAAAGGAAGCAAAATTTGGAGTCACACAATCAAGATGTATATAATTGCTGTTGATGAATGAAGAAAATGAATTTGCAGCTTTACACGCACATATCCACTTTTTTTTTAAATAGTCAAGCCGGTGGTGACGTTATATTTGTATATTTAGTGGAAAAACAGTATTCTAAATGTGGTGGGATTGGTTGGCCGAGCCATTAATGTTTTCGATTTTTATATTTCGTTTTCATAAAGAAGGCTGGTGCGCAGTCAGCATTCATGGAGCCATTTAAAAATGTCGGTGGGCACTGACGATGAATTAAATTCCTGAGGGCACGGATCATAAATTTTTGACATATATTCCGCAACTAGACGTTATGGCCATTTATGATTTATGAAATGTGGGGCCTCATGTTTTGATTCAACCTTCGAAATTTCTGGTTTTCATTTTCTTTTTCTCCCGAGTTTTCGAGTTGGCTGAGAGGTCTTTGTAATGAATGAGATGTCGCCTGATTTCTTGTCCGCTTTATTAAGAGTTATTACAGTGAGCGTTTGTTCTGGCTGACGAAGAGTGTTTTTTTTTTTTTTGCGACAGAGAAAGCTGGGGTTAGGCCGACTCCTACCAGTTATACAACTATACCATTTGGGATTCGAACTTGCAGCGTCTCATTGAGACTACTTGACCAAAACGCCCCTGCTTTGGTCAACTAAGCATGAAAGGTGCAGTTTGTAACAAGCATGCATTTTGGCAGGGGTAGCCAATTTATTTATTATTTATTTATAACGAAAGAACCCTCACGAGAACCGGGTCACTTAAAACTCCGAGTCGAGGATGCAACAACCAAGGCCTACATGGCCTCGCTGTATTTTGTAATTCAGGTAATTACCATGAGTTGTAAGAGCATATGCCCCCACATGACAGGAAGTTGGGTGGTCCCTCCCTCATGCTGCAACAGGTGCACCCGCTAGAAATGGGGAGAAAATTGAACTGGACAAAGGGTGCAATGCATATATGGTTTATGAGGTGGTGCCAACGGGCATATGCTTCCCACCAGATAAAAAAAGACACACGATAGGACAAAGACAACCGTGCACTCGGGCCCAGGCAACAGAGATGCTTAGACCAGGTGAAGCTAACAGACAGAGAGACACTGACTTTGAGTCTCTTTTATGTCCTTGAACCTTTGACCCTGAGCCCAGGAGGTTGGTGGGTTTGATGGGTGCGCGCACCACCGTGCACGACACAGTGGGAGGCAAAAGGGAATAAGGAAGTGGGTCTCCATTTAAGAGAGAGAGAGAGAAGAGAGCAAAGGGGACGCGAAATTTAATGTGAAGTAAGAAAGTAAATGGGGGCGAAGCACGTGCCTCTCTCTCCCACAGCCATTAATAAAAGCTTCTCATTAAAACGGGCATCTCTTCTCCTCTCTCCACTTCCAATTCTCTCTCTCTCTCTCTCTCTATACTCGACTCTACTGCCTGCTTCTGCAACACGCTTTGAGTGGTTCTCCGAGGCTCTGATTCTGTCTTCCTCTCTCTCGTTTCCGCGGAAGAGTTGCTGTTGAGAGAGAGAAAACGAGAGGGAGGGAGAGGGAAGTCGCGGTTTCTTTTGTTCTCATTCTCTACGGGACGGACGAACGCGAAAGACTCTTGGGTCTCGGAAGATTCGCAGAGAGCGCAGCGTTTGATTCTCGCATGAATCCCTCCTGAGGATCCCAAGGAACGTGATTCTACCTCAACTCGGGGGTTGAGAGGGATTTTCGTTCGTTCTTGGCTGGGAAAAAAAGAAAGAAAAAGTGAACTCAGCAGTGAAAAGTTGGCTCCTTGGTACGAAGACGTCAAAGAAGCAGGCGAGGCGGTAGACTTGGATTTCTCAAGGAAAAAAATTGAGAAATTCAAGTGATTTTCGTGTTTATTTCCTTAATTTTTCCTTCTCGGATTTTCTCCAAAAGCTGCGCTTCTTTTTTCTTCTTAAGGATTTGCATAGCTTTCTGCCCGTTCAGTCTTTCCAATTGCGAGAAGACAAACTGCTAGTAGAGCTCTGAGAGTGTCACGAGTATCCGGAGTCTTCATGGCGGTCTGCTTCGATGTGGATTTTTTCTCCTTGTGAGAGGATGTTACTAGTGATCACATTAAGAGCGCGCTCGCTCTTTGACATCGTTGCGATCTTGAAGAAGCCTTTAGATGCTAAATTCTTCAAGTTCGATCCAAAGTAGAAGCAAAAAAATCGGTTTCTTTCTCAGGATCACTGAGAAGAGGACGCATTCTCTGTTCTGCACGGTTTCTGAAGCGTCTCTCAGCAAATACAGGTGAGTTCTTCTATTCTTACTTGAAGAGTTGTGCGGTTAGTTCGAAACGGAGTGGACATTAGGTCTGGAGTCTTGATATCGTGGAACGTGTGATCTCAGCTTGCTGTTTTGAGCGAAAGCGAAAGCATCACCAGAAGAGAGGGAGAAAGAGGGGAAAATTGAGATTCGCGGCGAGAAGATGGAGAAATCGAGTGGCGCAGCTCGGTTTCACCGATTATGAGGCTGAAACTATGCCGGAAGATGGAGAAATTGTGGCGAACTCTGCTCCTGCTCTCGGCGAGCTTCCTCTCAATCTTCGCCGTTTCTTCGGTGGTTTCCTTGTCGGAAAAGGAGATCCTTTTGGAGTTCAAGGGAAACGTTTCTGGAGGTCCCCTCAACGCCTTGATCTCGTGGAACCCGTTGGATCCGACTCCCTGTCGGAACTGGACGGGGATCACCTGTAATCCTGATGGAGACGTCGAGAAGATCATCCTGCAGAACGCTCAGCTGGACGGGGTCTTGTCGGTGAGCCTCGCCGGATTGAAGTCGCTGAGAGTCCTCACGCTCTCTGGCAATGCCTTCCGTGGAGAAATTCCGCCGGAGTATTCTCAGATCGTGACTCTATGGAAGCTCAACGTCAGCCAGAACTCTCTTTCCGGGCCGATCCCCGACTTACTCGGTGATTTTCCGAGCCTCCGAATGCTGGACCTGTCGAAGAACGCGTTTAACGGGACCATTCCCTCCTCCCTTTTCAAGAATTGCTTCAAGACTAGGTACGTCTCCCTCTCGCACAACAATCTCGACGGTTCGATCCCTGGGTCCCTCGCTAATTGTTCCAAGCTCGAAGGATTCGATTTCTCTTATAATGATCTCAGTGGAAAATTACCCGAAGAGATCTGGTGGAGAATTCAGAGTCTAGTTCATGTTTCTCTGAGAAACAATGCTTTCGCTGGAGAAGTTTCACAAAGGATCGCATCTTGCCAGAATTTGGAGTTTCTTGATCTTGGGAGCAATCTTTTGACTGGGCCGATCCCTTCTGGTTTGCTTCGTCTCCCAAACCTTACTCATTTGGCTATTGGAGACAATTTCTTTACCTCTGCTCTTCTTCCAGACATCCTTGGTTCCCCGTCACTGAGTTACTTCAATGCATCGTTCAATCAATTACAGGGTGAGATCCCTGAGATTAGAAGCTGCAGCGACCGACTGGAGATTTTAGACCTCTCTGATAATGAATTTAGTGGGGAAATTGGATATGACATTCAGAATTGCAGAAACTTAAGAGTTCTGAACATGGGGTCTAACAAGATCAGTGGAAACATTCCTCCAGAGATTGGGAACTTAAAACGGCTCTCTGTATTGAGGTTAGGCAATAATTCGATCAATGGGTCGATTCCTTGGGAGATTGGAGATATCGAGCTTCTTCAAGTATTGGATTTGCACAACCTTCAGCTGGTTGGTGACATCCCCCTTGCTTTATGCAATTGCAGATTTCTTCTTGAGCTGTGAGTTTTACCTTAAAGTCGTTCCGTTGATCGGTAGGAATTTGTAGCTTTCAGTAAAATAAATACTTGTTTTTGCTTTTCCTTTGTAGGGATCTTTCTGGTAACAGTTTGCAGGGTACAATTCCTGAAACCCTTTATAACATGACCTACTTAGAGCTTCTAGACCTGCATAGAAACATTCTAAATGGAAACATTCCATCGACACTTGGACAATCAGTGCAGCTCAAATTGCTTGATTTATCTAACAACACCCTGAGCGGTGAAATTCCTTCCTCCATTGGAAACCTGTCACAACTGGCCTATTTCAATTTGTCCTTTAACAACCTTTCTGGCCCCATTCCATCTAACTCCATTTTCCAGAAGTTTGGTGATGTACCCTTCATGGGCAACCCAGGTCTCTGTGGCCCTCCTCTGGCCACATCCTGCTCAGGCAAGGTCAGCACTGCAGACACCAAGAAGACCAAGTTGTTAAGTGTTTCTGTAATCATAGTCATTGTTGCTGCTGCTGCAATATTTGTAGGAGTCTGTGTGACCACCTTTATGAACATTAGAGCTCTAAGGAGGACGAAGCCTCCTGAGATCTTGGTCTCAGAAAGCACGGCGGCTTCTACAGAGTCAAATGTCATCATCGGAAAGTTGGTCCTTTTCAGCAAGAGTCTGCCTTCCAAATATGAAGATTGGGAAGCAGGAACCAAAGCCTTGCTGGACAAGGATTGTCTAATTGGCGGGGGAACGATAGGGACGGTCTATAAGGCCACATTCGAAGGTGGAATTTCAATCGCCGTGAAGAAGCTAGAAACACTTGGAAGGATCAGAGTTCAGGAAGAATTTGAGCATGAGATTGGTCGGCTTGGAAACCTGCGACACCCAAATCTTGTTCCCATGCAGGGTTACTACTGGTCATCCACAATGCAGCTTATCCTTTCTGAATTTATTCCCAACGGTAACCTCTATCAGCACCTTCATGAATTCAGTCCTTCTGGTACAAGTAGGAGTGAACTTTCTTGGGACAGGAGATTCAAGATTGCGATAGGAACAGCCAGAGCGCTTTCCTATCTTCACCATGACTGTCAGCCACAAGTGCTGCATTTGAACATCAAATCTACAAACATTCTCTTGGATGAACAGTATGAAGCCAAATTATCGGATTATGGATTGGGGAAACTGCTGCCCATGTTGGATAATTATGTCTTAACAAGGTTCCATACTGCAGTTGGCTATGTCGCTCCCGAATTAGCACTCCAGAGTTTGAGAATGAGTGATAAATGTGATGTTTACAGCTTTGGGGTTGTTCTGTTGGAGCTTGTGACTGGAAGGAAGCCAGTGGAGAGCCCAATGACAGCAGAGGTGGTGGTGCTGTGTGATTATGTGAGGCGCTTGTTGGAGAATGGCAGAGCTTCTGCCTGCATCAATCCCAGCTTGCTTGGGTTTGCAGAGAATGAGGTGATGCAGGTTCTAAAATTGGGGTTGTTCTGTACGTTGGACAACCCTTCAAGGAGGCCAAGTATGGCCGAGGTTGTTCAGGTATTGGAGTCTATAAGATCCAATTCAGATGCTTGAAAGGCAGCGAAGGTACCTTGTATGTATTGTTACAAAGGAAACAAAATCCATTCTTTTGTTTTTTCTCCCCCTCTTTGATCTAATTCTTTCATCATTCCCTTGTCATTGTTATTGTTAATCGAGATTCATTGATTGAGAATTGGGATTTTTTCTTCAAATGATTTCATGAGATTTGATCTAGAAATTTTACATTCTTATGTTCACCATTATAGATCCTTCAAGATTTTACCTTTTCAAAGTTTTCTTTAATGGTCAATGAAGTGAGATGTGGAGAAGTAATTTATAATATTTTGTTAAAATAATGCCAGCCATCTCTCTCTCTCTCTCTCTCTCTCTCTCTCTCTCTCTCTTGCTGGGTGGTTGGGGGCACGATCTCTACAGCAGGTATTTCATCCCTACTCCATCAGCCAAGGGGAGCAGTTTTGTTACCAAAACCTCCAGTGACATGGCCAAATTTTCCAATCTATTGCCTGCTTTCCTGTATATATTTGATCCTTGCTGCCATGGACATGAGCAGAGTGATCCAAACTATCAATGTCAATGAACAAGAAATTATCCAAACCCTGCTGCAGAGAGCAAGTTGGAGAACCCGGTTCTGTCCCTTTCCTATGGGAAGAGAAGCCCGGGCAGCCCAAGAAAAATTACATCCAAACACCTACTGCTGATCCATCTCCCTCTGCTTCTCCAGGGAAGCTGGTGATATCAGTTCCTTTTCAATGGGAAGAACAGCCAGGAAAACCAAAGGCTTGCTCCCCAGCTAGGATGGATTCTCTTCTTCGTGTCCGCCCTATGACTTCTATCAGAGAAGAAGAAGAAGAAGAAGAAGAAGAAGAAGAAGAAGAAGAAGAAGAAGAAGAAGATGATGATAAATATGAAGATTGTGAAGAGGATGGTGGTGATGAAGATGATGATGAACTGTTTGAATTGGACTTTGAGTCTTTTGCTTTCGACGAAAGCGATCTCCCTATCAAGAGCTTTTCCGGTTCTACTCCCTCCATGCTTGTGAATTGCATGTCAACCATGTCTGAAATCTCCCATGCGATCCCGGTCGAGCATCTTGCCTCGGTAACAGACTACTTAACCTCTAGCAGTTCAGGACAAGGGACAAGCAGTGGTGAAGATGATAGTTCTTATATTGAATTCCATTTCCCTATCGTATCTCCTCACTCTGGTTTTCTCCAAAAGGTTTTCGCTGTTGAGAATCACTTCTCTGATGGGTCTAGCCCGGGGTCGGGAAGGCAGAGCTGCTGCAGGATCAACTGCGTGAAGGTGAAAAGGATGCCTCCTACTCTTGGAGATTTTATATTTATGAGTTGTAGGAGAGGAAAGCCCAAGAGAAATTTGGCTGCCGTTCATAGCAAGAGCCACCCTTCCTCCCTGGTAATCTTTCAAATCCTTTTGGTACATTTAATCGAATGATGATTACATGAGACCTGTGCTCACACTATTTCTAACTGAAGTGTTTTTCCATAGATAAACTATGGGTTCGGTTTTCAGGTGTAAAACGATGCAAATGCCTTCTTACTTTTTCTGGCCGAAGGGTGTTTGATTCTCACGTTTAGGGAGAAACGTGGTTGCATGAGCAGACTTTAGGGGGCCTTTGTTTCGTACTCTTTCCCATGAAAGGGGCTCTCTTTCATATGTAATAGGGCCTCTTTCCTATAAAGAGTGAGACAAACATGTCTATGAGAAATATATGATGTCACATAATAAGTGCGAAAAACCAAATTTCCTCTCAAAATGGGCACTTTCCCTCTATAGTGGCTCTCTCAGAAGAAAATTGCTTCCCTCGAGTGGGTGTGTTCCAAAATCCCTATACGCAGACCTCTTTTTGATTTGCACCTGTCATCTTCTATTGCTGGATGAACCCCTCATGTCTGTTAATGTTGATATTTTTTTTTATCTTGACTTGCTGCTTGTCTCTGTGCTTCATGTTTTGCGTTGAACATTGTTCGTGCCTTGTATAGTTCTCCAACTTAAACCTTAACGTTATACGAGAGGCCCAATATACCTCTCTCTCTCTCTCTCTCTCTCTCTCTCTCTCTCTCTCTCTCTCTCTCTCTCTCTCCGGCGTATAACCACGTGATGGTGGTTCAAAGTTCAAACCAATTAATCCAATGATACGTTCCTGCCACTCTTCACCTTCATTTGTTTATTTTCTTTTTAACAATTTAAACTCCCGGTTTTAGTACTGTTGTCACTTCTTTCCACGAAAGAAAAGAGTCTAGAATGTTCCATAGGACCTTGAAGCTTTGAAGGTTGTGACTTGTGAGAGTCTCGATGCCCTGTAAAGACTTTGTGATAGTTCAGAATTCATGGAGAGTTCTGTAACTTTGGTTTCGACCCAATCCATATAAACCCTTGAACCCATCATCCTTGGACAAGGTCAAAAGACTCGAGACAACTTTGTTTCAGATATATCTCTGAAGTCTGAAGGTATGAACCCATTTTGACAGGAAAAATGCCTTTTTGCATTTATTATGCGGACCACACCACATTCCTATGAAGATGTTTGTTTCACCCCTTTTAGGGAAGATGCCTTCTTTCCTATGAAAGAGGTCTACTTTCATAGGAAAGAGACTGAAACAAACGCCTCCTTACTGCTCATGGCAGGAAAATGATTTCTTGACCACCTTTGTTGTTGCGTAGAATATCAATCCTCATCACGTGCTGCAAAGCGTAGTGTGACACATACATCCTTTATTTTTTTGTCAAAATTTCCCCGTCAGTTTTACTACTACTACAAAATAAGATGCCTTACCTCCCTTCTCCATGCTTTCATCTTCAACCTCTAATAGAAGCCAGGCATGCAAGGGCCTTTCTCCTTTGTTTCGCTTTGTTTTGTGCCTTTTCTATTAACTATTACCTCTGGACTTCGTGAAGGATAGAATGGTATGCTGCACTTTTGGAAACGGATACAGAAGGCGGCCAGTGAACACAAGTAAACCACCTTAGGTTGGAGGCAAAAGCAGGCGAGGAAACAGAACTTTGTTCGAAGCCCCATCTATTGTATTGTGTTAAAAAAAAAGTTCCAGCTTGTAGCCCTAGTGACGTTGTACCAGAATGATAAGAAATTAACTGAGAAAAGGACCCACCAGAAAACATACATCGCAGCAATTAGATTTGTGTACTATATTATCTTAATGAAGTGATCTGTGTGCATCAGTTCCAGCTAAGGTTCTTCAAAAACAACGGAGAGCAAAAAGCCATGCATATCCAACAAAGGAGAGGAAAAAGAACGGCATTAATTGGAAGAAAATTCATTAGCGACTTTTTTTTTTATCTACTAAATTTACAGCTTTCAGAAACCTTTTTAATCCGTTTCATTACCACAGGCAAATCATTCTTCGACAACATGGTGAAACAGCAACGAAACCATCCGGGTTCGATACAGTGACAGGCCGACCCAGGCGTGACGTTGATCTTCCCTATGTCTAAGAGCTTCTCCCACAGCTCGAGCTCCCCTTTTTCGCTATAAGACCGTATCAATCGGCTCATGTTAGCCCAACAATAGAAACCACCACTGCTCTTCGTGCACTCAATGCCCAACTCCTTCAGTCCATCCACAAAAGCAGTGTACATTGCACTAAGCCTCTTACGATTCCCCTCGATGAATCTACAGACAAAACTAGAGTCTGAAAGCATGGCTATGAGCAACCGTTGGGTTGGCGCAGAAACAGAAGAGAACCTAGCCAACCTTGTTGCAGCAGCCAACACATTATCGTTGTAAGAATAGAGCACCCCCACTCTGAAACCAGGAAGACAGAGATCTTTGGATAGCCCGTAAATTATGTGAACCCTGCTCTTATCAAAGTCTCCTGAATCAACTATCTCTATGATGCTTACAAACTCATCCACTCCATGCACAGATCCAGCAAACACCTCATCAGAAATCAGATGTATGTTTTTCTCCCTTGCAAAATCCAGCAAAGCGTATAGAGTGCTTCTGCTAAGCACATGACCAACTGGGTTTGAAGGGTTTGAAATCAGAACTGCACGAACCTTCAGCCCACGCTTTTTCGACTGGTTGAATGCCAGCTCCAAAGCAGAGATGTTGATGTTGAAATTATCGCTGCTTCGACAGGGAACTGGTACCAATTCTATGCCGGTTCGCAGCTTTATGTCCCTGTCAAAACTGGTCCCAAGTAGTTTTGTCAATAGGCAACACACAAAGGATAAGCGTACAGGATTATCTGATAGAAGAATTAGGTGGCTACCCTGGGTAGTATGGGGCTGGAACAAGAAATGCGTTTCCTGGATCAGCAAGGCAGAAGCTCAATATCTCAATTGCGGGAGTGGCACCAGCTGTCAACACCATTTGGGATGGGTTGAATGAAACCTGCCTTCTCATGACCTCAGTCATAAATCCAGCGACAGCCTACAGAAGCAAAGCAGAAAAAAGATCTTTAATCATGAAATAATCTGTCAGCATACACTTGTAATGGCAACCTATGAGATAATTAACAGATGCCCTTGGAAAGTGGGTCCTCAACAAGTTGTAACTTCTAAAATTTGTATAGCAAAAGCCGCTAGCAACCAGATTAGCACGCAATGGTGTTAAGTTGAGTTACAATCAGAATCGCATACATGGAATGACCGAAAACTATCAGAAGTGACTTCAGAACACGGACGATTTCCTGCATCATTCAGTACATAAACAAGAGAATCATTACACATTACTCAGTAGCCCTGTGGGATTTGAACCTGACCCCTCAGGGAACAAAGCCCACAGCATAAGTTACAAGAACCTGAATAAATGTCTAATCTAAAGCCTCTCACGTCTTCTCAGATAAGAAATTATCCGGTCATGGATGAAATCAAATTGATTCAATCTGATGAACACTTATATATTATGCATACTATTGTTGTAACTCATTTTTTAATTTCCTTCACTAGCATCATAACATGGATCTTGCATTTAAACTGAAAATGGATCATGTGCCTTTTGCTTTCACAAATCCTCCATCACATAAGAACTCACTTAGATCCAAAAAAGGTTACTGCTTCCATAAACAAAATTCAGTAACATGGTGGCCACTGACCACACAACAAGTCAAGACAAGAGTAATTGGAAACTTCATAATCTCTCAAGAAAATTGACTGCTTTGTTAAGAAACAGCTAGCAAAATTAACATCATGGCCACGAATTTACTAAGACAAGTGAAAAAAAAACTTATAATGCAAGAGATTTGGGAAAACACTCGAGTTTGTAAAAGATAGAAATAAACAAACCAAATGCAAAAGAGTAAAAATGAAACAATTAAGGCCATGTTTGGGAGCCTTGCATTGGGAACAAAACAGTGTTTCCATGCATTGCCAAAACATGGAGTTCAAGTTTCATGGAGTCAGCAAATCTACAAGTTGTTTGGGAGTTTGCCTTAGTTTTGAAGTGGTTTTGGGACTTCAAAGAGTTTGTGTTGGCTTCCAAGTTTAGCATTTTAGGCAAAGTGGGTAAATATTTTTTGAAGTTGTTTGGGAGTTTGACTTAGTTTTGAAGTGTAGTTTTGGAGAGGTCATATCTTTTTTGACCTCTTTGGAACTGGGTCTGCTGAAAGTGGGTAAATATTTTTATTTCAAGTGAGAAAAGATATATAGGGCGAATTAAGACCAAACTTTGATTTGAATCTGAACAATATCTGCGTATTTGGATCCAACCCAGATTTGTGTTGACCTGACCATCTGACCCATATTCAGACCCGACATCTGAATTGGATCAGATCCATAACCAGGTTAAACCTCCAATATGTTTGCATGTTCTAGGAAGGTTTTTTTGCATCTTCTGCCATGAGTGCAGATTAGGGATTTGTGAAAAAACACCTCTTCCAGTGGGTGTTAAATCATGGTGTTGGGGATGGAATGTGCATTGTCAAATACATCATCAATGCAATGTTTTGGTAAAACAAGTTTTACCAAATAATAGAGGTCGCCGTGGAATACACGATGCACCTCCAGCACCCTCCAATGCAAAGCTCCCAAACAAAGCCTAGTTGGTTATATGTCGAAATGTGCTTTGCATGCTATGAAGTCACAGTCCGACCGTCAATCTACTTGTAAAAAATAATTATGAGAATGAACCACAGTATCAAGCATCACTCTGATAAACTACCAGATATATCAATCAAAACCTATATCAAGAGATGGAATGTGATCAGGGTGCGGTTGTCAACCAATTGTTCTGAAATTCAAATCGCAAGCTTTTTCATTAGCAATTCTATTTAAAATAATAGAAAGAAACATCAGTTGTCAAGCATAAATAATCAAACAACAAGTAGAGAAACTGAAATGTAGCAACTCTAATTTTGTGATATAGTGATTTAGCCAACCAAACAAGTGAGCATGAAAACCTACAGACTTAAAACAGATAATCAACCTTAAATTTTCAAACTATGCTAAACAAATCAAAACAACACCACAGCAACACTGCCCCACCGCCTCGCCTCCCCACCCACCCTCTCTCCGTGAGCCTACACATTGACACTTGACAGCCCTAGTCCAACATCGCCACTGACTGAAAAGTTGAGAACATAGGTGACATCCAAGCAACCACTTCCACATAAGAGCACTACCTAGTTACTTCAAAATCAAATTAGTGAAAACACCAGATATTCAAACCACAAGTACCTGCATACTATTATTTCTCAAAGTTTCTCCAGCCTCAACTAAAGAGGAACACCACGTAATCCAATTATGCTTGGAATAAGAAGTCCATCAACAACTTATCAAATTACATAGAAGTCAGGAGGCCAGGTGTATGATTCAGTGTAACAATTGTACTGGTATATGGATCCCAATCTAATATGAGAGGAACGACACTTTTTTCCTGCTAGGCATAAATCTAAACTGAGAGGATCAACATTGTATTTTTACCATATTCAGTCTGTATTAGGGGAGAAAATTCCATATGCAAACTTATGTTTCCCAAAAAAAGTAGGGCATTTAACAGATAATACCTGTTAGAAACCACAACATTGTGCCTACTGGGAACCCATGAACTCGCAGAACATATCAGTTCCAATAATTAATCAACTTAGGTTGCTTCTGAGTGGATGAGAATAAGGCCATAATGTAGTAATAGTAAGTGTCTAAGCAGTAAACAATACAGGCTAGTCTAACAGAGTAACCAAATGCCATGTGGAGACTATATTCAAGGCAATGCCTGCCAAAGACAGCAGGCATTGATAGTTGGACCACATCAGTGTTCATCTTGACAAGCAGATCGAGTAAAACCCCAAATGCAAAAAATACCCCGTCAGAGCAGATATTCTTTGTGGAAGCTGGAGTAAAGTCTAGTACTTGGAGACCAGCCCAAAAGGCCATCTAGATAAGTTCTAATCGTATCCAAGAAGCAGATTGGATTGGGATTTGTGAACCTCTCGAGACACCTAAACTCTTCTTTAACATTCATTAGAAGTATCTTGATAGCTCCGATCATAGATAGGCAATACCACAACAAGCAAACAATTGAGAGGGACTTAGGATGATGTTGGTCCTGCGAAGAACACATGCTTCTAGACAATGAAGACATGGATAAGTTGGTACATCTCGCCATAGGGACACATTTCCCCCTTTCTGATTATTAAAAGTAAATGAATCGATCTCCGCAATTTGGTCACAGTTCATGACTCGAAGAAAGGCATTACTCAATGAGTTTTGTCTCATTCGCAATCTAAATGAAGAAATAGAAACATTAGAAGAAAATGCACTAGCAATTAAAAGGACTTTCCAATAACTGACTGAACCTATGATATGAAGAACTATAAATCTATAATATGAATAATCACAAAGACCCGGCACTCTGATGGAAAACAACTTCTGCAAGATTGCACAGACAAAAACATCAATGAACTCTAAGAATCTACTCTCATACAAATCGAAATAGAGCTAAAATCATCTTCGGACTAAAAATAGATCAATGATTCATACATTTTTCATCGCCAGAATGCCGTCAAACTTCTGGTAGCAAGCAATCCCGCTAATACTGAGAGGTGCCCCTTCATCTGCGCCGTTCAACGACTCTACATTAGCAGCAATCCAATCTCGCACCAGATTCTGAGACAACTGCGCAAACAATAAACCGGTAAACAACAAATAAAACAAAAATAATGGCTTGTTTAACAAAATATGAACCACAAGTATGAATCCAAACCACTAGATGACTCCATACCGTGTTATCCGCCAAGCCCAGTTGAATAACACCGTCAGGATTCGTCTTCGGGTCGTAGGGATCGTCCGAATGCCTCCGGAGGCCGGCGTAGTAAGGCGAGTCCCCGGCTTTGTTGATGGAAAGGGCCCGATACGAGATGTAGGCCGGGCCGGAGGAGCTCCGTGACGAAAGCCTCGCTGGTGGCGGCAAGGAGGTTTCCGGTGCGCCATGAGGCAGAGGAGGCGGCGACGGAGGAGGAGGCGGGCGGGAGCGGTACCGGCGGAGGTAGAGTTGCAGGAAGTAGAAGAGGGATAAGGGGATGACGGAGCCGAGGAAGAGGCCGCCGCGGCCCTGAACGATGCCCCGCAACGGGACGATGAGCCTCATGTCCGTCCGCCCGGAGACGACTCCACCGCGCCGCCTGCCCTCCTCCCGCTCCCGATCGTCCTTCCGGGATCCGTCCTGTGTCATCTAGGGACTTCCCGGCGAGGTTACGGCCGGAATCCCATGGTCCCTCGCCGGAATCCCCGTCGTAACTTCCGAAGCCTCCCTCGTCGGACGATTTGTGAAGTGCAAATCCCTCGTTGCGTGTTGTGTTGTGATTGTCCTGATCCTCCACCCCTAAAAACGGTGGGGCCCACCCGGGTTCCCACCCCTTCAATCAACGACGCTATTCTTGTCTCACTATCATCGACCACCAGTAAATAAAATTCAAATTTTGTTGTTGGGTTGAATTCCAAGATCAAGCTCGTCGTGTAATCCTGCCAGTTTCATCGAAAAAAAGCCCTTCTTTAACATTTAAAGGCGCGGTAAACAACAGAAAAGTCACCAACTGCGAAGGTGTCAAAACATAAAGGAAAGACTTGTTTTAAAAACTCAACTCCGAGTTCGGTGACCGTTTTTTTCTTTGGACTTGAGAAATATCTTTTTTGTTCTTTTCTTTTGGAATATAATAATAAATTTTCTTTAAAGGGCGAGGTAACGTGGGGAGGATGGGGCCAAGAGAGGGCTGGGTTGGGTCGTTCGTGACCGTCCATAAGAAACCCAGAGACATTCTTCAACAGCTTTCTTACAGGAGGACAGGACGTCCAGCCGTAAATGTAATGCACCATGGCTTCTTTCTTCTTTTTTAAAGGCAAGCTAGGGTTGGGCAGGCAGACCCCTACCCCAATCCCTACCCGTTATACAACTGTACCATTGGGTTTTGAACCTGCAACGTCCCAACACACAAGGTGTCGTGCACTAGCTGCTCCTACCAGACAATCTGAGCCCCCCACAATCACTTTTCAAATATTAGAGTGTGTCTGTCGTGCACCCACCCGAGTGGCACCAGCGGGCTTGGGGAGAAGGTGTTTATTCCCCTTCGCCTCAGGTGCGGATGCCTTTAATTAATTGGTTTCCCCACAGTAATTGGGTGTCCATGAGGTCACTGTTGCAGGGAGGATGCAGGCCCATTAACTGACTCGGTTCTCAACAGGGGTTCTTCTTGATCATTAAAAAAAAAAAAATCTCAAATCCAAGCATTCACAGGCATCCCTAGAATTTAAGGGTTATAACTAGAAGCAAACCTTGCTATATAGGATTAGTAAAACTGAAATGCTATTATCTCTGTTACCATACTGTCTAGTAGACTCCGAATTTTAACGTTCTACTGTGTTTTGTGGATCAACCCGTAAATAAAAGATGCACATAGTTTATTTAATAAAAAGATATGTCAGATCATATGATTGTGGTGTATAAACAGGTTTGCCAAGAACTTCCAAAAACAATGGCCCAACGCGCTAAAGTGCTAAAGTTTTTTTATGATTAAAAAAGTCAAGCTTCTTTAAATTGAAACAACTTGTTCCAATAAGTGATTTCTAATAAAAGAACCATGCTAAAAGACATTTATTAAGACCATTTGAATAGATAAAGGTTATGATTTTAATACATGGTGTAGTATGGTGGCATATATAATGTGTATGTAGTGTACCAAAACAACTTAGTAAACATACATGGATTTTCCACATGATATTTTTACCCATGCTTATCTTCATGAGTTATAAGCCACTCATTCTTCACTAAACTAGAAATTGAATCTTTTGGCACATTGTCATGATTAAACTTACTACCCTATTAAATAAAACCATGCCCAACACATCTCTAAGCTTAGACATAGGGAGTACGGATCATCATATGGTATTATCATTTTACAGTTTATGACAGTAACACGCACATAAGCTCTCTCTCCCTCTTGTGTGTGACGGGGGTATTATGACAATGTATATTTAAAACTAAGTTAATGTGTGTCAGACCGAGCTTGTTGTAATGTGACAAGCTCTCGAGTGAAAAATGCATCGAGTGTAGTAACGAGCTATATGTATTGAACTATCAGTGCCGTGGTAGCAAGTCATACAATGGACAATGGTATTATCATTGGTACGATGGTGTATGGTGGCATAAACATAAAGTTTTTTTTATTAAGTGTTGAGCCAGCAGATCAAAGGATGGATGCCTTTAAAAATTTGGTTAAATACTTCTAGACTTAGATAAGATATCTCACACGTAACTTTTGGTATACACAAGGTGCGTATGAGTTAGGGCTAATTCTTCAGGGATCACATTATGTATTCACAATCACGTATGGTGACACGGGGCTAGGCGAGTGAATGTCTGTGCATCAGTAAGTGATTTGGGTAGTGTTGCTAACTATGATATATAACTATCAACTAGCCGCAAGGTTGAGGGTCAGAAATGACCTTTTCCTATCCGTTGAGATATCTACAATGCCTATTTAGGTGACACTTTCAGGAGGTCATGTCGTTGTCTTGGAGGCATGACATTGTTGTCTTGGAGGCATGACATTGTTGTTGCATTTGGGTGGTTGGTTCGAAGGAGCATGAGCGTTGCCACCTCTTTGAAACTCGAACAATGGATGCTTTTGTACATTCATTAAAGTGTTTTATGACATTGCGTATAGAAAAGTTGCACGAAGCCATGATTTGAGCCTAGGTCATTGCGTATGAGGTGGTGCATGATGTTGAACATCCGTTTAGGCAGTTGTGCATGGGGTGGTGCACAATGTAATAATTAAATCGACAAACGTAAAAGAGTTTTTGTGAGGCATAGGGCAGTTAGGCTAGCCAAATTAGGTTGTCTGATGCCACACAAGTTGACGAAAAAATTTTGCTTGTGATAACTGGTATCAGAGCAGAACGATTCATGGTGACATTATCGATGGTTGAGTGGGATATGACATGCCTCAAGGTAAGATGAGGCACAATGACACATAAGTTATACGTTTAAAGCAGAAGAAACCTAAGCGTCAATGTGACACAGAAGAGGGCAATGTTCATTTATATGAGTTTCAAGTACCAAAACCACTTTCTTTCGTGTGTGCGTATGTATGTAGTTGAAGCATGGTGAATTGGGCTTAGAAACAAATTGTTGGTAGAGTGGTATAGGACATTCTATTGATAGTAAGCATATGTGTGAGGTTGTGGATTAGTTGGCTAAGGAACATGGGTAAACTAGTGTGTGATAGAGTTGGCACCATAACATCTTGCTACGAGGAGCATGTATGCGATCAATTCCTACCAGTTTGTGGGTTAGCTCGCATGTGCAGCGTATGTGCAAAGAGAGCTCGGACGTAAAGTTGAACTAAAGATGAGTACGAAGAAAAACTAAAAATTTTGAAGAAAATATTTTATTTTTACTTGCACCAATTTTGACAATACATCAAAGGGTTGGGTGGGGGAGAGTGTCATAGACTAAGCTTGTTTGAATGTGATAAGCGTAGGGTTGATCACCATTGAGTAAAAAATGCATCAAGTATAGTAACGAGCAACATGCGTTGGGCTATCAATGACTGTTGAATCAAAATCGGGCTCGATGGGTAAAACTGGAGTGCAACTAACAATGCTTCAAGTGGAGTCTCACAGACTCGAGACTTGCTGGATCTAGGTCAAAACCTATGGATTATGGGCCTTGTGGTCTGCATCCTTATGGAAACAATGAGTGGATGGTTGGAGGATTAGCAAGGTTATGGGAGATAAGGCTTTGTAGGTCTATGACAAATCGTGTAATCAAGTAAGTTCGATGAGAGGTTCAGGAATGCATATAGGGTTAGGACTTGGAGAACTTGGTTTATGGGTTTTTAGGCTGCCTTGGGACATGTGCAGTAGTCTGATACATGCTCTAGAGGTCTGTGATTGCAGGCAAGTGAGAGTTGAAGAGGTCAAACGATCAATTCCACACGGGTTTTCCTAATCAATAAAGTTGTTTTGGGGAGTTCGAGTTTAAAGGTTGTCATAGAGATTCAACAAAGCTTTTCAGGGTTAGGAGACAATGTCTAGGACAAGAGAAAAGGTTAGGACATGGGCTGACCTTTTGGAGAAACCATTTGACAGTTTGAAGATGTCAGATTTGTTTAATGGTAAGTAAGGTTTTTGGTATAGAGCAGTTTCGGTCTTTAGGTTCTCTCAAAGGCCAAAGGCTTGACAAAGGATATGTGTAGGGTTTAGAGACCACTTACAAGTATGCAACAGGTTGTGAAAGTGTTTCACACATTTTGAAGTATTGGTGTTTGATCAACGATGAAGAAACACCAGCTGGATTGCCAAGAAAACAAGATTGCACTCACCGGGTATCAGAAGAGCTTGGGCTTTTTAAAAGGTATGACTAATCAGCCTATGGAGGCTTGGTCATCACGTGAACTAGATGATTTCAGAGGAAAAGAAAGACCAACAATATCATGGCTGGGGATCCTCACAACAGGGACCTCTAAAGAGGACAAGAGAGAGATGTTTAGAGAAAGGGATGCCCAGAGAGAGAGAGAATCAACTTCAATTAATAATGTCATAATCTTATATAGGAGGACCTCAAACCATTATTTATAGTGTTTGATATAGAGTTTGGATCTGGGTCTGGGTTTAGCTTCAATCCAAATAATAAATCTAACTCATTTACTCCATACACCCTTTAACTACCAAAATACTAATTAGGAATTAGGAAACCTACATAAAAATAATAATAGTAAAATAATAACAATACCATGATTGTACTAACTTTAACAAAATAAAAAGTGAGAGAAAGAGAAAAACAAAATAGAAAGTAGGAGAGAGGGGGTGGCTAAGTCTCTATTTAGGAAAGTAGGGGACATCCCAACCTTTCCTTTCTTTTCTCCTTCACAAGGGGTACATGTCCATATAGAGACCACCTTGTTGACTTGGTAGCTTATCTTTTCTTCTTTTGTCTCTTCCTCCCTCTAACAAGTGTTCTCTTAAATAAGAAACATTTTTTTTTCTTGTAAGAAGCTTTCCTTGTGTGTCATGTGTTCATCCAGTTTGACCTATATTCTTCTTTATTTCTTGAATAGGAAGATGACATGTATTTTTTTTTATTTTTCAATTAGGAAAAGAGTAGTGTCAACATCCACATCACCTCTTTGAGTTTCACTTTGACTTGAAGAATCCCTTTTGACTGGATGAGGTGACTTTTGGATCATAGAGCATGCATTAGATATTTTTTATGAGTTTTGGGCTATAATAGTGATGTGTATGGTAGCATATCATGTGAAGGACAATGGTATCATCATTGGTACGATGGTGTATAGCGGTACAAACGTAAAGCATTGTTTGGTAAAGTATTAAGTCAGCGGATTAGATGATGGATGCCTTTCAAAATTTGGTTAAGTACCTATCTACTTTGTAAAGATATCTTATGCGTTGGTAAAGTACTAAGTCAATGGATCAGATGACGAATGTGTTTAAAGATTCGGTTAAGTACCTCTCAACTTTGTAAAGATATCTTATGCATAACTTTGTTTTCATTCGGTCTTTGTTTTCATTCGGTCTTTGGTTAAAGATCAGATGACGAATGGGTTGAGCTCCCATCTTTGTTTTCATTCGGTCGGCAAGGGGTAGATCCCCCTGTCCGTGGTTCTTTCAGTCGGCAGGGGGCAGAGCCTCTTCACCCTCTGTCCACTTTGTTTCTCCGGTCGGCAGAGGCTCTGCCTCCCTGCTGTTGTCTTTTCTCATCGGGCAGGGAGGGTGAAGCCCCTACCTGAGTGGTTCTTTTGCTGACAAGAGGAGGGGGCTCTACCTCCTGTCGTGTTCCCTTTTCGTCAGGTAGGGTGGGGTGAAGCCCCCTCCTTGTGTCTTTGTCTTTGGTCGGTAGCCTATTTTCTTCTGTTTTTTCCTGTGTCTTTGTCTTTAGCCGACAAGAGTAATGTGCATTGCAGGTGCGTAGCAGAGCAAAATGCGCGATGCTTAATGCTAAGCATCGCATGCAACTTAAAATGCCATGCAAAAAGAAACAGAAAAATGCAAATCCAAAAGTATGCAAATCGAGTAAATACCCGTGGTGAGTAAGTGATGCAAGTGCATCACATGTTATTTACTTTCTTGGATGCAACACTTTTCTGCTCACACACTCACTTAGTTGTGGATATCTAGGACTGTTTTGCTGGAGTTTGGAAATCATGCTGAGCATGATTTGAATGTATGGAAATAGAAGTGCTCCTATTTTTATAGTTCGAAGACCATGCTAGTAATGGTTATAGTTAGCGGGATATTGGAGTGTGTTTACTGCAGGTGCATGCTTGACATTATTGTGATATAAATGATTGAATGTATTGCAATGTTTGACATGACTATCCATGCTTGTATGAAGTTATTTTTTATTTGATTTTGCATTCCATATGAAATTATATCATAAAAATATGCTTAAATTGAATGTATCGTGTGATATATATGTATCAAATCATTACATTCACCATCAACGCATGATAAATTAGATATTTTCTTCATCATAGCATTATTATGATTCTCTTTTAACTATTTAAGATAATATTCGTAACATCATAGGATAAAATGACTGCAAACCATGAATAAATGTACCGTAGGATAGTTGATAATGAGGTGTCGCTTGAATATATGGATGGTGTTGACAGTTTTATTGAATTTGCAACAACAAGTGTCAGTACAGTGGATCCCACCGGTCAGATCAGGTGCCCCTGCACGATGTTTAAGAATAATCGATTTATAAGAATAATCGATTTGTAGAACCTCATGACGTTAGACATGACCTATACAAAAAGGGTTTTGTCAGTAGTTATCAGAATTGGATGCTTCATGGTGAAGATTTTTTAAACAATTTTGATGTACGGGCAGATATGGTGCATAATAATCCATATGTGAATTTGATATTTGATGTCGCAGGACCAGAACTAGGTTCTGCTATGGGTCCTAGTGATGTACCAACTGGGTAGAGAAAGAAGCAACAAACGATGCAGCTAGTAAATTTTATGACTTACTTAGAGATGATGATGAGCCACTGTAGAATGGTTGCGAGAGTCACACTATCTTGTCTGCAGTTCTTCAACTACTGAATTTGAAGTCAGAGTATAATTTGAGCTAATCATGTTTTAACCGTCTGTGCTCTATTGTGAAGAGTATGTTGCCCAAAGATGAGAAATTGCCATAAAATTTCTACCGTGCGAAGGTTATGGTCAACGCTCTAGGTATGGGGTATCAAAAGATAGATGCTTATCTAAATCACTGCATGTTATATTTCAAAGATCAAGAAAATAGCAGATCATGTCCGTTATGTGGGCATCCTCGGTTCAAGCCAAAGACAAGGAGCAATGCTAGCACAGGGTAAAAAGAAGTGTCATACAAGTCACTCTGCTACTTTCCTCTCACCCCTAGATTGCAACGACTGTATATGTCTTCGAGGACAGTTAAACACATGAGATGACATATAAATAAAGTTTGACATGATGAAGACAAGATCACACATCCTGTTGATGCAGAAGCTTGGAAGCACTTCGATCGTACTCATCAAACCTTAGCAATGAAAGTGAGAAATGTTAGGCTCGGTTCATGTACAAATGGATTTAATCTATTTAGGGATAGATCAACCCCATACTCGTGTTGGCCGATATTTGTCACCCCATACAACCTTCTTCCAAGCTTGTGTATGAAGCGTCAAAATCTTTTCTTGTTTCTATTGATCCCTGGTTCAACGTCTTCAGGCCAAAATCTTAACGTATATTTAAGGCCATTGATTGATAAACTGAAAATACTGTGGAATGACGGTGTTCTCACATACGATGTCCACAAAAAACAAAACTTCAATATGAAGGCTGTTGTTATATGGATAATTAGTGACTTCTCTACATATGGTATGTTATCTGGTTGAAGCACACATGGGAGGTTGGCATGCCCATACTGCATGGAGGATACAAAATCTTCTAGATTGACGCATGGAAGAAAGCCGTGTTGGTTTGATTGTCATAATCGATTTCTACTCAGCGATCATGTGTTTCGACGACAAAGGAATACGTTCCAAGCAGACACAGTTGAAATAGAAGGTCTACCTGCACGATTGTCGGGCATCGAGATTTTAAGACGATTGCGATACTTTCCATATGGACTGACAGATGCTCGTAGTACGATGCCCTTTCTTAGATTTGAGAAGAATCACAATTGGACAAAGAAATCTATATTTTGAGAACTACCATATTGATCAACCTTATTGATACAACATAATTTGGATGTGATGCATGTGGAGAAAAATGTGTTTGATAATGTGTTCAATATGGTAATATTGAATATCAAAGGAAAATGGAAGGATAATTCGAAGGCCCGTATGGATTTAAAAATAATATGTAAAAGACCAGAATTGGAACTCTAAGAGTACAATGGCAAAATACTGAAACCAAAGGCAATGTACGTGCTTGGACCAGATCAAGTAAAACAGGTATGTCAGTGGGTAAGACAGTTGAGATTTTCAGATGGATATGTCTCTAACATTGCTTGGGCTGTGAAGATAGACGAATGACAATTATATGGGTTGAAGAGCCATGATTGTCATATCATCATGAAACAGTTGATTCCCCTAACATTCCATGATATGTTAGACAAACCTATATGGGGGGTATTATTCGAGTTGAGTCGATTTTTTAAAACATTGTGTGCATCAGAAGTTATAATAATTGAGGTAAAAAAAATTTAGAATTCTTTCGTCACTACTATTTGTCAGCTAGAGAATATATTTCTGCCAGCATTTTTCAACGTTATGGAATATGTGATCATATACTTGCCATATAAACTTAGGGTTGGTGGTCTTGTGCAATATCGGTGGATGTACCCATTTGAACGGTATATTTTTATTTATCTTTTTCTCTCTAATGCTATTGAAAATTTGTTTTATTACGAGATGTATGTTGTTGACAGATGCATGTTTGACCTCCAAAAAAGGTTTAGGATAAAACAAGAGTGGAGGGTTCAATTTATGAGGAGTACACTTTAGAAGAAATTTCAAATTTCTCATCTATGTACTTTGAGCCTCATATTCCAATACGTTACACTTGCCCACCTCGTAATGATGATGAAGAACAAGTTATTATGGCTGACAAACTATCGATATTTAAATTACTTGGGAATGCTTTTAGCAGTTGTCGGTCAAGACTTTTGGAAGATCGAGAGCAAGACACAACACAAATCTATATCATTTTTAATTGCTTAAAGATCGACCCCTACATCGAGTAATTATACATAATATGTTACACTAAGTTCTCTACGTACATGGTTCAATAATATAATTATTTGTTAAGTGCAGACAATTTGATCTGGAGTTGCGAAGAGAACTTCCACATCTCACTGATTCAGAAGTATAGAAAGAACGTGAAAATAAGTTTGGGGCATGGTTGAAAGAATTGGTAAGGACGATGACATGCATTCTTTCTGTGTAAACAACAGTATGTTACTTAATTGGTCGTGTTTATAGTCATTATTTATGCTTATAGGTCTGCCATGGTGATGTTAATGACCAAAAAATATGTGATTTACAAAATAGTCTGACCAAAGTTGTGCAATGTTACAACAAGTACATCATAAATGTTATCGATTTCATACAAAAGACTATGGTATAAACAAGTCAATGACAAATAGTGGCGTATGTGTCAAGGGTAGCAGTTACGGTAAAAATAAACTTGACTACTACGGTGTTATTGAAGAAATAATGGAGTTGACTTACTTAGGCATAAATAACACAGTAACTTTATTCGAGTGTCATTGGTTTGATCCCACAACAACAAGAGTTGACAAAGCCTCAGGCATTATGGAGGTGAATCATAAATAAAGGTTTAGAATATATGAACCATTCATATTAACATCGCAAGCTCAACAAGTTTACTATACTTCATATTCGAATACAAGGAAGTCGGATAGAAATGAATGGTGGGCGGTTTACATGGTAAAGTCTAGAAATGAATGATGGTGATTTGCATGGTAAAGTCTAAACTATACCCTGAGTATGATCAGTTACATGAAGACAAGATTGTTGAAGAGGGAGATTACTATCAATCAGATGATATGTATGACTTCTCTTATGGTCACGATGTCACACATGGTCTGCATGTCACATTTTCATTGTTCGATGGCACACATATAGAAGAGTGTGATCCAAATGATATACCAAGTGGATGGCCGCTCAATGAAGAAGAAGACAACGAAGATGAGAAGGAGAAAAAAAAAGAATATGAAAGTCAAACAAGTGATGATGAAGCATACTCGAGCTAGTGAAATACATCTTGTAATATATATCACATCACTTTCTCATATGCACCATCTACATGCATAATATATCTTGCATATCATGTTACATTCCATGCATACTTAGCATGTACATGCACAGTTCATGCATAGTTATAAAACTGATTCATGTAGGACCTTTAAATCTTTACATTTCGTGTATATGTCATGTTGATGCTAAGATCAAGAGTTATGTAACTGATCCAAATAACATTTTTATTTGTTAGAATATGGTTAATGGAGGTCACAGTGGTCGAGGACCAAGTGGAGGCCGTGAGACAATATTAGGTAGATGTATTTGTATTATATTTAAATATAGGCATTCATTATATTTTTGCTTATATGTTGATATAAAAATTGTTACTTGTAAATTGTCTTTATAAGATCCAAGCTCAGTGATAGCCAGTCTCAACCTTCGTCTTCACGTAATGTTTCGATAGGTATATCATTTAAATAATTATATACTTGATTAGTTTAAATGTGCATTGTGTGAATTCCTAACTCATTGTTCTATAGATGATGTTTCGCCTGCACATGACCCACCTACACCAGTTGCTCATACACATCACGAGACAATGCTGGATGTTGAGTCTTCTCAGTCTGACACATGATGACTCATTCAAATAGCGTATATCGATAGTCGACCGCAAGTATTTTATTGTCACTTGTCCAATACTTATCTTATAAAAAGTGTATATCGATAGTCGATTGCTAATGTGTACCAATTCATATGCAGTGCGAGGTTGGAGCCACAAGAAGTGATTTGAGAAATTAGAAAGTCACTAGTTCAGCATCTTCCAGGACCGGTCGCTCAATAGAAAGATTACCCGAATGAGGTGTTGGACAGATTATGGTTCTTATTCATGGTATACAATCGTTTATCATAGCTAATGTGTTTCATATTTAATTTTTTATTATAGTCATGTGTTCTAACTTTCTGAAATTATTTGTAGGCTTCAAATCGTTTCGCGACTGCGAAGGAGAAGCAAGACGCGAGGCTAGTATGGTAGAATGTGGCTGTCAGTCGATTGCCGACATGCTTCACAACATGAAGACTGCAGCAATAAAAGCAGCTGGTGGGATAAATGATTCATTGCAGTGGAAGGGCCATGACCCTTCTACTATCAGGTCAGATTATTGGGATGCAATGTGCGACAAGTGAGCGAGCCATGGATTTTGAAACCGCTCAACAAAGGCTGTACAAAACCGAGCAAAGGTGCTCGATGCCCATCTACACACAAGTGTTCTAGGACTTTTGAGAGTCACCAGAAGAAAATGGTAACTCATTAATATATATTATCAAATTTATAAGTATTTCTGCATACTTTCTAATTAATTTTTTTTATCATTTAACCTTGCAGGAAGCCAAAAAAGGAGACCATGTGCCTTACAAGGATGCGTTTGTTGAAACACATAAACGTAAGAGCATGGGAGAGTTCGTATTAGAGAAGGTGAGAGCGACAATGGTATGCATTTATTGTATTAATAAATATTATAATATACAAGTTACTATGAATTACATTATCATAAATATTATAATTTTTAATTATTAATTCATACTGTAATCATTACTTTATAGGAGTCATACGAGCAACAAATGGTAGAGCGATATAGCGATGACTCCACTCAGCATCTGCCTTTTGATCCTGCAGCATGGTTGACTGCAACCGATGAACCAAAAAAAGGTTGTGTGTTCGAGTTTAGGAGTAATATAAACACCACACCAGTCGTTGTCTCCTGCAGCCAGGGTTCTCAGAGTTCTCCCATCAACATCAACTCCTAGCGTTCGATTGACCCTACTATTTCTTGAGATGGTGTCCCCCAGCTTCTTCAGGACACAATGCATGGCTTTTTACATGAAGTCATTCCCAACCTTGTCCATAATGAGCTGTGCAACTTTTTTCGAGACAGAAGAACTTTGTCTACTTTCAACATGAGCTTTGGTGCCCGTCAGGTACGTATAACATTTATTTCAATATATATCTAAAGTTTCATGTCATTAGTTTCATGTCGTTAGATTTTAATACGTATATGCATGATTGAATACATATATGCATGATTGAATCACTATGAAATTTTATTGATAGCATTAGAACACATGTATGCATGATTGAATCACTATAAATTTTTTTGACAACCTTAGAATACATATATGCATGATTGAATCACTATAATTTTTTTTGACAGCCTTATAACACATATACAAATGATTGAATCAGTATAAAATTTTGTTGACAACCTCAGAACGCATATATGCATGATTGAATGAGTATGAATTTTTTTTACTGCCTTATAACACATATATGCATGATTGAATCACTATGAAAGTTTTTTGACAACCATAGAACACATATAAGCATGATTTCATCACTATGAATTTTTTTTGACAACCTTAGAACATATATATGCATGATGGAATCACTACAAATTTTTTTTGACAGTATTCGAACATATATATGCATGATTGAATCACTATAATTTTTTTTTGATAACCTTAGAACATATATGCATGATTGAATCACTATAAAATTTGTTTGACAACCTTAGACCACATATATGTATGATTGAATTACTAGAAATCTTATTTGACAACCTTAGAACACATATATGCAGGATTGAATCACTATAATTTTTTTTGACACCTTTAGAACACATATATGCATGATTGAATCACTATACAATTTTTATGACAGCCTTAGAACACATATATGCATGATTTTGTCACAATGATTTTTTTTTTACAATCGTAGAACACATATATGCATGATTGAATCACTATAAAATTTTTTTGACAACCTTAGACCACATATATGTATGATTGAATCACTATAAATTTTATTTGACAGCCTTAGAACACATATATGCATGATTGAATCACTATAAATTTTTTTGACACCTTTAGAACACATATATGCATGATTGAATTACTATAAATTTTTATGACAACCTTAAAACACATATATGCATGATTGAATCACTATAAATTTTATTTGACAACCTTAGAACACATATATGCATGATTGAATCACTATGATTTTTTTTGACAACCTTAGAACACATATATGCATGATTGAATCACTATAAAATTTTTTGACATCTTTTGAACACATATATGCATGATTGAATCACTATAAAATTTTTATGAAACCCTTAAAACACATATATGCATGATTGAATCACTATGATTTTTTTTGACAACCTTAGAACACATATATGCATGGTTGAATCAGTATGTAATTTTTTGGACAACCTTACAACACATATATGCATGATCAAATCACTATGAACTTTTATTGACAACCTCTGAACACATATATTCATGATTGAATCACTATAAAATTTATTTGACAGCCTTAAAAAACATATATGCATGCTTGAATCACTATGACATTTTTTTGACAACCTTAGAACACATAACGGCATAATTGAACAATTATGATTTTTTTTTGTCAGTTTTAGAACAAATATATAAATGATTGAATCAGTATGCATTTTTTTACACCCTTAGAACACATATATGCATGATTGAATCACTATAATTTTTTTTTGACAACCTTAGAACATATATATGCATGATTGAATCACTATGATTTTTTTTTTACTGCCATATAACACATATATGCATGATTGAATCACTATGAAAGTTTTTTGACAACCTTAGAACACATATAAGCATGATTTCATCACTATAAATTTTTTTTGACAACCTCTGAATTTTGTTAATGTCCTTCACTTTATTGCTAGTCTATGTGTTATTCAGCCATGTTACTTTGATTGCCTTAGATTAAGTGCATTGCATATAATTTATTTTATTATATTTTGTTTATCAATACTAACATTTTGGTTCTCTTCTAGGATGCTGAAGATGATCAGCGTAGAGGCATGAATGGAGGGGCGGATCGAGACAATGAAGATGATGATGCTTTGAATATTGGCAAGGATTAGCTCTATGTGTTGAATTTATTTCACGTACTTGTTGTTTCAAACAAAATTCTTTGTATATGTTTACTTGTAACTAATTAGAACTTGGCAAGGATTATATTGGGTTGTTAAATTTGTTTCACTTATAACTTGTGTTAAATTTGTTTCACCTACTTTGTATATATATTTTTTATGTGTACTTTATTTTTATACACAAGTTATATAAATTGTATAACAAGAAATTTTTTCTTGATATTTATATTTCAAACAAAATTATTTTATTTTTTTAAATTTTGTTATGGATTAGCGACGAATATTATCCGTCGCTAATATTTAGTGATGGATTTTCTGAAAAAATTTAGTCATAAAATGGTGATGGTATTTAACGATGAATAATATCCGTCGCCAATTTAGCGACGGATATTTATCTATCTCAAAAACTAAATTAGCCAATATTTTGTGATGGAATGTAAGCCATCACTAATCCATCTCTAAATTAGCGATGAATATTAGAGTCGAATACGTATTCATCGTTAAATTTTAGCGGCGGATATATATCTATCGTAAAACCAAATCAGTGCTTATTTAGCGACGGATTAACGATGGACAATGACATTCACTAATCCATCGCGAATTAGCGACGGAAGTAGTGATAGATCAGTTCTGTCGCTAATTAGTGACCAAGAAATTGCGATGAACGCTATCCATCGCTAAACAGCTCATCGACGGATTTACGACGGATTAGCGTTGAATAGCATCCGTCGCTAATCCGCAGAATTCTTGTAGTGTCATAATGTGTTCATAATGGACACTAGTGGAGGTTCCTAATGGGCATGAATGGACAATTATAAGACCTCATAATAATCTCCCAAAATCCAAAAGTCTATCCCATGTATGTTCCTTGATGTGCCTATGTCAATATGGGTCATATTCAGGTTGATCCGATCCGATCCGATCCAAATTCCAACATCTTAATCTCTCTTTAGCTCAGCTCGGTCACACTTCAAAATCAATAGTTTTTACCCATTTTCAGTGAATTCAGTGCCACTAAAATCTCTTATGTTATCTAAATCAGGAATTTTGAGGGCACATTTGAAGCACATCCAAATCTAGAATCCAGCCTATTCAAAAGCCAAATCCTATATTGATCATGACTTGGGTAACCTTGGGACGGGCAGCTCCGATATATAAAGGAATATAACCATGATAATACTTTTTCCTTCTGACATGGGTGGGATAAGTAAAAAAAAATACGGTAAGGCTTATTGATATCTGGATCAAAATCACATAAATCCGTGGTTAGATTATAGTGAAAATCCAGTTTAACCTGACCATTTATCCTTTTCACTTGAAATAATATATTTTGCTTTAATTAGATCATTATCACGATCATCATCAAGCCTTATCTTAACCACATGCTGCTTTAATTAGATTGGAATATGGAACTTGCTTTTCAAAATTCAGTCTAAGGCGGGTCATGCCTTACCGAGCTCATATCTGCCCCATTGGTAGTCTTACTAATTGGACAAAAAAAAAATTAGCATTTATAATAATAGACATTTTTTTATTTTCCTACACTCCCTGCATTTGTAAACGCGCACTTTGCTAGTATATATATGATGTATTGTTACAAATTTTTGTACGTATAAATGCATCTGGATACCTATGGCACAGGTTGTTTTGATTCAATCGGACCTTATAGATGAATTCAACATATCCATAATAGTGAAGATTGGCTTTTGAATCTGGTTTTTTTGACCAAAACACACTTTTATGACCTAGGAAAGCATCATACGTTGCAGGCCATTCATTTTTTTGAAGCCTTATAAAAACTTGTCTACATGTAATTGGATGGTTTAAGAGTCGATTCCTAGTTAAAAAAAGTAAATCACATATATAAAGTTAGTTTCATGAAAACAACCAAAAAATAAATAAAAAAAACCATTTTTTTATCTACAAACCACAATAGCAAATATGGTCTCAGATGGTGAGATTCCACCTATGATTTTCAGCTCAATACCAAATATTAACCATATATATATATATATATATATATATATATATATATATATATATAGAGAGAGAGAGAGAGAGAGAGAGAGAGAGAGAGAGTAATGTCTTGGTGCCCCTTTTCTCATTCAGCCCTATTAGGCCCTTTCAAAAAATGTATTTTTTGTGATTTTTCTCACATCTAACACCATAGATGTGATCTATAGGTTTTGATTAGTGGAAACCAGCTTTTGGATCACCGACCTGTATAGAGGGTTTTTCCGTAATCCAAAATCAATGGCTATGAAGGCATCAATTTTTTCCAACTCATAAAATCATATTTTTTTTATCAAAAAAACAATATACAAGAATCTATTCTCACTAAATCAAGCATTCTAAACACATCTAACCAGATCTATCATAAAACACTTCAAACTATGGGGCAGAATGGGAAAAAAAAGAGAAAAGTGAGCCTAATATGTTAGGTTCACACATATATATATATATATATATATATATATATATATATATATATATATATATATATATATATATACCCATCTTGTTTGACATTAAATTGGACCAATGAGTGCCGCCGCTGCAATACTTTTTTTTTACATTTAGCAGTGGTCTGCTAAATGTCAAAACACAAAATAAAAAAGCACGGATGCACTCGGGCGTGGTCGACGTTACGTTGAATCCTATATATATATATATATATGAGTAATGGGTCCGTGTTAATTGAAATATGTTTAAATGAAACATGCTATTCAAGTTTTTTATTTTATTTTAAAATTCTGATCACACAGACGTGATCTATGTACTTGATTTTATATCTCTTGAAGTGATCGACTCTAACACATGGGTGGGTTTTTTATAATGTTCGAAAAATCAACTGTTCAAAATCTTCATAAATTTTTTAGGCTCAAAATATCATTATTTTATCGAAAAACATATGATCCATGTCTGGATTTTTTGTAAATCAACCCTGCCCAATACATTTACGGGGTCAGAACTGCAAAAAAAAAAAAACCTGAAAGAACCGAAACACCCATTTAACATATTTTATTTTAGCATATTTCATTTAATACAAACTCCGCCTGTGTATAACTGTTTAGTTATACACTGTCGGTCCCAAGCCCGGATAAAGGAGGAGGGTTGCGATAGGTCTGTGACAGCCAACATAAAAACTTAGTCATACCCTATGAATATGAACCAATATGAGAATTTCGTTGGGGTGTTTCCTACTGAGCGACGCGTTGTACTCTATAGGCCCGGAGGCCGTGATAAATGGGCAAGGGTTGCTAGGTCGTCGCTCGGAAGCGACGCGTCACACCGGCGTCCGGGTGTGGTGTCAAATAGGCAAGGGTTCCCTCACTTTGTTGGACGGGTGGGAGTAAAGAAGTTAGTCCAAGACCATAAAATTAGGTTAGCCACTTGGAACATAGGATCTTTAACTGGTAAGTTGGTAGAGTTAGTAGATGTTATGCGTAGGAGAAAGATTGATATTTTATGTCTACAAGAGACCAAATGGGTAGGTGAGAAAGCAAAAGTGATAGAACCTTGGGGATATAAGATTTGGTATACAGGAATAAATAGGAATAGGAATGGAGTAGGGATTGTTATGAGTCGTGAGTTTATAGATAATGTAGTTGAGGTCTGTAGGAAGAGTGATAGGTTACTTATTAAATTAGTATTAGGTACGAATATTATTAATATTATTAGTGTTTATGCACCTCAAGTAGGTTTAGATGATTCTATTAAGCGTCAATTTTGGGAAGATTTAGATGAAGTAGTACAAGGGATATCTTATGGAGAAAGGATTTTCATCGGCGGTGATCTTAATGAGCATGTAGGCATTAGTAGGGATGGATTTGAGAGTATCCATGGAGGCTATGGTATAGGAGAAAGAAACGAAAGTGAAGAAAGAATTTTAGATTTTGGTTTGTCCTATGATATGATCTTAGCAAACACTTGGTTTAGGAAGAGGGAGTCTCACCTAGTAACATTTAAAAGTGGGGTTAATACAAGTCATATAGATTTTTTCCTACTTAGAAAGAGAGATAGGGGTTGTTGCATCGATTGTAAGGTTATACCGGGAGAAAGTGTAGCTACACAACATAGAGTCTTAATTTTAGATCTTAGAATTAGACAATACCGCAAAAGGAATAGACATATGATAGATCATAGAATTAAGTGGTGGGCACTGAAAGAAGCTAAACAAGGAATGTTTGTAGAGCGGGTAGTTAAGGAAGTTGATTGGTGTCTCGAGAAGGATTCAGAATCTATGTGGAATAAGATAGCGGGTGACATGAGAAAGGTGGCTAAGGAGGTATTGGGTAAGTCTAAAGGCGGTGCACCGCTAGGTAAGGATACATCGTGGTGGAACGAGAATGTCAAATTAGCTATTAAGGTTAAAAGAGAGTGTTATAGAAATCTATTTAAAAATCGTGATAATGAGAATTTGGAGAAGTATATGATAGCAAAGAAGGAAGCTAAAAAAGTAGTTTGAAACGCGAGGGCTAAGGTATATAAGGAGGTTTATGACAAGTTGGATACCAAAGAAGGCGAGAAGGATATTTATAGGCTTGCAAAGATGAGAGATAGGAAATCGAGGGATCTGGGTATGGTTACATGTATCAAAGATAAAACACAAAGGGTTTTAGTCAAAGATGAGGAGATTAAGGAGAGATGGAAAGATTATTTTGATAAGCTATTTAATGAAAGTCATGCTCAGGATCTTGGAGACTTTTCAATTCTTTTTCATGAGATGAATCGTGACTTCATGCGCAAGATTCAAAAGAAAGAAATTGCAGAGGCTTTGAAGAAAATGAAATCAAGAAGGGCAGTTGGCCCATATGGTATACCTATCGAGGCTTGGAAATGCTTGGGAGAGAAATGTTTAGAATGATTGACAAATCTTTTTAACAAGATTTGGCGGACAAATAAGATGCCTAATGAGTGGAGGAAGAGTACTTTGGTGCCTCTATATAAGAATAAGGGTGATATACAAGATTGCACAACTATCGTGGTATAAAATTCATGAGTCATACTATGAAATTTTGAGAGAGGGTGATTGAGTCTAGGTTGAGCAAGATTGTCATGATATCGGAGAATCAATTTGGTTTTACGCCTGAAAGATCAACTATGGAAGCTATACATCTTCTTAGACAACTTATTGAGAGAAATAGAGAGAGAAACAAAGATTTGCATATGGTTTTTATTGATTTGGAGAAGGCTTACGATAGAGTACCTAGGGACGTTCTCTGGTGGACAATGATGAAGAAATGTGTTTCTCTCAAGTACATTAGTATAATTAAAGATATGTATGAAGGAGTAGTAACCAATGTTCGCACTTGTGGAGGGGTGACAACCAATTTTCCTATAACGGTTGGGTTACATCAAAGATCTGCTTTAAGCCCTTTCCTATTTGCTATAGTGATGGATGAGCTTACGAGATCAATTCAAGAAAATGTGTCGTGGTGTATGTTGTTTGCTGATGATATTGTTTTGATTGATGAGTCTAGAGCTGGGGTTAATGCTAAGTTAGAATTATGGAGACAGACATTGGAAGCAAGAGGTTTTAAGTTGAGTAAGACAGAATACATGGAATGTCGATTTAGTAAGCAACGAAGTAGTGATGGGAGTGTAGTGAAACTTGGTGAGCACGAAATACCGGTGGATGATTCTTTCAAATATTTGGGATCTATCATTCAAAAGTATGGAGAAATTGATGGAGATGTAAATCATAGGATAAAGGTTGGGTGGATGAAATGGAAGAGTGCAACTGGAGTGTTGTGCGATCGTAGAATGTCATTGCGGTTAAAGAGAAAGTTTTATAAGACGACTATTAGGCCTGCTTTACTATATAGTACAGAATGTTGGGCTGTCAAGAGACATCATATTCAAAAAATGAGTGTAGTTGAGATGCGTATGCTGAGATAGATGTGCGGAAATACAATAAAAGATAAGATTCAGAATGAAGAGATAAGTAAGAAGGTAGGCTTTGCACCCATTGAAAATAAGATGAGAGAGAATCGTTTACGGTGGTTTGGACATATTCGACGAAGGCTTAATGATGCTCCAGTTAGAAGGATGGAGAAATGAGAAAATATATTAGTTAAAAGAGGTCGGGGTAGGCCTAAGAAGACATGGATGGAGGTGATAAGAAAGGATATGAATGTTTTGAACCTCACCGATGACATGGCATTTGATAGAAATGAATGGAGGAGTAGGATTCATGTGGAAGACCCATAATGATTTTCTTTGTTGGTTCATATTGCCGACCCCAATTGTTTTGAGATGAAGGCGTTGTTGTTGTTTGTTGTTGATATTTCATTTAATTTAATACAGACCCATTTTGTTCTCTCTCTATATATATATATTATCAGCCTGAACCAGCATTATGTGTGAGAGGAAGCATGAGCAACTGGATTTGTTTCCCAGCTGTACCGTCTGACCAAATTTGTCTATTTTTAAGTGAATATTTCTGACTAATTAATTTAGTATTCCGATTGGAAAGAAAGGGTTTGCAGCAGGATCTAAGAAAGAAGAAACGACTGATGTTAGAGTACGGCATCGATGCAGCGTTATCATGCGCCTTAAATCAATTGGATTGTGTGTGTGAGGACGAAGGGTACAGTCCACCCCCAAATACGACATTTGACCATTGCTCCGCGTCCGTGATGAGTATCAACGTGATACGGTTTTAGCCTGCCACTCTGTCATCAGCCATGCAAAGCGTTTTGTCTTTCACTATTCACGATTTTGACATATCACAGACTAACAAACTTAACAATTGGCAGTACTGGTTCTGTTAAAATACTAAAAAACTCGTTCATTAGTGAGACGACCTATGAACATCACCAAGTTGTTACCCCCACACCCACAGGGGCAGCGGTCGAAGTTGGATGTACTGCTCCAAGTTAGGTTTTACTTTTTACAAAACATAGGCCTGTCCTAGGGATGGATGGTAAACGAGCTAGTAACTCGGCTTGGTTTGGCTCCACACAAACTCTGTTTCCATCAGTTCGTATCTGAGCTATGAGCAGCTTGTTTACCTTGGAGTTTTACAGAGACCGTAGTACGGCAAGGGGACCAGTGCAGCTGGCAGTTTCTTTCCATTAAAATTAATATATATATATATAATATACAAAAAATATATATTTTAAGTCTAATATACAAAAGATATAAATTTTATGTATAAATAATAAATAATATAAGATGCTTTTACATGAGCCAGCAGCTCGTGTTTGACTCGTGAAGTCACGAGCTCAATCCACTGGTAAATGAGCAGGGCACAAACATGCCTTGTTCGATTAGTTCAGCTCGTTTCAGCATTAGTGATGAGGAGTTTTTCTTGGGGTAGTATAATAATAATAATAACAAAATAAGTTTTTTATTTTTTATGTTAATATGTTTATCACGTGACCAACGAGGGGCTCCGCTTGTTGGGAATGAGCAGTTAGTCACCTTGTATCGGGGGGACATTGCAAATTTGAATCTCAATGGTATAATTGTATTACTGGTAGGTATCCAGGGAGTGTGACTGTGTGTCAAAGCCAATCAGATGACAGCATTTCATGTGGGGCCCCATGCAATGCTGTCATGTGATTGGCCATGTCACTTAACCACTCCTGTGATCTCAATTCGGGTTGCCTAACCCTCCAGCTTTTTCTTTCCAAAAAAAATATATGTTTATCAAATGAAAGATCTCAATTTAAAACAAAGCATAATCAATTCAACGTGAAAAAAAAGAAAAAGTATTTTCAATAAGAAACAAGTTTCTTTTCTTATGGTAACACAGCATCGGTCCATCTTAAAGATGGACGGTAGTTGGTAGCTTCTCACTCAAAAGATCCCACAAAGGTTTCTTATAACCAGATCACGATCCTCCCCAAAAACGCGTTTGGACAAACCTCTTTTTCGTTTTATGCGCTTTTGAACTTTCGGACCCGTGAGTTCACCGTAGCTCCTCGTTTGTGGGGGGGGGGCCAAAGTCCCCTGTCCCCACCCCCACATCTAGGGCGGGTCCCACTCTATCCTAAATAAGACAACAGCCCGCACGCTACGCACCCGAAAAAAAAATTCAAGGGCTCGTACGCCTCCACGGCTTCCAAAAGAGCCGTTGAAAAACGGAAATGCCAACCACATCCCTCTCCCTCCATCTTTATTCCTCCGAGATCGCCGCCGCTTGGCTAACCGTTGGATGCTTCATCGGATTCCCTCCCCTCTTCTGGCTGCATTTATGGTTCCATCTAACGCGCAAGAGACAAGAGAATTTACTCGTTTCACGTAAACAGTCCCATCCCCTCGATTTTTGAATGTTTGAATAAATGGATTTTGTGTGGCCCTTCTAGTTTTTTTTTTGATAATCAAAAGGGAAAACCCCAAATCAACGACCGCACCTTGGCTGGCCTCAGGTTGGTAAAACCCTTAAGGTCCCTCCTGCCCACCGAAAACTACATCCAGCTTCGACCTTGCGACCAGGGATTTAGAACTTATGACGTGCTGTCAACATGGTGACATTCACAAGTTGCTTCTACCTACCAGATAAGCTAAGCCCTCGTGGGCAGCCCTTTTTTTTTTTTTTAAGACAAGTGGGTTTTGAACTTGCAACGTCCCAACACATGGTGACTTGCACTAACAGCTCCTACCAAACAAGTCGGAGCCCCGGTGGTTGTGCATGGGCAGCCCTTCTCATTTTCTTTCTTCATGTTCAACTTCAACCAAACCAAATGATCTTTGAGTCTACCAATGACTCGGTAGTCGGCACCTCAAAAGTGGCATCATCATCAAGCTCAATTATCTAAATCCGATCACACCTTATTCCCAAAGCTTATAGTTTAGTGATTCATAGATTTATCCATTCAAGGAGCCTAGGCAAAGATTTTTTTTTTTTTGATAAGCAAGCTGGGTTTACGCAGACCTCCACCAGTTACACAAGGTACCGTTGAGTTTTGAACTTGCAATATCCCAACACAATAACAGCTCCTACCAAACAAGCGTCGCCCCACGTTGCTCATTGAGTCTACCAATGACTCGGGCAAAGTTGTTTGATAATAGTGAGAAAGTTTTTGTCTAAGCAAAGTTAGGCGATGTTGGTGCTGGTTTTGATCTACGTCAAACAGATACTCCACGTGTCGTATCTCTCTTTATATATTATTTTTTAATAAATATTTACGCAGAATGGTGTGTCCCATATTCTTTTAGTCCATGTGGCTAACTTATGACACAAAAGGAGGATCATGCTTCTATTGGAGTCTCTTGCCTATAACTAGGGCTGGCAAATGAGTTGAATGAGATGAGCTTGAAGTGTTGAAACTTGGCTTATTCTCGTGCCAAGGAAAGCTGAATTAAGTGGGCCGAGTTTTAGCTGACTTGTTTATAAAAAACTATGTCAATTTCGAGCAAGAAGAAGAAGACATGAGGTTATAAACGAAATACATGTAAAATATATAAACAAAAAAATACATTTCTTACTACCTAACGAGCTTATACGAGCCCAATACTTACTATTCATATTCAGCAACGAGCTCTTTAGCAGCTAAAGATGTGGGTTGTTTCTAATTATATTTATAGGTCTCCTTCTATTTAAACCGAGATATTACAATTATATTTATAGGTATCTTATCATCACCAACAGATACGATATCTCGAAAGTTTGAAATTTTCAAAAACTCAAAAGCTTAAAAATGTAATGTGTCAACGGCTGTTGTACCAAAACTTAAAACGTCGATAAAAAACAGAACCCCCACTGTGGTCAACAAATTAAGGCTGAAATCATTTGAACATTTGATACACGCAAGAAAACATCCCGCTAAAAAAATCATGTCAAGTCAAAACCGTCAGATCCTGAAGATCGACGGTCGGCGTTAAAAAAGGTAAGACAGGGGGCACTAAAGACACATTCGGCGACAGCTTGGGGTCTCGACGCGTTCAAATTCGGTGTTTGGCTCCGCAGAAAACGTTCGCCTTCTTTTGCCTCCCTAAACATTTCCCTGCGTTTGTTTCCCAACCCAGAAGAAGAAGAAGAAGAAGAAGAAGAAGAAGAAGAAAAAGGAGGAGGGGGTTTCTTGATTGCTGAAGATCTCAATGGTGGAAATATGACGTTTTAGTCTTTTGTTCTTGCCCCCTTTATTCGTTATCGGCGTCGAAAATGGAGGAGGAGATGGAGGAGATGATGGTCGAAGAAGGAGACGAAGGGTTTTCGTCCCTCCAGATCGACCTAGACTACGAATTCTCAGCTCCACGTTTCTACGACTTCACGGAAATGGAGACGCCTGCCGAGTCGCGAGAAGCAGAGGCCTGGTTCGAGACGGTCGGCAGCTACCCTCCTTCGCGTAAGACTCTTCATGCTTCCCTTGTTCCTCTTTCTTTTGGGGGTTCTTTGCCTTTTCTCCTCTTATTAGCGCTCGTTTTATGTATGCATGGAGGAGAATGTAGTTGGAACGAGTCATTGAAGCTTGAACTCATTCACATTGACATGCTAAACGATGGATTGAGAAGGTCTCTGTTTGAATAGAGTTCTTTCATATCAGCTTCTTTCTTTTCTTTTATAGGCTTTTCGCGCTTTGGTTCCGCGTAAACACGCAATGTGGTTGGGAAAGGTGAACATTTGTATTGAGGACATTGATGGGGCGTGCATAAATTCTTCGATAATACGGAATAGGCTAAGAATGGGTGCCTTTGTTTTCTGTTCCTTTTGTTAAATCCTTGTTAGTTGATTGGAGACGCATATGGAAGTTTTCAGTGAACCATGGAAGAGGTATGTGGGTGTATGCGTACCCTAAGCTACATTTTTTCTATGTTTTTTTAGCCGTTTTCATCAATACTAACTCATTATTGGTGTTTGGGATTTAGAATAGATTCCTCTGTTATGAACAAACACATGAGCGTTCCACACCCACTTTGTGTCATTTTCCTGCATAATTGCTTTTCTGGGTTTCAAAGGGAGAAAGTCATAACTTGACATTGTTGTCAGCTACTCTTGGTCTCAATGTGTTTGATGGGAAATATATTTGTTAACAGTTTCTTCCTTAGACGCGCCCATTTCTTTTAATCTTCTTTTTCCTATGGTTTGTGGTTTCCGTATATCGGAAAATTTTAGTGTTTATCTCGGTTACTTGTTTCTGAGCCAGCTTGTTTCTGTTATTGGATGTTCATGAGGCAATTATCTATAGACCAGTGCGTTGTTCATTATATTTTCTGATAAAAAGAGACAAATCAGGAAAATAGCATGTTTCATTCTTCTGAAGATTCTGAGAGTTCTAGCTTTAAAATTCTGCTCAAGAAAAAAAATCTTTGATGTTTCCATATTGTATTTTTCAGCTTTGTGCTCTTGTAACAGTGACTTCATTTCACATATTTCTCTGATTATGGGTAATACATATGGGCATTCAGCAGAATGAAAAGCAGATTTGGAATTTAGTTTTACCAACATGCTACCATGAATATATCGAACTATTAAATCGGGATTGACATCTTTACTTTTTCCCGTCCTTATGGATTGCAGCTTCTTTGTCAAAGTTACTTTTGAGGGAACTTGTAGATGATGTTAATGACCTTCCAGAAGTCCATACAGTTGAATCCTATGATTCTATTCATCTCCCTGCTGCTGGTGCAAGGTCTAGCATGGGCACCAAAATGGCCATGATGGATGTGGAGGAAAGAGGTAATATGCAATTTTCTTGTTAAACAATGCTTGTGATGGAGAGGCCACATTCCCATAAAATATTTTGTAAATGTTTGTAGCTTAACTGTGATTTCTTTTATTCTGGAATGTAGGAGCCTTGTTACTTGTCAGTTAAAACAGTTAATTCACTAAATTGGAATTTAAAGACTGATATGTTCCACTATCACTTGCTAAATAGATGATGTGAAAGGATGGATGAAATGTTAAACACCATTTATTGTAAATGTTTGTAGCTTAATTGTGATTTTTTTATTCTGGAATGTAGGAGCCTTGTTACTTGTCAGTTAAAACAGTTAATTCACTAAATTGGAATTTAAAGACTGATATGTTCCACTATCACTTGCTAAATAGATGATGTGAAAGGATGAATGAAATGTTAAACACCATTTCATTTCTTTACTTTGTGATCCTTCATTATGATGCCCTGTAACAGTTTCATATTTTGTTATTTTTATTGGCCAGAAGTAGAATTAACTGCACATTTTTTACTGCAATTTCAGCATGCCGTCTTTTCCTTTTTCTTTTTCCCTGAGAGTCAAGACATTGATTTTACTATCATGACCAATTTTTTAAAGCATGTAAGTGAAATTCTAAAAAGTTAAATAGAAATTCTGAGGAATTGGAAAAATAATTCAAGTTTGTTAATTTTCTTTCCCCTAAATTGGAAAAATAATTCAAGTTTGTTACTTTTCTTTCTCATGCTTTAGGGCATGTTTGGAAGTGAGAAAAGGTAGGAAAAGTGAAGGTAGGAAAGAAAAAATATGGATTTTTCGACCGTTCCAAACAAGAGAATTTTTCTAACAAGTACAATTTTTGACAGGAAACATTCATCCACCCCCCGGGTGGAGGAATGTTTCCTACCAAGAGAAAATTTTGCATCTGAGTCTCTCTCTCTCTCTCATCTTCATCTTCCTCCCACCCACCCACCATTTTCAGGTCTCTCCTTCATCTCTTCGCTGTCACTGGATCAGGTACCAAAAAATCCATTTCGGTCCTCATTTTTCTTCTGTTTCTGATGCCTTGAGTGTGATGTTTTTGAGTCTTCTCCTCTGCTTTTTATGTAAACTCTTGAGAAAGGTTTTGTTTAGAAATCTTTGTTATGTTGAGTTAATTACCAATTGTAAAATGCATTAGGCATCTACATTGAGTTGTTTTGCTGTCTTCGTATCATTTTGGTCAAATGTGTAATCAGTGACAAGGGTTGGCGAATATAGATGACACAGAACAGCTTATGACGACTGGGTTTCGGGAAGGCTTCACTTGTTTCTCTTGTTTTTATTTGTATCTGACTATTTTTTTTTATAATGGATGTGGTAGTGAAATGCGATTTTGGATGAATTAAATGATATCAACCAGATTAATCTTTGTCACAGATTTTATTAGTTCAACTCCCCATGAGGAGGATGCTAGTTTTCATTGTGAAATGGTTCTGTGTTCGTGTGATGACTATCTTCAGGCTTGGCCTTTGGCATCTTCAACTATTTAGTAAGATTTGGAACACGTGTAAGCTGGCAAAGTGGTTATCCTTTTATTTTTATGCACTTTTGAGGAGACAATCAAATTTTGAGTGTTAATTTTGTGTCAATTTTTGAGTGAATCCATTTTTCTGACATTTTCATTTTATTTTTCTCATGCTACACAAACAAGTGAAAATTTTTCATTTAGAAAAATTATCATATCAAAACTTTTCATAGGCAAAATTTTCTTTTCCTATGAGAATTTTTCTTGCTTCCAAACATTCCCTTAGGGAATATGCGTGGTTTTAAACTAGCTTTTGTATTTCCAAATTGGATTTTTCTGTGCTTCATGAGAACTATTATTTGCTGATGGATATTCTGCACATGGCATAAAATGTGTTCGAAGTTGTTCACATCATGGTGGTAACTAATATTTGTGCTTCTGGTTGCTGTGTTTTCGTGAAAGCCCATTGTTTCTAGGCCCTTACAAAAAAATAATCTTTGTTAACTATAGCACGCTTGGGACAATTCCTTTTTGGTCCATAATCAGAATTGCAAAATGGACATGCAATGTGTTCTGTTTTTTTTTGCCTTTGATATGTCACCTATTTTAGATTTGACTGCAAGTTTGGTAAATATGTTTCTGTTGTTTTGCTCAGAGCATACACAAGAAATAAGAATCATGGAACAATCTGTTGATCTCCCAGTGGTCACTATCCAGAATTTCTCACAACACTCAACTACTTTGGAGCACCTTATGAATGATAAGAGTGGTGCTGATTCTTGTAAAGGAGCTGACCTCTCTAAAGGTTTGATGATTGAATTCTGATACAATCTCTTTTCTCAAAGCTCTAGAGTTACTTGAACCCCAATATTATCTTTCAATACTCATCTTAGGAAGTTTTTCATTTTTATGATTTTAGATTCTGACTGTAGTTGATGTTTACTGTCATCTATTCTATGAAAATGTTTTTTAGTTTCTTTTCTGTGTTGCAAATGCATGTAAGCAGATACAGCTCATCTATTTGAATTATCTCAATTTGTAAATTTCAAAAAATGAGCATTTTAGTGCTTAACTATTGTTTAATTTGTGTTTGCTTTACCCCTTTTCTATTTTCTTTTTGTTTTGATAATCTTAGTCCTTTTTCATTCCTTTCTTGTAGGAGTGATTTTTGACACCCATAATGCACAAGATATCCCCAAATGTAAACAGAAGGCGCTCTCAGGTGTCCTTTCTTCTAGAAGCTCAACTTTGATGAAACCTACTGCAAGTCAATTGGCCAAGAGCAAGATACCGGTTCCAAATTTCCCAAGAGGAGCAAAAAGTTCTAGCAGAATTACTGGAAGGTATATCCTCACATGCATTGGATTCTTTATTTGAAATTTTCATGTATATGTGGCTTAAATGATGTGTGAATTTCTGTAGGCCAATTGTTATTCATGGTGGCTTAATTTCCTAATCAAATAACATATTGAATTTGTTGCTTCTTTTTCTTTTTCTTTCTAATTCACACATTCACACACACACGCACACACATAAAGCGATTTGTTGTTGGCCCTGCTTCACCTCCAGTTGTTATAACAAAAAGATCACATTAAACTTTGACAAAATTTATGTCTTGGTATGAATTGCGAGAGCATTTTTCTTCTGCATGTCCATGTTGTTCTGAAAAATTCAAACATCTGTGAGAATACATACACACTCACACAAAAATTCAAACATCTCTGAAAGCCCATGTGTGTGTGTGTAGGTTTATCTAACTTTGAAGTAGTTATACTAATGTTAGCAGCATTCATCTGATATTAATGACCTAATCACCCTAAAACCAATGACATTTTTGAAATTACATAGTATTTCTTGGGACCAAAAAAATCAGTCTCACTTTTTAAATTCAAATTACTAAAGCACACTTTATTACAACAACAACAACAACAACAACAACAACAACTACGCCTTCATCCCAAAACAATTGGGGTCAGCGATATGAACCAAAAAAGAAATTCATTTCGGGTCTTCCACATGAATCCTTTTCCTCCAATCATTTCTATCCAATGCCATGTCCTCGGTGAGGTTCAAAGCATTCATATCCTTTCCTATCATCTCCATCCAAGTCTTCTTAGGCCTACCCCGACCTCTTTTAACTAATATATTTTCCCATTTCTCCAACCTTCTAACTGGAGCATCATTAGGCCTTCGCCGAATATGTCCAAACCACCGTAAACGATTCTCTCGCATCTTATTTTCAATGGGTGCAACACCTACCTTCTTACGTATCTCCTCGTTCCGAATCTTATCTTTTATTGTATTTCCACACATCCATCTAAGCATCCGCATCTCAGCTACACTCATTTTTTGAATATGATATCTTTTGGCAGCCCAACATTCCGTACCATATAGTAAAGCAGGTCTAATAGTCGTCCTATAAAACTTTCCCTTCAACCGCAATGGCATTCTACGATCGCACAACACTCCAGTTGCACTTTTCCATTTCATCCACCCAACCTTTATCCAATGATTTACATCTCCATCAATTTCTCCATACTTTTGAATGATGGATCCCAAATATTTGAAATAATCATTCACCGGTATTTCTTGCTCACCAAGCTTCACTACACTCCCATCACTACTTCGTTGCTTACTAAACCGACATTCCATATATTTAGTTTTACTCTTACTCAACTTAAAACCTCTAGCTTCCAATGTCTGTCTCCATAATTCTAACTAAAGCACACTTTATTACTTTTTGAAAAATGTGTTTTGACTTTTTCTTCCTTCCTAAACAAAAAGACTCATTGTATCCCTAAGGTAATTATATATTTTAAAAAATGTTTGGTTTTAATGGTATTTTGGTTGTTCGAATAAGTTGAATGCTGCTGATATTAGTGTAACTTGTTGAAGAAAAGATTACCGCCGCGCCCTCCCCCCCCCCGCCCCCCCACACACACACACATATATATATATATATGTGTGTGTGTGTGTGTGTGTGTGTGTGTGTGTGTGTGTCTGAGTGGTGGGGGGGGGGTAGTATGTATTATATGTACATGTATGTATTTACATGGTAATCCCTTCTGCAATACCCTCTAGCATTTTTTTTGGTGCATTTGGGGTTGAATTGGATGGAAACCAGTAGCTAGGAGGATGGCCAGTGCCACCCTGCTGGTTGCTACTCAATTTGATGCTGTAGTGGTGCTAGTTAAAAGGATGACTATTTTTTGACACATTGGGTCCAAAATCAACCAATCAGTTGGTACAGAGGGCATCTACAGAAATAGGTATGCTGCTGCTGGTTTTTGGCAGGGATGCAGGCATGAAGGAATCAGATGCTTCTCCTATTATTTTCTCTAGCGTAGCTGGGCAATCCTGGAGTGACAGCTTAAAGGACCTTGAGGCAAAAGATTTCTCACAAAAATACCTTGTATGGTTATTGAAGGAATTTCTTGCACTCTAGTTTGCCTAACTCTGAATCATAGGTTGAGTCACTCTATTGGGGCAAGGAGTGGTTGCACCCGTTTTTCCCTAGCCAAGCATCCAGGCATGCATTTGGCTACTTAGGTTTAATGATATTGTTCAATGTGCTTTATTTTCCCCTCATCCTTGTGTTTTTGTCAGGGCTGCATCTGCTTCTATTCCCAAGCATGAAAAGGATGCAGAGAAGGCATCTTCCAATGAATGCCAAGCTTCAAAGAGGCAAAAACTAGAGGCTGGTCACTTGCAAAAGGTGTGAATGCCTCCTATTCTCAGCTTCAACCATATCTTTCATGTGCTTGTAATTGCACTTTCATGTTTTCCAAGTTATTGAATTTTTAGAATGCATGTAGCTTATATAGCTATTTTTGCACATTCATATGCATGCAGATATATTCTTATATTACAATTGCCTCTCTCTCTCTCTCTAAGTTGTGACAGATGCATTTCTATATTTGCTTCTTCGTTTAATCTCTGCTTGCACTTATAAACATGAACATGCTTGGAGATGATGGTACATGTTTGCATGAGGTTTTGTGTATGTTTTGATCTTCTTGATGTAGGCATACATAAAATTGTTCATGTTACATTATTTTCTGTATTTTTGACTTCTTTGTGTAATGAAATGAGAATCTTCCAACTAAGAACTTAGATTCTCAAGAAATGGTGTCTAGAAAGACACAATAGCAAAAACCCTTGAAAAGGGTATAATGGGAAACAAAAAGAAATAAAATATTCTATGATTGAAGCAATATGAAATGCTTAAAAAGCATTACAAATGATAATTTACAAGAGACGGGTTTACCCCTATTTATACAAGAGCTAAGGGGAGAGCTCATAAGGAGCTCTCCTTTCTAGTTGTTGGACTAGTCCAACGGCTAGAAATCTAGCCGTTGGACTAGTTCCAACGACTAGAAATCTAGCCGTTGGACTAGTTCCAACGACTAGATTTTGGTTAAGTTCCAAGTGGAACTTAACCAAACTAGTATTATCTAGTTCCTATTGAACTAGATAATATTTGATATACAAAATAAAGAAAAAATAAAAAATAAAATAGGAATATATAATAATAATAATAATATTATTATATATATATATATATATATAATATTTTAACACTCTCCCTCAAACTTACGGTACAATGAGCGAAAGTTTGTCTAAAAGAAAGTGGAATCTGGGAGTTGCAAGAGGTTTGGTGAAGAAATCTGCTAATTGATACTCTGATGTAACATATGGCAGATCAATGGTGCCGTGTAGGTACTCCTCTCGAACATAGTGACAATTCATCTCTATGTGTTTGGTGCGTTCATGAAAAGTCCGGTTGCTTGCGATGTAGATTACACTCTTGTTGTCATGGCACATGCGCGAGGCTTGTGTTGTTTCAGCTCCCATGTCAGCTAACAGACGTCTGAGCCAAACAACTTCCATTGTGGTGGTCACTATGACTCTATATTTGGCTTTGGTGGAGGAAAGAGAAACCTTCTGCTGCTTCTTGTACCTCCACGATATAAGAGATTCGCCTAAGAACACACAAAAAACCAGTGGTTGAGTGCCTATTATTAGGATCACCTCCCCAGTCAGCATCAGTATAAACAATTAAATCTAAAGATGATGATGCAGACAAGAAGAGTCCACGTGAAAGAGAACTCTTTAAATATCTAATAATGCGTAAGACTGCTCTCATATGAACAGAGGTGGGAGCATGTTGAAATTGACTAGTTGTGTGGACCGCATGTGCGATGTCTGGTCGAGTGATAGAAAGATAGGAAAGAGCTTCAACAAGTTGTCTGAATGGAGTAGGATCTTCAAGGCGTTCTCCATCATCAATTTTCATTTTGACATTAACTACTTTTGGAGTATCTACTTTCTTTTCATCAGTAATACCATACCTGCAAACAATATCAGAAGCAAATTTAGATTGAGATATCAAATACCCTCTAGGAGAATAATCAACTTCTATTTCTAGGAAATATCGTAGTAGTCCTAGGCCAGACATCTCAAAATGAGTTTTAAGAAGAGATTTGATATTAACAACTCCCTGTTTGTCACCTCCAGTGATGATCATATCATCCATATAAAGAAGAAGAATGATGATACCTGCATCAAATTGCTTAATAAACAAGGCAGTGTCAGTCCAACAAGAACGAAAACCAATATCAGTGATAACATGACTAAATCTGTCATACCAGGCTTTTGGTGCTTGTTTAAGACCATAAAGCACTTTCTCAAGACGAAGAATTTTACCTTTAGGAAGACTCCCATTTAAGAAGGCATTTTTGACGTCCATTTTGAAATATAGGCCATTTCTTTATAGAAGCTAAAACAATTAAAATTCGAACTGTGGTCATTCGAGCCACAAGGGCAAAGGTTTCTTCGTAGTCAATGCCATACTCTTGAGCATAGCATTTGGCTACAAGACATGCCTTATATCTTTCTATGGTCCCATAACTTTTGGTTTTCACTTTATAGACCCATCAACAACCTCTATACCAAGAGGTAGGTCTTGGATGGACCAAGTGTTGGCCTTTTCTAATGCATCCAGTTCTAATTTCATAGCTTCAATCCATTCTTCATGATTTTTGGCTTCAAAATATGAGGAAGGTTCGACATAGGACTGTATTAAGGCAAGAGCTGCCCTATATGAGGGTGAAAAAGATTCATAGGAAACAAATTTCCTAGGGTTCTAGAGATTCTAGAAGTCCTACGAGGAGGAGCTTCAGAAAATCTTTCTAACGCACATGGGGGGGGGGGGCGTTGCTCTCCAGTTCTTCGTCTTTGAATACTGTAAACTAACATCCCTACTAGTTTGATCTTCATTACCATGTTCATAGCTAGTAGGACTTTGATCATTGTCAAAGTTACATTCAAAATCCTCTTCATTGGATTGGGAAGTTTAATCAATTAAAAAAGAATATTCAGTAATATCCTTGGATTTTTCGTTTAAAAAAAAAACTTTTTTCCTTGACACATACAACTTATTATTTTGAATATCGTAACATCTGTACCCTTTTTGGTTTTTAGCATATCCTAAAAAAACACATGGGATTGCACGGGGAGAGAATTTATCGTTCTTGTCGGTAAATACAAAACATTTGCAACCAAACACTCTTAGTCTGGAGCTAAAGTATAAAGTTTTTCAATCGGAGATATATTTTCTAAAGAAGAAGATGGCATTCTCTATTTATGAGATAAGTAGCAGTTAAGGCTGCTTCAACCCAAAACCTTTTTGGCACTTGGCTTGCTATTAGCAAAGTTTGAGTAGTCTTCATAATGTGACGATGTTTACGTTCTGCAAGACCATTCTGTTGTGGGGTATTTGGGCAAGATCATTGATGAATAATGCCATATGAATTATGATAGTTTTTAAACTCTCCAGACATAAATTCTCTCCCTGAATTAGTGCGAAAAATAGAGACATTACTTTGAAATTTGTTTGTGACCATTTTATGAAACACTTGAAAGTGAGTAAAAACTTCGGATTTATGTTTAAGAAAATAAATCCAAGTATGTCTAGTAAAATCATCTACAAAAATGACATAATATGCAAAACTACCTTTAGAAACAACTGGGGCGGGTCCTCAAACATCCGAATGTATTAACTCAAGAGGTTTTGTAGAAACAAATGTTCTACTAGAGAACGGTAATCTTTTCATTTTTCCAAGAATGCAGTCTTTACAAGCAAAATTTTTAGATTTACAAAACTTTCCCAAACTTGGAAAATATTGGATTTTAGACATATGAGGATGGCCAAGTCTTTTGTGCCATAAGTCTGCTTCCAATTTCTAAACATTTAAACAAAATACATTCTTGGGTAGTTCCAAAAAGTCCATGTAATATAGTCATCCTTCTTTATAGCCTTCCCCAATCAACTTCCCTTACTGACGATCCTGTATCCAGCAACCATCAGAAGAGAAGGATATATTACATCCATAATCAGAAATTTTGGAAACAGATAAGAGAGTTAAATTAAGTTTTGGTTTTTTCAAAACACCCAATTCCCTTTATTTTAAGAGATGTTTCATCTACTGTAAAGACTTTTGAAATATTTGAGTTATTTTTAAGACATTCGGATAAACATTTATAATGTGGGGTCATATGAAATTATGCACCAGAATCTAAAAGCTAAGGAAAGTTACCTGGACCGGATACAGATGCAACTGCCGCTCCAGTTGAGGCTTCAACGGAAGAAGATGCTTTTTGAAGAAGAGGCTGAAGAATCTTCATAAGTTGAGCCATAAAAATAGGTGCATCTTGATCTTTCAATTCTTCAACTGATGCAACCTTCTTTTAATCTCTTTTCTTTAATTTTGGACATTGAGGCCTATAGTGCCCCGGTTCATGACAGTGATGACAAATCACTTTTCTTTTGTCAAACTCACCATTTTGCCTTCCAAAATGAGGTGGCCTGTAGGTACGAGTATGTTTCCCAGGCCTAGATACAGCTAGGACGTAATCATCATCAGCTTTAGAAGAACTTTTTCGGAGACGATTTTTCTTCATTGTTAATTTTTTAATAGTTTCAACAATAGAGGGAATTTTTCCTCGGTGAAGGAGGGTCGATTTGGTGGTTTCAAATTCTGACCTTAATCCAGTTATAAATTGGTTGAAATGTTCAGCATCAAGTTACTTTTGGCGAAGCTCGATGTCTTCAGCGCAATGCCACTTTGGTTTCAAAAGGGAAAGTTCTTCTCAAAGTTCGGACAACCCATTGTAATATTCACGAATCGTTTTGTCTCCTTGAGTCATTATTCGAACTCTTTCTTGAAGATTGCACACATGTGCAATATCTTTAAGGGAATACATATTTTTAAGGTATTCCCATGCCTTATCGGCATGATCAAATTTGGCAAGACTTGAGCATTTTTTAATGTCAACGCTATTGATAAGCCATGACATTATCTTCGCATGATCCATTCTCCACTCTTTTCATTTCTTCTTGTAAGAGGCTAGGGCCTTGATTTTCTCTTCTTCCAATAGAGAAACCTCTTTATCTCCCTCATTTTTAGTAAGAGATAGTTTAGGTTCCGAATCAGAACCATCCACAATCCCCCATAGACCTTTTCTCCATATATGGTGCTTCATGATTGAAGTCCATGTTACATAGTTTGTATCACTTAATTTTATAGAGATGATGGTGACTTTATCATTGTCATCCATCGATTACAAAGGGAGAAAAAAGAATAGGTAAAGAAGAGAAGAACAATAAAGAGAATGCGAAAAAGAAAGAGATACAATATAACAAGATGTAGAGGCTAATGATGTGATAAAACACTTCTCTTCAAGTGGCGAAACACTTTTGCAAAGGGCACGGAAACCGAGACAGCCTTTCTCCAATATCTAATATTCCCGTCGCTCTGATACCATGTAATGAAATGAGAATCTTCCAACTAAGAACTTAGATCCACAAGAAATGGTGTCTAGAAAGACACAATAGCAAAAACCCTTGAAAAGGGTATAACGAGAAACAAAAAGAAATAAAATATTCTTTTATTGAAGCAATATGAAATGCTTAAAAAGCATTACAAATGCTAATTTACAAGAGAGGGGTTTACCCCTATTTATACAAGAGCTAAGGGGATAGCTCATAAGGAGCTCTCCCTTCTATTCGTTGGACTAGTCCAACGGCTAGAAATCTAGCCGTTGGACTAGTTCCAACGACTAGATTTTGGTTAAGTTCCAAGTGAAACTTAACCAAACTAGTATTATCTAGTTCCTATTGAACTAGATAATATTTGATATACAAAACAAAGAAAAAATAAAATAGGAAAATAATATAATAATAATAATATAATATAATATAATAATAATATTGTATTATATATATATTACATTTTAACACTTTGATCATTATTGAGGTCTACACTGAAATTGCCTTTATATTATGTTTTTTATGTTTCATTTCTTTTTCCTTTGTTCCTTGAATATTTACAACTTTTTTAATAAAGCAGGTACATCAGTTACATGATATGAAAGAACAGCTACCTTTGATTCATAAGGCCCCCAAAAGAATGCCAGGTCAAAGCAACCTCTCCAGCTGCTTGGGGACACATGGCTCTGGTCCTAGCAACAAGTGTTCGTTACTGGTGAAGCTTTCATGCTCCTCTCCACTTTCCATATTTATTTATTTCTTGTACATTTAATTTTACCTGATATGATTTCTAGTGGATTCTCTTTGTTTTCAAAATTTGCTGTCTTTAGTTCAGTTCTTTTACTTATTGCTATTCTTCTTTTTTATTGAGAGCAATTATATTCATCTTGTTGATGTTTCTGCAGGATAGGCATGCTGATGGCATTCATGAACAAGCTAAGTTGAGATTGACTGTGCCAAGAGAGCCTGAACTCAAAACAGCACAAAGGGCTAGAAGGATTAGGTGTTCCTTGCAATCTGAATTTAATTTTCTGTTTATACAAGTCTGTTTAAAAAAACTTTGTGCTTGCTGTATGACTTGACTTTCTAAGGGTCTGCCTCTCCATAACTATTGTAATTTCAGGGTCAATGGTGCTTCAGACATGGATGAACATATGAAAGCCACTTCTTTGTTTAAAGCACAGCCTTTGAACAGGAAAGTCAGTATTCCTTTGGAGGTTCTTCAATAAAATTTATTTGTATATTTTTGTGTCCATATGCTTCAAATAGATTTTTTTCTTACTTTACATTGTATGCTATAGATACTAGAGGCTCCTTCTTTACCTCTTCCTCAAAGAAGTGCACGAAAGTTGCCTGTGTTTCAAGTAAGTCTTCTGGATCAGATCCATTTCTGTTTATCTGGCTTTTCAATTGTGCATATGAGTTTATTTTGTAGTAAAGAGTTGTGACCTTAGTTTGCATTGGCTTGTAATCTTTTTTGCTTGCTTCTGATGTTCCCTAGGAATTTCATTTGAAGACGTCAGAGAGGGCTTTGCAACACTCAATGGCTGTTTCATCAACTATGTCTCACACCAACCCAGATAATGTAGGTTGCTGATTTTTACATCTCACTTGTCAGTTTGGTTTTCATAAGAATGATAGATGAATCATTATGTCCATCTTTTTCTTTTTCTTTTATAAGAAATATATTCAAGTTCTTGATGTGATTCAAAGATAAGTGATTCCAAAACAAGAAAACACCAGTTACAATTATTATTTCAATCGAGTGGATTATACTGGTAGATCTTGCATGATTTGCCAGATTTCCAGATGAATTAACATAGTTGGTCCATTCAGGTCTTAAACATGTCTACCACTGCCACTAGAAGTGATCCGGCTGATGCTAAACCATCACCACATCCTGATAAGGTTGCTTCTCACCCAAGGTAAGCTGAATTTAGTGGTAACTATGATATGTGCATATTTAAATGATAATATAATGCATACTGTCTTGTGTTCTACACCTTTTCCCCTCTTTTTCATGGAAATTGGATACTGTAAAGATCCTGCTTCAGATCATAATCAAGGTATATATAAGAAGTTGACGTATAAAGACTATTGTAGCCATTAATATGTTCACGGGATATTTATACCCTTTGCAAATTTTAAGTGACATGGTTATCTGATGCATTGATGATCACTAAACCTACACATCTGGTAATTTTATGAAAAGTATATATTAAAATACATTGTACATTTTCAAAGTATAGCTAATAAATGTCATTTGTGCATTATAAAATTATAAAAATTCCCATGGTTGGTGATGATTAATGCACAAATCACCGTATCATTTTCAATTTGTTAGGGGTATAAATGTGTAGTGAACATCCTAATTACCACAGGAGGCTGTGGAAATATAAATGTTATCAGCTCCTCTATATATTTGCTTCATTGTTTTCTTTTGGGACCCTGTTACCTTTGTCAGGTCAAAAGTTACTGATGGCACAACGCTAGGTCATACATTTAAAGCAAGACCACTCAATAGAAAGGTAATCTTTTGATGACAAACTCTCTGGCATTTCTTCTGATGACAAACTTTCACTTTACATGTCCTTTCTAACTGCAGATTTTTTCGAGCAAGGGAGATCATGGTATATATCGAAATTTCAAGCGGGAAACCACAAAACCAGTGGTATACCATCAGTGAATTTTTTCTGATTGATGTTAAGATGCCAATTAAATATTTTGTGGATGACTTATGTATTCTTGTGCTCAATTTTCAGGGTTTTAATTTTCCAACAGACAAAAGGTTTCCTCAGCCCAATCCACCAATTGAGTTATTCAATAAGGTAGATGTATTTGATGTTCATTTTGTGCAATAAACCTATTTTTGGTTCTTTGATATATGTTTTCTTCACTTGTTTTCCTGCTAAAACTTTTTTTGTATTTTGATTGGTTTAAGCTGTCCCTCAAATCTGAAGTCCAGCACCATAATGCGTCTCAGACAACTATGCCCCATCCCACTCATTTACCGCTCAAGGTTTCTTGTTGCAAAGTGGAAAATTTTCATTCTCTGGGTTATTCTTTGTCTGTGCAAGTATGCTTGCAAGACCGTTTAATTCTTTCTTGATTCTAAATAATCCTTTCCTTTTTTCTCCAGATCTGCAATGGAGTCAAAGAGAACATGAATGGCTTGTTGCAACAAGAACATATGGTGGGTTTGCATGCCAATTAAAAGCAAATTTGGCTTCAGTTGCCAATCTGCTGCAGATGCTTGATCATGTTGTCTCTTATTTTTATGCATAATGTTATTTTGATGGACATTTTATCACATGGGGTTCTATGGGTGCACATTTTCTGGGATGTGCATTTTTCCTTGCCTGCAATACCAAAAGTTTTATTTTTCCGGATTTTGAAAATCATTTTCATCATTGTAGGTTGAGTGCATGGATGAAGAGGAAGAACATATGTTTCAAATGAGACCAAATCAAACCATGGGAGATGGGAGAGTGATTGAAACAAGGTCTGAGCCCTTTTTTATTTAGTGTCAAAAAAGATACTTGTATTTTTGTTCATGTTCTTAAACCATGCCAATGATATAGGTGCAGATTTTTTTCCCTGCATTAGATGCTAGATGCATGCGTTAGCATGACCCTTTTGAAACAACCAATCTTTTTGTGACATACACATACACGTACACACACATCCATCATTTTTTTCTTTTTCTTTTTCCCTAATATTTTGAGCTTATAATTTTCATTTATATATGTTTTATGCCCTGCTTTCCCAGTCTTAGGTTTTCTATCTTGATTGGCTTTTTTTTTATGAAAATTTTGACTGTTACTCATTAACTTAATTCAGCTTCCTTTCCTCATTTCACTTTTCATTTGCAATTGTGCATTTTGGTTTTTTGTATGGATGAATGATGGTTTTGCTCTTCTTGCTTTTGCATGTTGAGCAAACTGAGTGCTATTGGCATGAAAGAAAGCAACCTTCACTATACCTATCAAGAAATATCTCATCAATAATCTTGCAAAATATATCTTCTCTTGCTTTCCATCCCTCATCACATTCATCCACAAACAGAATGACAGTTCCTTTTTAGTCCTAAGCTATGAAAACTCAACATCGTCTAACCCTGCAGCCATTGTAGGACTACACCTGGAGATGGTAGGTATTAAGCAAGGCATATTTGGTGAAGGCTTCCCTTTTAGAGCTTGTGGGTAAAGTAAGACAGCACCTAGCCTTGCACGCACTTACATTTATCTGTGGAGATCACTAGGTTTTGTGTTTGACAGGTAGATGGAAGATAGTGCATCCACAAATGTACATAAATGTATGCATATGTGCACAGACATAAACAGTCTAAACAGAAAAGTTCTTGATCAAGGTTGCCAAAACCGGAAACAAAAAACCGGTAACTTTCTGAGAAACAGAGGCGGAGAATTTTTTTTTGAGGTTTGTGTGAAATAGGAACTGGGAAATGAGATGCAAATAATCGAGAAATGTTTGGGAAATGTTTAGGAAGTGAAAAATACTTAGATTGTTTTTTACTCTTAATCAATATATACTATGGAAATGGGGCTTATACACAACAATATAGAACTGCAAATATAAGAATAATAAGCTAGATTATTAATTTACCCAAAATTTATATGTTCATGTAGGCTAGTAAGGGTAAACAAATAATGTTTTCGTAAAAGCATGTGAATACACTTATTCTCTGTATATATTTGAACTATACAATCACATGTTCTTTGTGTCTAATGCAATGGACTGAATATTGAGGTTATTTGTGCCCCTAGGGAGCATCTTCTCAAGGTTTCCATTTTCCTAAATGAAGCTGTCTAGGATGCTCCATTCCATTGGTTGTTTGACTACTGACAAGGGAATATAACTTTATCCTTTTCAATGGAAGTCCCTAAAGCTTTCTAGCTTGTGTACCGAATATATATATATATATATATATATATATATATATATATATATATATCGAGAGAGAGAGAGAGAGAGAGAGAGAGAGAGAGAGAGAGAGAGAGAGAGAGAGAGAGAGAGAGAGAGAGAGAGAGAGAGAGAGAGCTTTAATGATCATGCATTATTTCATTTGGCTCATGTTTGAGGTTGAACTCAAGATAAATGCATTTCAAGAATTATAACTACCTGACCACTTTAAAACATCTGACCTTTTCCTTTGTCTGCCATCTCATCATTGCTGCATATTTGAGTAGAGCAATTACTGTCCAATGACTTTGTTTGCTTGTATTTAACCTTGTAATTTTGGTGCCACTGGTGCGGCAGCAAAGATCAATTGGCTGGTAGAAGGTTTCCATTTAGAGAAATGCTTGAAGTTAACACCTCATCAAATGGTGTGTCCAGCAATCGTGGCTTGCTTGTGGCACAGGTATGTTTGTTCATTCCTATATTATCATCATATTTGCTAAAGCTTCACAAGCATGCTCTTTTGCACATCATTTTCTTTGGCCCCTTAACTTGCTGATCTCTCTCTCTCTCTCTCTCTCTCTCTCGTTTGATTTGAAAAAAGTATGTTTGGATGTGGGACATCAAATGGAGTCGTGTGTTAGTAATGTTTGTAATTGCCTCTGATGCTTCATTAAGTGTATAATATAAAGCTTCCAGTATATACAATTCAATTATCTGCACTTGTGTCTGCATGTGTAGCTGATCTACCCTGCATTTAGGACCAAAATTGGCCTGACTCAAATTTGAATCAGCCAATTATGTTGGCTTAGTTCCCATGTGGGTAGAAATGGATGAAATCTGACCTTCTGATCTGATTGGCACCTTTACCCATGAACTACTGCCTGTTTTCCTCTTATCACCAGTTCATGTTTGCGTGATTCACCCTCAGCTTTTTATTGGAGCCCGTCTTTCATGACAGTTCAACTGATTATTGGAATATCGTTTATCAATTATTTTGGTGGCTTTTCAATACGGAGTAAAAGTGCAGGGAGTTGTGGGAGAGCTCAGATCATTTTTGTTTTTAACAATTATTTCTCTTGCTGCACGAGCCTTTCAGCTAGTAGCAAAAGAAAGTCCAATCTGTTTACTAGTTTGGTTGGTTGGTAGAACTACTGAATCAAAATGCTTTTGTTTATCCCTTATTCTGGAAGTTGGATGCCTTAGATGATCCCAGCTTACAAATCAGGCAGGTTGGTAACCAATTGTCATACCATTATGGAATTGATAATACCACTCAAGTTTTGTGTATTGTTGGATGAACTTTAAATGTTTCTGTAATGCTGTCAAGTGATGTGTCCTCGCTGTGAACAAGAAACTTATAGATATCCCTTAAATGTGTCATAATTGTGGTGACGTGAACATTTTATTGCATTATTGTTCCAAAAGTATCATATTATTATGTATACCACGTTGGACACTACTCATTAAATAACTGGAAAACTCGGATTTTGATGCTGCTGCTTCATATTCTTTACTGAGGAGGAAAAACTGATGCTTCTTGCTGCTCTGTAGAATTTTTGACCATTGGAAATGGGGGTTGCGTCATCCACTGATATATGTGCTACGCTTTAGCTTCTTGCAATGGTTTTGAGTGTTTCTCTGAGAGATTGCTATAGCGGCATTATTAAAGGAACAGAACGCCAATAGGAGCATGCGACAGTCAGAATTTGCAACACTGAAACCATATCAGACAATATCAGCAAGATGTTTGGTCCCTGCTAGGTCGCCAAAGGTGCTCCGGTCATGGGGAATGTGTAGGACCAATGGACCACCAAACCACGGAAAACTTGCTGAAGAAATAGGAATATGTTTTCAGACTGAAAACTCAGGCATGATGACATACAGAATAATGGAGAGGCGCACTGTTTTTAATCCTTCATATTTTTTTTTACATTTCAATTATGGTTGTAGATTGCCCATTGTAAAGAGTCCTAAATTCAGTAAAATGTTTTCCTTTTTGATTTGCTGTTTGCATTTCTTTCTGTTGCATATATTGAGGCCGTTTGGTGTTAAAAACCAGTGTTGTGAGAGGCGTACGCCTCAGTACCTGAAGCGTACGCCTCAGAGGCAAGGCGCACGCTCAAGGTACTGAGGCATTGCTGTGATGCGCAAATTGCCCCTCATCAACCTCCGGAATCCCCTCATTCATCCCCAAGTCTTCCTCCTCCGCCTGATTCGTCGGCTGTGCTAACCCCAACTGCTCCTCCGCCGCTCCCTGTCCCCCGTACATCCTCCTGTCCAGCTCCGGCATCACCGGCAGCGGCCTCCTCCTCTCCGATACGCTGTTGCTGCCGGGGAAGCCCCCGGTGGCGAACTTCGCCGTTGGCTGCTCAGTCTTCTCCGACCACCGGACGACCGGCATAGCTGGTTTCGGACGCGGGCCCCCCTTGCTTCCGTACCAGCTGGGCGCGTGGTCCTTCTCCTACTGCCTCCCCTCCCACAGTGCTTATGGTATTGCTGACAAGTGAAAACTTGCTTGCTGGAAATCCGCCTTGCTCACCAACTCATTGGCGTAAAAGCCCGGGTCCCCTGCCCACGTTTAAAGTATGAGCTGATAAAGTGGTGTTGATGGCACTTAAAGCTGCCCATACTTTTGCATGACATCCATCTGTGGAACATGGAACATCAATCACAAAATGCTTCTCAATTGTCCCGAATCCATCTCTGGAAGCTAGAAGAAAATGCTCTCCAAACTTTCCGAATGCATATCTATAGCTCGGTAGTCTTAAACTTAGGTGGCATTATGCACTGATAGGCCTGCTCAGAGATAGTTTGATACTAATATATTTTGGTGGATAGGATACACACGCAGGATAAAATGGATTAACATTTTTATATTATGGCTAAAATAACAATAGTTTGGCCCAATGTTGTCAGTATCGTCTCTGGCCATGATCTTTTCAGGTGAATCGGACGATACCGATTCAGGGCTGAATCATTTTGAATCGCCCAATGTTTAATTAAAATAATATTTAAGAACTATTTTTAACTATTTTTCAGATTTTTTTTGAAAATTTTCCTCTTCTGTATCAATTTTCTGGATATATACGTATTGGGCGATTGAGGCCGATATGACATCAGTACAAAATTAGGTAGGTATGTATTTGCAAAACTAGAGAGAAAACTAGGCATGATTTTGAATTATAAAAATGTACTGTTGTAAATAACCGCCATATTCTTTTCCAGGTTTGGCGAGAGCAATGAGAAATCATAGGCGTGAGCTTTATTTACTTAATTTCTACCTATGATTCTATCCAAACGAATTGCCAAGAATGAAACAGTTTGAACATTCCGACGTGAAGCACCTCTTTGTTTTCATGAAATTCGATGCATTAGATTTAGAAGCATTGCATTTGGATGATTATTTACTAGCCAAGATGCACATAATTTACAGAGTAAGCATTTGGCTAACAATAGACAAGAATAATATCCGATTCACCACAAAATGCTTGGCAAATAGCATTTTTCTTTTCATTTCAGATGAACGAATCCAGACAAAACAATACTCTGTAGGACAGTAGATACGTCCTATATGAAACCAGATCACTTGTTGAAGGGCTGTTTTTTTCATACCTTCTAAAACAGAAAGGATGCCAAAATCGCTGTATGAGAAAAAGAAACACCTGAAATGTAGTTGTTTGTCAACCGTGTCCAGCACCCAGTAGACGAGAAGGCTTGGGACCATGTACATGTATACCGTAATTTTCAGAGAGTATTCTGGGAGACGACCTCATTGAACCTCACTAACCACTGTGCGTCAGAGCAGTTTTCACTCTCAGCTGCAGCAGAAACATTCTGGTGAAGTTTTCCTTCCGAGTACTGGTCCATATAACGCCCACAGCTCATTATCTTGGATTCTGATCCTGGTTTGCCTGATGGAAAAGGGTCAGGCAGCAGAGAAACAAGCACCCTTGAGACTTCATGCATGGTGGGCCTCTCGGATGGGTGCCTCCTTGTGCAGAGCAAGGCAAGCTGGAACATCTTCCCAACCGACTTCATATCAGTACAAGTCACTGAAACCTCTGAATCAACAGCCTCCATGACGGTATTGTCGTCTACTTTTGAGATAATCTGAATAGGTAATTCACTAACAAATGAACAGATTATCACAAAAGAAAAGAGTAGAATACATGCCACTACCAGAAATGAAACAAAGATAAAAATGATCCTGAAACAAGAAAAATCAAGTGCAGGTTGAACCAACCAGCTGATGCAAATTAGATTCATCATCCACAGCCTTCTTCCCTGTAAGTAGCTCCAGAAGAACAATTCCAAAGCTGTAAACATCAGACTTTTCATTGAGTCTGGAAGTCCGAGCATACTCAGGGTCAATGTAGCCAACTGTTCCCATCACATAAGTTGATGCATGGGTTTTGGCAGAGGAAATGCTCTTCGCTATTCCAAAGTCAGAGAGATGAGCTTCAAAGATCAAATCAAGTAGGATGTTGGATGTCTTAACATCCCTGTGAATAATTCGTGGATTGCAGTCGTGGTGAAGATATGCAAGTCCCTGAGCTGCACCAACAGCAATTCGCAGTCTTGTGTCCCAGTCCAATTTTACTTTTTTGGAAGGTCCTGTTTCAAGCAAAGCTCAATGTCAATTAATGAAATGACAAATCCACCATCAGATCAATATCACTTCGTGCCTGAAAAATTCAAAACCATCACTTAAGCATCTATTGATACTGACCATGAAGAAGATCCCACAGTGATCCGTTTTCCATGTAATCATAGAAGAGAAGGTTGCCATGAGGTGTGAGGGCATAGCCATGCAAGCTAACGAGGTTCCTATGCTTGATGCTGCCAATAGTTGCAAGTTCATTTTCGAATTCACGCAGATTATGAGAATACTGACAGTAGAGTCTCTTAATGGCAATTGGTTTTGAATTCTTAAGGATACATTTATACACGGTGCTGGTGGCACCATATCCAATAATGTACTTCTCGCTTAAGTTTTCGGTGATTCTCATGATATCATCATATGTATGGATAGCCATGTTCATGTGCAGGATCACCAGCTTTGGAGGACCTAATTTATAGGGGTCACAATTAGAATCCAGGCTCAATGCAGCAGCTAATGAACAAGCCATGAATACTACCTTGGATAGTACTGCTGGAACCTTTGGCAAACTGCTTTGATTGGTTGGATCTGTAAACCGCCACAATGATCATGGATAACAAGGTGATGCAGCCCAAGGTTATACAGACAACTACAGCTCTTGAGATGATGTCTGAGTTGGAGATACAGAATTTGTGAACATGATGTAAGAGAATGAATACTCAACAACCATAGATATACAATGTACCTTTGGATGGTCGACTATATGATCCACAAGCAGATGCCAACCAGTTTCCACACAACAACGGATTCCCTAGGAAACTGTAACAGATGCAAAGAAAAACAAGGTTAGAGTGGACAACCATCGAAAATGTCAAAAGCATACACCGAGTCATCTGCATACCTTTCAGGAGGAAACCTAGAAAAATTTCTCATCAATGGAACAACTCCTGAAAGGTTATTATACGAGAGGTTCCTGCACCACATTTTCCAAGAAATAAGGAAAAGATTTACATGTAATGAGAAACTGAACCAAGGACTCAAACTCACAGATTTGTAAGGCTGAAGCAATCATCTATTTGAGGTGGTATCTCTCCATGCAGATTGTTGTTGCTCAATACCCTGGCAAAGCATCAGAAGAGAATAAATACAAGAATTTCCTCTGCAAGATGTGTATGCTGAATGAATGATGTTGAGGTTTAAATGGATTTACAGAGAAGCAATATTCTGCAGCTGACCCAATTCCTGGGGAATCACACCTGCTAGATTGTTATAGGAAAGATCACTGGAAATTTGAAACTTTAGTTAGTAAATTTATGTCAATGAATGGAAGGATTTTGTTCTCAAATAAGAATCCACAAAAATCTGAACATGGATAACCAACTTACACAACTTGAACACTTCCAAGATTCCCAAATTCTGATGGAATCGGTCCACTAAGATGGTTTTTGCTCAAGTTTCTGCATCAAGCAAACAATCCAGAGTTCATAGATAGTAATCACAGATGAAAATGAGCATAGCTGATTGAGCAGTAACAGAATATCCGGCAGGACATGCACTTACAATTCCAGAAGGTGTTCGAGATCACCAACAGAAACTGGTATTTTCCCAGAAAAGTCATTGTCAGAGAGATCCCTTGAGCACATAATAACATACATTCAGTGAAGCAGGTGGATGGAAAAACCACAAAAATTATTTAATACCACACAAACAATTTAAATACCATTGCAAAAGAAAAAGAAAATTTTAACTTACAAGGTGTCAAGATTGATAATGCGCCCCAACTCAGCTGGGATTCTGCCACTGAACCTATTGGATGACAAATTCCTACATGGCAGAATAACAAGATCGAAAACACAAAGTTTATTAAGATGGTGACTTTAGATGTAGCGCACAAAATTAGATTCAAGATTAGCAGTCATCATTGAAGAGGGCTACAAGAATTGTATTGAGCCTGGGCTGCAAATTTTAATGGAACTGTTCCAGTAACCTAGCAGATCAGAATGAAGTCATACTAGGTTTCCCCAAGACAGTTGGTCCAGGGTACCAACGTGAAAAGGCAGCACGGCCTAACATACTCGCATCAATTATGTCCTGAAAAAGCTCCAAAAAATCTTTTCATAATAAAACAAAAGTTAGTTTCATATAAGTGTACTTACAAGTAAGTTAGGCTCCCCAACTTTTCAAACTTGAGTGGGATGGATCCATTCAAGGAATTCCCATGCACATTACTGAAAATATGAACAACAATCAGCAGTTTAGCACAATTTTAAGAGCCCCACATGAGGTGAGAATGGAAAACTCACAATTGGTTAAGAGCAGTGCAGGAGCTGATGTTCTCAGGAATCGGTCCATCAAGATTATTGTTAGCTAGGTTCCTAAGGCAATAACAAGGAATAAGAATCAGGAACCAGCATAACAGGTACGGGCATCACATTAGATATCAAACACTTACAATTCAAAAAGGTCAACTAGCTTTCCAAGTTCAGAAGGAATACCACCAACAAGCTGATTGTTGCTCAATTGCCTGAAAACAATGGCCTCCTTAAAGGTTTGACAATACAAATATACTCAAATCCATGAAGATATGAGAATTCAAACAGAAGATGCTCTTACAGATAGCTGAGCTTTGTCATGTTTCCAAGTTCTGGAGGAATGGTCCCTGTAAGTTTATTACTGTGAAGGTACCTGTCAATCAATTGTTGGTATTAGTCACATTGGCAAAGACAAGCACAGTACATAAAAATGAAATGAAACTGTGCATCAACTAAACCAACTCACAGTTTTCCAATATAAGAAAGGTTGCCCAAGATTGGTGGTAATGGCCCAACTAGTTCATTCTCACTTAAATCCCTGGATCACAGTAAGATTTGAAAACCTGCCATGAGCCACATGTTTCCAACCGGCCAAAGGAAAAGAACCAGACAACTTGATCATAAGACAAGCCTCAAGCATGTGTGTGTGTCTATGGAGAATGCTTATGAACGAATAATCAAAATGCTAAAACTATTTGGAGATAAAAAAGTTGGATATTTGACCCTCAGGCTATGCTGTCACATCATTCTGACTGCTTTATAATGGATATGCCTTATCAGCAACATGCCGTGAGGTATCTGATTATATTCTGGGCATGATCTTCAGAAATCATGCCCTGAACATGAAATGGTCCTATAAACATGGTGGAATTGGTATATGGAATGACACAGCAAGCATGATTCTCAAGGCAATAGAGTAACTTGGTTCAGTCAGCTTTCTTCTTGATTCATGGATCGCATTGCTAATGTATCATGCCATCTCTCAAATATAACTAACCATGTAACATGGACACTTCTAAAAGGTCAACACACCCATGGCCGTGAAAGTACGACACTTGGACACAGCATCGACAGTGTCAGGTGTGGTCAACCCTGAAAGTTCCATTTGAGTCCAAAAACTGGACTCAGTTAACCCAAAACGGGTCCAGTTTTATCTGTAGTATATAATTAAATATGTATTCACACACACACAACACACCTGACAATGGTGCGTTGAACTTTTATATATATACTATGGTACCCAGACGGGCCAGACACTCCATTTTGCCCTCCGTACCCATGTCGACAAGCATGGACACCCGGACACGCCATTTTACCCTCCATACATACAAGTTTGTATTTAATTTACAATTTATAATTATATTTTCAGTTTATAACTTCATATTTTCAGTATATAATATATATTTTAGATATAGCATATATATTTAGATTATAATCAGTTTATTTTGAATTTATGTGATATATATAGATGTGCCCCCTTACCCACATTTTTTGTAATTGTCGTGCCGTATCCTCCGTACCCGTACCGTACACAGGTGACTATATATATATGAGTTTTTTGAAACTGCCGTGTCGCACCAGCACTTATGTGACATAGATAACGAGCAAACTGAGGGAGAAATCATATGATTCAAGCAACAAGGCCATGAAGTTGCATTTCATGAAATATAACAGATTCACAAATTTGGCTCTTAGAAGCAGTTCCACTAAAGCAAATAAGATTACTTACAAGATAGCAAGAGCCTGCATTAGACCTATTACTTTTGGAATCTTTCCAGTCAACCTATTTCCTTGCAGTGACCTATAATATAGCAAATTTGGAAATGAACATCGAAAAATTTGACACATTCAAACCCTCATTGGCCTGTGTGCAATAGACTATCAAACTTAAACAAGAAACTGGCATACAGTGTTGCAACTTGCAGGAAACCAATATTATAAGGAATCTCTCCAGTTATTTGGTTGTATGAGATATCCCTGGATATAAAAATTGAGTTGAGAGATTAGGCCATGCAAATAAACACATGCAAATCTTTTCTATAAATGAAAAAACAAATATTAAACTCATATACATACAGAATCTCAAAACTTGTACAATTTCCTATATTATCAGGAATGGTCCCAGTCAAGTTATTGCCTCTCACGTCACTGAACAGCAGCAATGGGAACAACATCAGTGGAAAACAATTTGTAACAATGAGAATGTCCAGCAGAAAATTCAAAGCATTTCAAGAATTGTCAACAGATTGATGGTAACATACAAATACCACAGTCCGGTTAATTGGCACATGTCAGGAGATAGTGTCCCAGTCAAGGCATTGCCTCTCAACCCTCTGGAAAAAGACAAAGATTTTTTTTACCAGCACAAAGAAAGTATTTCTACAAAACTTCATTACACAAATGATAAATGTCATATGTAAAGAACTTACAGGTACTGCAACACTTCATTCCAATATATTAGCCTTGGTATTTCACCAGTGAGCTGATTCTGGGCAAGATCCCTTTTTAAAGATTAAATTAAGGCATCAGATATCCTTTTAAAATTTTAACGAATAATTGGACAAAGTAAAAAAGTCTTCAGCTTGAATACAAAGTTCACAAGCTAGAGTACACAACAGAAATTATGTGTATGTCAAAGACAGACACAGCAATTACCAAGACAGTCTCACTTTATTGAGAGCATTGCGTTTCAAAGCTTTGGGAGCATTCATCAAAGCCTTGGGAACACTAAGCAAGTCATATTGGTCTGTGAACTACTACAAGTCATTCCCACACATCACATGGATATGACTTTGGATGCGGGGATATAGCCAATTTTATGAAGTTTGCAACATGACTAACATATAATGGGATATGGAAAGGGAGTCAAAATGAAGTATCCATGTGATCTCACGCAGACTTCCAGAACTCTGCACAAGTCATTCAAGTCTTGCAAGGTCAGGATATTAGCAAGGCCTTCAAGACAATCATTTGGTTGAAGCAAATGACCTAGATGAACAAATAAGAAGGTTTGACTACTTGTGGATAGCACTTAAGTTCAATCTCACAAGGGCACACAGGATCAGGACAAGTAATACAAGTTTATCAAGGTCAGAATATTAGCAAGGCAGGAAACCCGACAATTAGTAGGCCTTCACTCAATGTCAGTAAAACCACAACCTGGTACTTACAATATTTTCAGAGTTGGAATCTGGGACAAGGTTGAAGGAATTGGTCCAGTCAATTGATTAGATTTCAAGATCCTGCAAATTGCAAATTAGACATAAAAAACAGCAGAAACTGAATGCAGAGACAAACTGCCAAGGCACCTAAGCAGAAAATGGAAAGAAGAAGGAACGCAACCCACAATTCCTCTAGTTGCTTCAGCTTGGATATGGAGAAGGGAATATCTCCATATAAAGAATTGGCAGATAGATCCCTGCATTAAGAGGAACATAATAATAATTTGTTTGGTTACAATTGAGAAAAGTGGTAACCCACCGATACAACAGAACAAAGAAAAGGCCAGGAGTGAAATAGTCATGCAGAGATCTCTCCTTAGGTACTTCAAGATAAGGAATTGAATCAGAAGATAGAAGAATCTTACAGGTACTTCAATGAAACACAGCTGCCAACTTCATCAGGAATCTGCCCAGTAAGGTGATTTTCTTTAAGATCTCTGCAGAACAGAATAGAAGATTATCCTAAAATAAAGTGCTCTTTATGAAAGATGAAATTTCACATAGAATACAGCAAGTGTATCAATACATGGATTCCAAATACTTGAAGTCACCGATGGCAGGCGAAATTTCACCACCCAGATTGAAGTTCGAAAGGTTACTGCAACAGAACACCATAACAAGTAAATAACGACTAAAAAGCAGAAGGAATAAACCGGACACTAAAGAAACTAGAGAGGCTTGACGAATCATACAGGGACACCACATAGAAAGTCATGTTATCACAATAGACCCCATGCCATGAACAGTGATCAACATTTGCAGCATTCCAGTCTTGCAGCACATGATCAGCATTAATGAAGGATGATTTGAGCGACAACAATGTTTTTCCTGCAAGATAACGTGATTTGAAAATCGATGCACATGCAAGCATCAAAAGATGACAAAAGGAGAAGGGAAGTTCATTTTGAAGCATCGAAATGGCAACAACTTTTACCCACGTAAATGATCCCGTCATTAGAATCGCAAGCTTACGATTTGTTTTCACAAAACAAAAACGCTTGTTATAGCTCTTAACACATCCCCAAACAAAAAAGGAAAAAAGAGAAAACAACTTAAAACATTTGGTTGTTCAGGAAGGCAGTTCCTGTCCTGTTTATCTCAACATTGTCTCACGCCACATTTTATCATTTTGTGAAGATTTTAACCATTTTGAGAAAATATATTCAGGATATTGCCATAAAATAAATCCTCTTCAATACGGAGTCAGACAGGAAGATTACTCGAATAAGCAACAATACAGGAGCAGAGAGGAAGCAAATTGCGTAAAAACCAAATATTTCGCAGCCATGCACATTTACAGCGAGACGTGATGAAAAAGATCAAAGCTTTCCTCTCTAAGAAGCAGGACTCCGTTTCTAGGCTTTTCGGTTAAGCCTTCTTCGGGATATTCGAAGCAATGTGGCCCAAAGTCAAGAAAACGTGAAGTTCCAAAACCAGAAAACGGAGTAAAAAACTAATCTCTCCTGTTCTAATGCACTTTTGAGCAAGAAAAAGAAGAAAAGAGGGCTCGCAGCACAGCATTCTGAATCATTTAAGAACCTGTGTTTTTCTAAAGATCGGTCGTTGTGTTGAATGAAGGTTAGGTCACATTCATGAAACTCAAGAAAATCGAAAAAATACTAGCATCACGACGAAGCATTGCATTTGACAGTAAAACATGTCAAAGTTTTAGACCGATGAAGCATCAGCTTTTACGAGAGAGAGAGAGAGAGAGAGAGAGAGAGAGAGAGAGAGAGAGAGAGAGAGAGAGAGAGAGAGAGAGAGAGAGAGAGAGTTTCAAAGAACCGAACTCGGAACTCAAGAGGAGCTCAAAACCAGGTAGATCTCTCGAGTGCATAATGAAACAGAAAATCCTAACTTCCATCAGAACCCGACTTCCTCGCACAGAAGACTAACAGAACCGAAAATAAGCTAAAAAACTCGATCAGTTAAAAACAAGAACAGGAAGAAGAAGAAGCGCATGGTCTTACCTTCGTCAGCATTCGGAGTGGCACGGATGAGCGTAGTAGAAGAAAGCACCAGTAGTGCTGGCACTAGCAACGTAAGTCTCCTTCTCCGTGACCAAATCTTCTCCATTAGAGCATCAAACAGTGCGAACGATTTCGTTCTTTCTCGAAACAGAAAGCAACAGCACCAGAAGAAGAACTAAAGTCTACTGCGTCGCAGAGAAGGGAAGAACAACTCTGGTTACTGAGAACAAAAGAACGAGTAGTCTTCAGGGAGAGAAGAAGAAGAAGAAAAAGACGTCAAGCTTCTTCAAAACAATGAGCAGAGAAAGACGGAAGTAAAAGGGTACAGAAGAAGAATCACAGGAAGAAGAAGGAGCTTGATACTGGGAGAGAGCGTGCAGGCAGCAATGAGAAACGAGTTAAGGATCAAAACAGAGACCGAAAGCAGCACCAATACATCACTCGTTAAAGGAAGCAGATCAGGTCATGCTGCTGAACATGAGCTTTTTGCTCATGCCAACATCGTGGCCGTCTGTTTGCATTTTGGATGAATGCCACGTAGGTTCTGTTGACTTTTTAACTTTTTAAAATACAAAACGGACGGCCACGATGTTGGTTTGAGCAAAAAAAAAAAAAAAAGCTCATGTTCAGCTGCTTCCCTCGTTAAAGCGCGTCTCCCTTCCCTCAAATGTCTCTCCCCCCACGTCCTGACTTCCAAACCACAACGCTATGCCGTCACCGTACGAAGATGGAGGACCGGGAGGGAAAAAAAAAGGCGTGGGATCGGGATCAAATAAAATAAGATATCTAGGGAAAGCAGGAGCTCCCATTAAACAATTATTATTTCTTCTCATTTTTCAATAAGTAGAGAGAGAGGATGATCAAGATTCAAGAAGGCTGGGTTGGGCCCACACGGGAAAAGGCTGCATGTTGCTCTCTGAATCAGATGGCGTTGTCTCTCTCTCTCTTTGCCTCTCAGTCTCCCTCGCCTCGAACATCTCAATGCTGCTGGCACAGGATCACGCCCGAAGATTATTGACTAAGACGCCCCCAGGATAATTCCGCAATGATGGCTACTTTTCGCATCTCGGGTAGGGGCATTATGATCATTTTCTTTCTAAAAAAAAAAAAAAAAGGCTCTGGCATCCATTTCAGATCGGAGTTCGTGTTTCAGTCAACGAGTGGAAGGTGGTCGCGCGTGGCCGAGTAAAGCCTGAGCCCAGCAACAAAGCAGGGCCGGACGGGAGCCGTCTGCGGCGGGGACGGCGTGACCAGTCTGTCCTAGTGCCAGGCCGAAGCCTGAAGCAGCACTGTACCACAAGGATGCCCTGAATGTTCTCGTTCGTCCGGACCCTCGTGGGGCCCCATTTGGCATTTTGGTGGTCCCCGCTCTGTTCCCCAGTTGAGTGGCAGGCGGTTTTTTGTCCTGCTGAAATGGCCTGGGGCGGACGTCTCTTGGGCCCGTCCGACTGTTCTAGATTTGTTGGGGGGTCCATCTTTGTATATTCACTCCGGGCCTTGCTTTTTTTTTTTTTTTTAATTAAGTTTACTTTATTAAAAAAAAACCTTGCGTTAGAGACCTCCAGGCTCCAGTTAACTTCCCGTTTTGAAAAAAGCCGGGTTATCTCTCAAGCGACTTATTCAAAGATATAGTAGGGAACTTTCTGGAATTATGAGAAGGGTAGTATAGATTTGAAATTATTAGTAAAGAGTGCTCTGCCTATGAAAATTATTCCTTTAACCCACCCCCCCCCCCCCCCATCTGCAGCAGCACTGCACACGTAAAGCAAGATGAAGGTTAGTTGGGTATCATGATTCTTGAATGATTTCAAAAGGCGAGTGGGAAAGAGCTGGCTGGGGAAAGTGACCGGAGAACGTGAAAATTTAAAAGTTTGGTGTGATTAGAAAGGGAAAATTTAATTTATTTATTGGTAATGATGTTTCTCACCGCTTGACAGCGAGAGCGGATCAACAATCTCACCCGGTTGTTGTAAATCTCACCCAGTGTTTGTGTTTGTGGTTGTAAACACTGAATGACCCCGCGTTTTACAAGATACGGTGTCTTCCCTTGGGATATGCTTGAACATGAAGAAGTTCAGTAGCAGATGATGACTGAATCATTTTGGATGCATGTTCTCTTGGTGATGCTGATGACAGGGACACTGACATTATTTTAATTTTTCATATAATTATAATTTTATTATTAAAATAGAAAAAAAAAACCCTTTATTGATTAAAAGTTTTAAAAAAAAAATCATGTGTTCTCGTGTCCTAACTTTTTGAAATATTTTCCAACTTACAAGTCTCGCATCATCAATTCATGTGTCCTCGTGTGGACATATCATAGATGAACCACAATGGGTCTCAGTTCGCGTGACACGACATATGCATTTATATCAAGTGAAAACAAAATTTATGTATTTGTATATACGATAGGTGTTAACATTTTTTCTCTTTTGATATTTACACGGAGAAACCGCTAGTGTAAAAAGCCTAGTCGCATTTGACTTTGTCTGTTGTACTTAAGTCGTTGTCTTAGCAGTGGGCTTACCCCTTGCCCTCAGCAGGGAGTTGCCACGCTTTGTTTTGCACAAGGGGGTGACTCTCATCTCATGAGATTTGAATCTAGACTTAAGCCCCCCTCCCCCATCCTACTATGCCAAACCCTTTAGTGAGATGACAGGTGTTAACCTTTAGGTTCATATTTGTCAGTTTTCAAGAAAACTATTGGCACATTCAAGAAATTTAAAAAAGTGAGGCTCTCTTTTGTTATTAGGGGCAAAAGGATAGCCCCAAAAATAGAATTATTCCTATTTTCAAACTGTCACATATATCGAGAATATTTTCATAATATCATAATGAAAAAATGTGACGGTTCCATCCAGATATCAAGTTTTATTATGATAAATTTTTCTATGAAAACCATTTTTGCTGAGCTTTTTGTATTGTTTATATCTTTATTTATATTTTTACATATATTCTATTTGCATTGTATACTTATGAACATGTATATAATGTTCAATATTTTCCCGAGAAAAAACTAGAATTTTCAAAATAATAATATATTTCGGGAAACGAGATCTGTGACTGTCTTAAAATAATAGCAGGTCTTGCTACATAAGGCGCTAGATCTCTCGATCAACGGTCAGAACTTAAAAAAGAGAAACTTGGTGTTGCCATGTCAGTTTATTTCCAAAGCATGGCATTAATTGGTGCAGGCAAGTACAAAGTTTTTAATAACGAAACTTTAAAGATTATCAAGCCAACTAAATATTGGTTTACATTAGTATTTGGTTAATGAGTATAATTAGTCGCATTAAAAGAACTTGGCTTCCCACAAATAGCTGGTTTCTTTAGTTCTAATAATTAGCAAAACCTTTTTTTGGCTAACTGGAGAAAAACCCTCCCCGCGCTTACCAAATTCATTTTTTGGAATACTCTATGCTCCCTTTAGGGGTGTCGACGGGTCGGGTTTACTCGGATCCGCCCCGAATCAAACTCTATAGGGTTAGGGTATGGTGATAAATAATAAGACCCCATTAAGACCTGGGTCTGGACCCAAAGGTCCGATTAATACATGGACCCAAGTATAGTTTGTGAAATTTTGTACCAGACACGGATCCCACCTGAGTTTCGATTAAGACCTGCAAAATTTCAATGTAAAAATGATAAAAAAATATGGTGGTTCTAATTGGGTTCGTACCAAACCCGACCCATTGACACCCCTACTCCCCTTACCACCAAATAGTGGAATAAGATTTGCTACCCTGGGAAGAGGTTGTTTTGACCAATCCACACCTTATGGATGTGTTCAGTAAAATTAAAATGGTAAGAATAGTTTTTTACTGTAAAAATATATATTTTTTGAAGTTTGAAAATTTTGATACATTGTAGGCCATTGATTTTTAAATCCTCGCAAAAATCTGATATAAGAAGGATCTTTTAAGGCTTGAAAATCAATGACTCATAACTTTTGTAAAATGTTAAAGACTAAAAAATCAAATTTCTTGATTCCCATCAAATGAACCACACCGAATGCATCTACAGGGTTAGACTTGCAAAAAAAAAAAACAATGAAAATCTCAATTTATATCAGCAAACATATTTTGCTGGTAAACATATTTCAGTTTATCACATCTAAAGGATCACATGTGCCAAAAACCTGAAAAAATATTATATTTTTTCATAATGGGTTCCTTAACACAAGGTTGGCAAACAGTACCTCACAAATGTATCCTCAGGTTTAGTTAGCCTCATGGCAAATGAGGTTCAAACTTTTGACGTCTTGTAAAACTTAGGGAAGTTTTCGTAGACCCAAAACTCCATGATAAAATCAATTCACTAGGTGAATTGGCTCTTAAAAAATGGAAAAAATTAAATTGAATCTTGAATTAAAACATTAAAAAATTGGATTTGTTACTAAAAATTAAAGTCATAAAACATTCTGGACAATGATGAACACTCATTAAGTGAGACTATGAATAATCACTTCAATCAAAATATGTAGTAGTAGCTGCTCACAAGGGCTCTGCTCATCTGTCTTGTAAATGTTACCAAGCTTACGTGGCATTACAAGTTTGAAGCCCACGAGTGGTGGCGCTTGCAGCAAAAGGCCAAAGCTGGGTGGACCTCTCAAGGGTTTCATCACAATTCCAATATGTGGTGGTGAGGGGTACTAGAAAATCTGTTTTTATTTTTCAAATGGAAACCGAATATTATTCTTGTTGGCATGTACTTTTCATGGAATTAGTTTTCCTTGGTAAACAATCTTCTCATTTAGGCTATGCTTGGGAGTCTCGAATAGGAGGTTGTGTTGTGGTTTCCACCTTGCTCTCACTCACTCACTTAAGTGTTTGTGAGCAATGGCATTGCTGAAACAATGCATTGGAACTAGTGTTGGCAGCCCCCCAACACCAGATTTTTGACACTTTTTCACGGGAGGAAGTTTTTGGCAACTCTATCTCTCAACCAAGTATCTGTATCGCCATTGAATCGTTGGGCCACCGATTCAGTTGTATCGGCTGTTACTGATACTCAAGTGAATAATTTTGTATTGGCTGAAAAATAATAAAAAATATTATGTGTCAATCATAATGTGACATATGTTAAAATAAAAAATAATTTTCAATATTTTTTGTATTTATTTAAAAAATAATCGATTCAGGGTGAATCCTATCAATTTTTTTTTTCGATACCCACCGATACTGATAACATTGCTCTCAACATCACATTGGCAAAAATGATATTTTGGCAACATACTAAAAGTGTGTTTCCATCCCATTGCAAGACTTGCAAAGGTAGCCTTATGGTCAATATCTTCTCCAGTTTTACGAAGAAAATACATTTTTATGAAAGAATAGAATCTTAGGGTAGCGCCTCATGATAGTCATCCAAGGGTGCATTTAATTGCACGTTCCGTAGGATGCTAACGCACATCACACCAAAAGCTGAACACAAGTTACCTCATGATGGGCCTCTAAGGGTGCATTTGATTATGTGTCTTGCATCACGCCAAACGCTGGACATAACAAATGCATCGTCCAGAAATGGTGAAAGCACTGTTCCACCCCTGGAAAGGGAACAATGTCCCCACTCATTAAAAAAAAAATCTGGTGAAGGGGGAAGGTATACCCGGACTCTCCCTTATTCCTCTCTTCCTCTTCTCCTTCACTCTTGTTAAAGTTTGAATTAAGGATTTTTTCAGTTAGAGTTTGAATTAGGGATTTTCAAATTAGAGTTTCAAATTAAGGCATTTTGGTTTAGTGTTTCAAATTAGGGCTTTTTGATTTAGGATTTGAATTAAGGCTTTCTGAATTATGGTTTGATTTGATTAGGGCTTCCTATATTTAAAAGTTGTATATCAAAAAATATGATTGCTTATTTGAATCGAAACACAAGTTTGACAAAGTATAGTTGTTACGTAACAAATTCAGCTCATCCTCTATTTCTAAATAAGTGAGTGCATCAAAATCAAGTTCCACTTGGCTCCTTTCGATGAATTTAGATCTAGCATTCTAATGATCAATAAAGTAGTGAAGGCGTAACTCTTGTGTCCGCCCATTTAGTTTGGCCTAAATAAATGCCATATTAAACCTCTGTACATGATTCATTTTTCCACTCTTCTCACTTACCTGGAACCTCACCTTTCAACTTATTTGTGATTTCGTTTACATGTGTTTTGCTAAGATAGCCTTTGTTTTAACTTTCAAAGACATATAAACAGATGGCCTCTATTTCAACTTTCAACGTCGGAGTGTCTTTGGTTTGGCCCAAGAGCCATCAACTGAGTGACAACCAAAGAATGCCCATAACACCAACCATGAGCGATAACTGAGCATTCACCTTGTGTTTCCTTAACACTACAAGCCTCTTTTCCCATGGCACTATGCCAAGATCCTCACTAGCATTGTAACAACCTCAACTTATCGTGGTTGAAAAGTGATTTTTTTTTTAATAATTGCGGAAACCATACCCAGAGACCTAGGGCCTTACAGACCTAACACCATCCAAACCATAAGAGATCTTACGTTAACCCAACAATCAACTAATTAACTTTATTCTTTAATAATAAAAGTTTAAGAACATAATCAAATAAATATCAACAATAATGGAGTCACACTATCCCAAAGAAAATGTAAAAAACAGTCACATAGTCTCGTAGGCTCTCTATGACAGTCGATCTCATCAATGGGCTTCAAAACCTGTAAAAAACGTAACGGACGCAAGGTCAGAATAAAAAAATTCTACGTACGAATTTATCTAAAGATTCAAATAGACAAGAAAAACATAAATCAAATCCATGCAATATTTAGGAGAAATATAACTACAATAATTTTACAACTAAATAGCTATTCAAGATTAAATATCATGCATTGACAATAGCTAACAGGGAAATAAATAAGTAACATTGAAAGAGCTAATGTAAAACAGTAAATATGCATGATATTAATGCACATGCATGAGTAACTTATTAAATTCTTATCGGAGTTTTCTTTTGTATGCATGTCTCTATTAAATGCATATAAATTTAGTTGCACTTTTCATTAAAACCCTCAGATACTCAAAATTGACACAACAATTTCTGAAGTTCAAGATAGGTTCTCAGTTATAACTTAACATATAATTTGTATTTTAGTATTGTATTTCACACTTGACCCTCGATTGATATCAAGAATCAACAACATCCATCGAAACATTAGAAATCAACATCTAATGTCGAAACAACAAGAAAATCAACATTCATTGATGCAACTTTCTTGGTATACCAAAACAACAATTATGTCTACACATAAACCCAAGCAAAGTGGTGGAAACTTCCTAAAACCATGGCTGGGAGTTGAACCACCATATCGGGTTCAGGGACACAATCGCACACAAAGTTTTAGTATCATCGCAGTTTTTCAAAACCGTCATCATGGATTCCCACACTGTGCAAGAGACATCCAGGAAGAAACATTAATGACACTGTTTTATCTCTTTTATCTTTTTATCAGAAGAGTGATTCTTTTTAAAAGATTAGTTTTATAAATCAACATGCAAAATACAACATGAGACCTTTGCCCATTACAAAATTTAACAATGCAATTACTTTAGAAATCAATAGTTTCAAATAGATTTTTGCAATGCATAAAATAAAACTTAGAGCAACACTTGCTCATGGCCTACAATGGTTCACATCTGACCACCGATGCATCTTATGCAAAAACCACAATAAATATATGATCACACAATTATCCAAACATGTCTACAAATGCATAATTATTCACACACAATACGAATGTACATGAATAAATAATTTACATATGCATATGAACACTTGCCTGCAATATACATTTTTATTTTTATGATTCATCTAATGCATATCACGTAAACGTGCACATGATAATGCTAATGCAACAACAATGTAAATTTTCAGAATTCATGTATTCACTATATGCATATTTAAGCCAACATAATATTAAAGTTCATGAGCATATGTAAACAACCACATCTTTACCAAATTTTTGCATGCTCGAGTTATCAATCAAAACATACTGAGCCCGAAGCTATACTGCCCGTACATGGGACAACAGTAAGACTTAATTGACAATCAGTTGGGCTTAGGCAAAACCATCCCAACCACAACTGATAACCATATGCAGTCTCATGTTATTTTTTACATATATGTGGTGTCTCTTCACAACACTTAGCCATATAATTTTCTTTTGTGATATTTTATGACACATGAACAGTCATATAAAAGTATGCATAATAATTGCATAAAAACATGCCTAACAGTTACATGAGAGCATGCATAACAGTCACATAATATATTTTTAGTGACATTCATAAGGCATGACAATCCTGTAAAAGTGTGCATAACAGTCATATAGAAGCATGCATTATGTAACATTTTATGAAGCATGAATAGTCTTATCACGACATACATGAACAATCACATGATTATGCATTTAACCAGCCTGATAATTTATCATGTAATTGGTTGAAATTTTTGTTATATAATAGGTCATAAATTGATTATATGATAGGCTAAAATTCTACCATATATCAAGCTAAGAATTCGGTCATGTACAAGCCCAAAAATTTGCTATATAATAGGCAAAAAAAATAAAATAAACTTATGATAGTTCGTGTTGCAGCAACAAAACAAGTCACATTCAATCTAACCATGGCAACATACCTGGTCTTAACTTAGAGTTTAAGATAAAAAGTTAAAGGTGGTTTTGATGCTGGCCTGAATGACAACATCAAACAAAGTTGGATAGGGGTCCTAGCCGATGACAATCGGTTAGGCAAAAATCCACTGACATTAGCCCCCTATTTCATCATATTTTTTTTTTTGTGTTTGAGTCTACCCCACCTGACTGCAGTTGGTCGAGGTATAACACTAGAGATCTGTCCAACTGACTGCAGTCAGTTGGGCTTGACAGGCTTATAAACTGCTCAACCGACTGCAGTAAGCTGGGCATGACAGATTATAAAATGTGCTCGGCCCATTGTAGTCGGGTGGTCACAAAAAGTATTTGAAGTATACTCAGCCGACTGCAGTCGGCTGGGCATATTAGTGTCATATATATATATATATATATATATATATATATATATATATATATATATATATATATATATATATATATATATATATATATATATATATATATATATATATATATTTTGAACCCTACCCAACTCACAGCAGTCGACTGAGCATGTGTAAAGGAGAAACTGCTCAGCCGACTGCAGTCGACTGGGCTGTTCATAGTCCAAAAAAAATATAAAATTATCTTGAAATAATTTTGAAAATCAATCCTAAAACCAATTTTTTTTGAGATTTGGGTTTTGGTGACATTATGTGCAACATGAACAGTTCCATAACATGCATCAATCAGTTATGTAGTTATGTTATATGTTCAGTCCGAACACTTGTCATACCACAGGCCAAGAACCAGCCATATAACAGGCCAAAATTTGCGGTAATGTGCTTGCCAGAAATCAGCTACATGACAGGCCAAAAAAGTAGTGATATAACCGACCAAAAGTCTGTCATGCAACCGACCAAAAATTTGGCTATGTAATATGCTGAAAATTTGTTGCATAACATGCTAAAAAGTTAGCCATTCACATCCGCAAATCCGGACCAAATTTGCACGACTGTGAGGCTCGTCAGATCTGTCCAAATATGTCCGTCATTGCAATGGACCGATCTATCCGCACACATGATAGGAGAGACCTGTCCTTGCAAATAGTAGAACAAAATCTAACTATATGTACCCAAAAACCGAAACAGCATGCACAGGCTGAAAGAATAAAATTTATGAACTATTTTAACATCTCATATATGTATAAATATATATATACACATAGACGTGTATATATATACATAAAACGGTAGAGAAAGAAAAGAAAGTGTCATACATATATATGCATATAGGTATATATATATACATAACCACTATTACGATATGTATATATATACCTAATAAAATCAGATTTCTCATTCTTTTCTTCTTTTTTTCTATTCCACCAAAAACACTACATAAACCTCATCTATGCTATTCCTTCCTATTCGAATCAAGAGAGAAGCCCTTACCTTAGTTTGGAGTTCTAAAAAGACCGAAAAATATTGGATGACTGAAGAGGAAAAAGACTTTCTTCCTCCTTTTCCTTTCCTCCTCTCCCACAAAATTTTTTCTTTCTTTCTTCCTTTTTTTTTTTTTTTTTGAAATAATACAGAACAATGCACATACATCTCTAGCCAAATGCACCCATCGTCTACCTAAACATTAAGTGCTCTCTATCACCTTCATGACCAGTTGTACCAATGATGTTGCCTCGCCATGTACATCAGTCTCAAATACCGGGTGCCATGTTTCACCCGTTGCCCAACAGTGCCTACGAGGCATCTGACACTCCTCTTAGCTCCACGTAATTTTTGTTTGTCAAGTCATCAAAATATGTCTACCATTCTTGCTACACTAAGTTCCTTCCGCAAGTTTATATATGTTTATTAGGAAATAACTCATGCTCAAGAAAAGAAAACTATTGCTAGAGACAAAGAGTACTGAAACTTGGCTGGTGCAGGTGGACTTTGCCTGGACAGATGGGATCTCGGAAAAATATGAATTAGCAAAGGTGTGCATTGGCACCAACTACTACAGAACCAAAAGTATGACCAAGGTCTGACTCCCTCTCCTCTGACCTTCACAAGCCCAGAATAGTTGGCGTCTCTTCTGTCTTGGGACTGCTAAGTGTAAGTCTCTTCGACCCATACTTGTCCTCTACTATTTCTTCTAGATGTTCACAGTATGAAACCCGATCGCATTGGCCCTAGCTGGTTTGTCCAAATGACATTTGGTTCAGGTAACTGACATTTGGTTGGAAGTTATAAACTCCTCTTGGAGACATGTTCCTGGGACAAATAAAAAACGTAACAACTTGACTATCTTGCGTCCTTGGTCGAGTTATTGTACTTGCAAGGAAAATTTGCTTGGCATCAATTAATGTTGTAGATGCTTGAATTTTGGATCTCTTCTGATCCATGACCTACCTGATACAAAAAATATTTCCATGACCGTATAATGAGAATTTTCAATGAGGTTTGTGGTGGTAGTGAAGGGATTGGACCATTAGGCCCAAGATTATAGCCCACCACAAATCTCTTTGGGGTGCGGGGGTGGAGCCCCTAGTGTGGATCAGTCGAATTTTGTATATTTTTTTGTACTAACTAAGGTTTTACGCCCTTTGACATATATAAAGGTGCCTCCTTTGAGAGTTGGGGATGTGTGTTTACGGGTGTATTGGGAAATAGGGTTTTGAGAGCTCTTTATGTACTAAGGTTTTATGCCGTTCGTTTATATATATATATATATATATATATATATATATATATATATAGAGAGAGAGAGAGAGAGAGAGAGAGAGAGAGAGAGTAATGCACTCTTTTTAACCACCTTTGCATTCTGCTCCCTCAAAAATCACCAGTTCTGGCATTTTTCCTCGCATCTAACACCATAGATGTGATCTATAGGTTTTGTTTAGTGGAAACCAGCTTTTGGATCACCGGAATCTGACCTGTATACAGGTTTTTCCCTTGATCCAAAATCAATGGCTATGAAGGTCCCAGTTTTTTTCAGATCATAAAAACATATCTTTTCATCGAAAAAACATGATCCAAGAGTCGATTCTCACTAAATCGAGCATGCTAAACGCATCTAACCGTTCAAATCTAATATAAAGCACTTCAAAACTATGGGGCAGAACGATAAATGAGATCTAATATGTTCAGTTACACACACACACACACATATATATATAACCATCTCCTTTAAGAGTTGGGGATTTGTGTTTTGGGGTGTATTGGGGATTAGAGTCTAGCCACTTTATTTCCTCGGATCTCGCTAGTGGATTTTTGCTTCTCTTTCGCCCATGGAGTTGGATCTTCTCTTGTTATTTCTTTTTATCTTGTGGTTTGCTTCATTTCGATTGTGCTTTTTCATAACAATAACGAAGGATCTGTTTGGACATGCATTTGACAAACTTTGGCCGAGCTCATCCACTTTCTCAATGTGAAGAGAGTTCAGTTTGTTTCTTACTCTCACACGAAACGTGATTTGGCAAATAAACTTCAATCTAGAGATATTAGAGTTCATCAAATTTGTCTCGTTTCGTTTGATGCAAAAGAGACCCGCATATAGTCATAGGTGTTGTACAATATGGGTGTCCGCTTATTTAGTTATTTTCATGTGTGATTTAGTGGAAATATATCGAACAGTTTTAGCTATAGTATAATTTAATACTTGAAACTAAATTGTGAATTGGTGGGACTCCACTTGTTTCAACATTTTATGGAGGTCAAAATTCACCATAGTCACATATATCAGAGATATTTTCAAGATATCATGATATTATCGATGTAAAATTTAAAAATGAATTTGCAGGCAAATTCTCGCAAAATTTTAAAAATATGGAGAATTTGAATTTATCGTGATAATATCAGGAAAATCTTGAGAATTTATATTTCTATATGTTTTATCTTCCCATTTTATTGCTTAACATGCACTTTTTTCTTATTTATATTTATATTCATGTTTTATATATTGCTCATTTGCTAATTAACGCATATGTTTTCTTATTTTTCCAACTCTTTTAAAATTTTTATTATGTGAGATTCTCGATATTTATCGAGAAACAATGATATCCTGAGAGTTTTCCTCACCAAGATATAACCGAGCCCGATATTTGTGACTATGTGATTCAAAACCTGTCATCTATGAGAAATTTTATGCAGTTGACGCATTCTTATTTGTGGCTGGCAACATCTAGACATCTGGTTTTCAAATTTTTTTTTTGAAAGAAGAAGATATATATATATATATATATATATATATATATATATATATATATATATATATATATATCATTATAAATAAAAGGTCAATACAGATTTGCAACAAGTGATGAGGCATCACTTGCTGCCATAGAAGAGGAGAACCAGAAAACCAATAAAACCACAAAACCAAAGGTACAGATTCAATTCCTTCTGCCCAGATCCGCTGCTAAACTTCGCGTTCCGCCATAAGGCAGGACAGCGCCCCACGCATGGCGTTCATCAGTACAGAACCATTAAGATGAGCAGGAGACCACACAGTTGGACAAAGATTGTGTGCTAGACCTTAAAGGCACACCATCAATGACCAATTAACCTTATGATATTAGTTCTTTTCATTAATGACATGCTAAACAAACAAATAAGCCAACTTGATGCATGAAGGGTTCCATCACTACTTTTGATATAATCTGCTTGTTTTCAGTTTGTAAGAGATAAAGATTTCAGGAAGCAATTGTCAGAGATGGAGAGTTTGACAGAGCAAAAGATGGAGGGGTGGTGTTAGGCCTGTTCCTAGAGGATGTAAAGTCTATGAAGGACCTGAATAAGTGCCTCCCTCAAGTTTCCTTCTTACTGCATTTCCAAGGCTGCCTTAAACGCGTACACAACGTTGTTGGCGAGTGAATTGGAGGGTAAAGCATGCGTGAATTGTGTGCATCCTGGGTATTTGAAGACTGACATGGCGTTTGGCTCAGATGATATCAGTCACTCAAGAGACTGAGAATGTGGTGCATGTTGATCTCTTCCCTGCCGCTAGTAAAAATGTTTTTTTATTTTATTTTTTATAGCGAGATAAAGTAGCACACACCCACACCCAACGGGTGAGCAAATGATTTTGGTGGGCTGTATCGGTTTCTGCAAGGGAAACAATTACCACAAGGGAGGAGAAGCTTACATATACAAATATGTTAATCTCTGTACAAGTGAGAAGAGAACGAGAACACATGCTGAAGAAAAGATGCGAGGAAAAGCCCCTTGTGAGTGCTGATCCCTTCTTAATTCCCAGCCTCACGGCATTATTGCTCATTGAACTTTGGGTCGCTCGGTTGATCACTTCTGCTGCTTTCATTTCAACATACCACACCCCTGTTCTTACCGTTGGGTCCCATCTAAAAAAGGACGGTGCAGACTCTTTGTTAGGCTCACGTATAGCGTGGTTCATATGAATCACCAAATTTTGGTGACAATGCATATCGACGGGTCTGAGTTTATGTAGTTTATGGCTATGAACATGTCGGATTTGACATGATCCGAGGCTCAGATCCAACTTACATCCATAACAAAGTTGGTCGAATTGCGACTAAGCTGCACTAGACCTTGTTTTGCCTTTGGTCCCACATAACGTAAAACATGAATGGCTTTTTGCCTTTGGACCCCCCAATTGACATTGAAAAGGCAGGGGATTATGGTCGGGTGTGTTACGAGGTAAAATCTTCAGGCTGCCTTAGTTTCCAAAACCACATGGAATTTAGTGAGTTTTTTTTTTTAATAATCAAAATGGGGGTTAAGGCCCCCTTCCTTTCCCATAGACAAAGCCCAACTGGTGGTTATACAATTTATTCAACTACCCCCGAATGGGGTTTGAACCTGCAACATTACATCACATGGTGACTTGCATAAACTGTTCCAACCAACAGAGGGAGCCCCCACCCATGTTGTAGGAGTGTGGAGCCTCATATAAATATCTAATGTTCACGAATTCAATTTCACGGTAAGTTGGCCGGGGTTTGCGTGCTCCCCGCACGTAAGGTGGGGGTTAGCTCCTGAGGCAAAATTTTTGAAAGGCAGTTCTATAATTTTATTTTAAAGATTATCCTAAAGAGTTTTACTCTAAATAGGTTTCTCTATATATACTCGTTGTATTTAGAGGAACCAATCTGCTTTTTGTAACGTGTGATTTTTCTCAATCCGAATGAAGAATCTTAGTACCTCCATGGACGTAGGCAACTCTCACCGAACCACATAAATTCTATGTTTTATGTGTGATTGTTTTTTTCTCTTCTTCTCTTATATTTCTTCGATCTATCAATAGTATGATCTATCTATAGTGTGTTGTATCTTTCCCTATCATTCCATTGGTTGGAATTTAGCAAGATTAGCTGGGAGAAATCAAATGCCATAATTGAAAACAACCTTCATCCTGGCATCTGCATGGTTGAGATTTGTAATGCTCTTGTATGTCATTGTTTACTATATATGAACTGGTAAGGGTTTCCATTCCCCTGCTTGTCTATCAATAAAAAAAATTTGGTGACGGGAAGATTCTAAACTCCAATTTACGTGTAACACTGAACAAAAAGGTGGAATGATGAGATGGATTAATAAGCAAAAATTTTTATTTAGTATTCTTTTATCCAGTGGTACAGTTCACTTATCAGAATTTTGTTCCACTAGGATTTTACATAAGAGTTCCTGGTGGCGAGAAAAGTAAATTGTTCTGCATTTATTGCTAACGAAGGGATTCAAACAGCAAGGTAGACTTTGGTGATACTGCACTGCACTTGGTGGCAGTCAGAATGTAGAGTCCTCACTTTCGAGGAAATTGTGCCCAGAAGGACCTCCAGCAGGGAAGAGGGCAACACGCACCACATGCTCTGCCCCTTGAGTGGGAGTGAGGTCGCCTGTGCCAAGCGCCAGATCAGTCTTCACGTAGCCTGGGTGCACGCTGTTCACACACGCTTTGCCCTCTAATTCACCCGCCAACATCCTCGTGTATGCGTTTATGGCAGCCTTGGAAATGGAGTAAGAAGGAAACTTGAATGGCCACTTCTTCAGTTCTTTCCCAGATTTCAGGTCCTCAAGGAAGAGGTCTAACACCTTCTCGATCTTCTGCTCCGTCTGGCTCTCCATCTCTGAAAGTTGTTTCTTCAAGTCTTCATCCCTTACAAACTAAAACAAGCAGATTGTATCGACATGCATAAGATGGAACCTTCATCCATAAAGTAGAAGAAGCAAAATCATAAGGTCAATTGGTCATTGATTGGTGTGGTTTGCAGATCGGCTATACATATGATGGGCCAATTTTGACACCAAGGTTCCTCAATGGATTTGGCGCAGTGGGCTGGGGCCTATCTAGGCTGCTAGAAGGGCAGTCTAGGCTCAAATCCCATGGACATCACCCCTGCGCAAGCTGAAGGTTGGTAAACTCCCTTGGGGCAAGGGGTAAGCCCTCAGTTTTACACTAGTAGGACAGCGACAGTAAGTACCACTACAAGAAACCTGTGGATTAGCGATGACCTAAATTCGTCGCTAATCCGTCGCTAAACAGTTTAGCGACGACTTAGCGACGGATTAGCGATGGATAGAGGCCATCGCGAATTTTTGCTCGCTAATTGGCGAAAAACTTATCTGTTGTTAATTCCGTCGCAAATTTGCGACAGACATTATCCGTCGCTAATCTGTCGCTAAATTTTTTAAAAAAAAATAAAAAAAATTGATCCCTGTCGGGCGGTATTCCGGCAGCAATAAGCTGGACTTATACCGCACCCGACGAGCATTTCACAGACTTGTATCGTCCGCCGTGAACCGGCGTCGCCTTCCTCCAACAATCGCTCAGCCTCGTCGCCATCCACTGTGAAACGGCGTCCTCCGAACTCGTCGCTGTCCTCCGTCGTCACCGTCGCCGTCCTCTGACGTCGTCACCGTCGCCGTCCTTCGACGTCGTCACCGTCCTCTGGTGTCGCCGTCCTCCGTGAAACGGCGTCCTCCGAAGTCATCGCCGTCCTCCGGCGTCGCCGTCCTCCATGAAACTGCGTCATTCGAAGTCGTCACCGTCCTCCATCGTCGCCGTCCTCCGTTGTCGTCGTCCTCCATCGTCGTCGTCCTCCATCGTTGTCGTCCTCCGGCGTCGCCGTCCTCCGTCGTCGTCGTCCGCCGGCGTCGCCGTCCTCCAACAATCTGCCTCATCGCCGTCATGCTCTCCAACGCGCTCTTTGACGGGGAGAGAGCGATTTAAATCGCGCGGTCGATTTAAATTTCGAACGAGGAGAGAGGGAAAATTTCGCGCTCGGTTAAAATCGAAAATTAGCGAGGGAATTTTTCCGTCGCTAATCCGTCACTAATTAGCGACGGAAAAATTTCCTCGCTAAAATGGTTTTCTTGTATTGAGAATTAGCGACGAAAAATTATTGTCGTTAATCTATCGTTGATTAGCGATGAAACAACTTTCATCGCTAATCCGTCGCTAATTAGCGACGGATTCATGAAAAAAGTTTTCTCTAGCTAATCTATCGCTAATTTGCGACGGAAAAAATCGGTCGCTAATTAACAATTTTCTTGTAGTGTACGGTAGGAAGAACCAGGCCTCTAATCCTGGGTTGTTTCTTCCAGTAGAAAAAAAAAAGTTTTGACACCACGGCATATGATGATGTGAGGATCATTGTATCACGATAGTGCAATCTGGACCCTTAATTATATAAAAAAAATTGCATCACGATGGTGCAGTGTAACTCCTAATGCTCATTTTCAGAGCCCTGAACTGGAGGTGTGTTGTGGTTTCCTCCAGTGCTCTCATGGTCTTCGCTGTTTGGGAGCAGCGGTTTTGGCAAAATGCCGAATTGAGAATGGATTTGGCAGCTCTAAAACCACATTTGAACACCATTAACAAACACCACATTTTGGCAACACATGGAAATGGTGTTTTTATCTCAATGCAGCGCCCCCAAACAGAACATAAATGTATACTCAAGTAAGGAAGGGGCCTTAATCTCCCAATTCTTTTTTGCCATAAAAGGAATAAAAAAAAACTAGAAGGAATATAGCTCACTACTTGGTTACCAATAGGAAATTATACTACAGCAAAGACTATTCAATAAAGTTTCATCACATTACACACACAGTTTCAAATAGGAAATTATACTACAATGACTATTCGACATAGTTCCATTAAATTATACACACACACACAAAAAAAAAAAACATGCACGCACGCTCCACACACATTGTAGATTGCCTATGAGACAGTGATAAAAGTTTAAACGGCTAGGCAATAGCAGCCACATTCGTTTGAGAAATTAGTTTTTTTGGTATTCTCTGGTTTTTATCGGTGAATATGGGTGAAAATGAACATTTTAAGAAGTAAAAAAAATTATGTGAAAAATAAATGAAACTAAAAATATACATAAACCTTTTATTACTGTGTTGTAGTCTATAAAGTAAAAAATATAGAGGTACAATCATGCATGATATATAGTTTCTTTTAAACAAAATTATCACCATGTTTTTTAAAAATATCACATTATTTTTGGCTGCCATTTGAAAAGATGGATAAACTATCCCCTTTTCTGATATTTTTTTCAAAGATATCACTGATATTTGTCACTACTCCATGAGGGTCTGTTTGACATCAAATGAAACATGACAAAGTTGATGAACTCCAATATGGAAATTGAAGTTTATCAGCTAAATCATGTCACAGTTGTTAAGAAACAAACGGGATTTTCTTGATATCAAGCAAACCGCTGAGCTCGGCTGCAATTTGCTGATGCATGTCCAAATAGACCCTTAATTCATATCAAGCGAATTTCTCTATGACTTGACCAAGGGCATAACATGATCAAATTCTTCAATGTTTGTTTCATCTCAGCAACATGTGTTCAAGGAGAGCAGATCAGGTGATGGGTGACATCTTCACCGTCCATTGCTTCATCCCGCGATAACCCCATGGTCTTTATGCAATTTGTCAACGGTGAGGATGCCAAGCCACATGTGACACTTGAGCAAAAACTCATCATTTGGGAGCATGACCAACTAGGGTCAACTTTTAGTAGTCGGAGCAGAGTTATGTGTAGTAGAGATTTACACTTAGTAGGCCGAGCGACGAAGAGACATTGACTATTCTGGACTTGTAAGGAGAGGGTCGAAGGAGAGGGAGTAAGGCCTCGGTCAGCCTTTTGGTTCCATAGTAGTTGGTGCTGATGCACATCTTTGCTGATTCATATGTCTCTGAGATCCCATCCATCCATGTAAGGTCACTCTGCATCCACCAAGTTTCAGTACTCTGTATGAGCATGAGTTGTTTCTCAATAAACATATGTAAACTAGTGGAAGGAAATAAATGCAAAAATATTGGCTACACTAGAGTACTATACTCTCTGGCTACAACTCATAGGTGCAAGTTTTGTTAGATCAATTTAACCTCACACGTGCATTTAGTTCATTAACATAGGAAAATGTACTTTTTTTTTTTTTTTGAAAGGCAAGCTGGGGTTAGGCGGACCCCTACAAGAACAACAGCCTCCCCATGTGGCAGAGGGATTCGATCGTGGGCCTTCAGCTTGAGACATGACCCCTCTTACCACATGGGATACCACCTCGTTGGTCAGGAAATGTACTTTTGGTTGAACTGTTTTGACATAAAAACATGATTTTTTCAATCTTGATATTTTGACACATTGTGCACCGTAGAATTCTCAAGCCCTTAAAAAACTCTGCTTATGCAATGCAATCTAACAACTGAAATCATGTTTTTGAGTAAGCAAATCATGCAGATCATATCCATGGGGCTTGATCTATATAAAAAACAGAAAAATCAAGAAAATGTGAAAGAGCAAAGTATTCTCATTAGAGGGTATGGTACAATTAAGGGTATACAATATTTTCACTTAATAAATAGGATAGACTTGTAAGAATGACAAACGTCTTCTGATATTATATATATATATATATATATATATATATATATATATATATATATATATATATATATATATATGTGGGACAAAGTTTGCTACAATCATTTGTATGCGCAAACGACTTAGCAAACTTCGTTTTTTTTTATTTGTATCCAAATGACCCTGTGAATCTGACCTAGTTGTTTTTAGTGGGAACTGACTTTTGAATCGCCAGAAATCCAACCTGTGTATAAGTTTATCTGGCAATGCAAAAATGGATAGTTGTAAAGTAACAATTTTTCCCTTACTCAAAAAACATGTTTTTTCATTGTAAAAGAATGAAGGTTCATTTCCCACTAAATTGATTATGTTGAACACATCTATGAGGTTAGATTGAGTAAAAAAACTACTTGCATCATGAGAGTCAAACTAGATTGTGCCTACAATTGACTGTATGAGAGAGAGAGAGAGAGAGAGAGAGAGAGAGAGAGAGAGAGAGAGACTACCATAAGAGTTTTAATGTCCACATTATTCTTTTTTATGAACTCCCAATCTATCTCTACAATGCCAACAGCAGCATTATTTATCTGCATATCAACAATGTTTATCACTTAGTAATTCCATGACACTATCATCCTAAGTTAGCATAATAAAAATGCTTGTGCAAAGAAATGCGTGAAAATGCAATGTATAGAGGACCTTTTAAACAGTAGAATTTGCCGAATATACAAAATCTTTGTAGGCCTGGTAAGCTATGCACGTCCAGCTTTCACATCTTTGTATGCCTAGTGATCATGCTAAATTTTAAGTGCATCCGTTTGTTCCTTTTCAATGTTTCTTTCTTAACGTTTCTTGTAACTTTTAGGTGTACTTTGTACATGAATGCATGAAAAGGAGGCACATAAAACTTGAAACTTTTACGGGGAATTTGGATGCCCAAGTTCTAGGTAAAAGTAGTTTTTTACGCAAATTTCGTTGTGTAAATTGAGTTAAAGTGTCCATTTGAATGACATAAAACCAATACTTTTTTTTTTTTCGTTTATAACCTGAAGAAACTGCACCTGGCCGGCAAAAGCATAATTTTGTAATGAAACCAAGGTTTTTATAAAGCATAATTTTTAACAAACTGAGTTGAAACTTAATTATGCAAAAGCATATTCGCTTGTCTAATAGGAGCAGCTAGGCACGTCACCTTGTGTTGGGACGTTGCAAGTTCAAATCCCAATGGTATGGTTGTATATCTGGTAAGGGTCTGCCTAACCCCTGCTTGCCTTTCTAAAAAAAAAAAAGTTTAACAAAAGGTTCTCTTTGAGCCATTGGAAAAACAGCCGAATGAGATAGGTCCAGTTGATATTGAAAATCATGTCATTAATGGTGCTTTTCAATATCCACCACGTTGATCACAGGCTGGATGCTAAATCCCACATTCAAAAGAATTTTGGGGGATTTAGCATCCAGTGCAAAACGCTTGAAAGTCACCATCAATAGTGACTCGTCCAACATAGACATTACTATTGAGACCAATGTTGTCAGTATCTGTGTATCAGCTTGAATCTGCCGATACGTATCTTATTGCCAGAAAATCGATACGTACTGACCTGAATCGACTATTTTTTAATAAATACAAAAATAGCTTAAAATTATTTGTAATATATATTATTTTAATGGCTTTAACACGTGCCACGTTATGATTGACACGTAATAATTTTTAATTATTTTTTGGTTCGATTCAGAACGACTCACTTAAGAATCGGTGTCAGGCCTGTTCACCTGAATCGTCAGCCAAACGATACAGGTCCGATTCCTATACTGACAACATTGATTGAGAGCTTATTATGTCAGAGGCAACTCTGATGGCAATCGGTCAGGGTTGTCCTTGGTACCAAGGATCTCCCAAACATTACAACTGCATTCTTTGTACCTTACATGCTCCCACAAATTTCTTCAAAGCTATTGATGCTCTAGATGAAAGCATCAATAGCATACAAAAAATGGACAGCTGCAATTAAAACCCAAACCTTGTGTTTGAGAAGCCGTTCATTCACAAGATGAACAGTATCAGAGGCATATATATAACGTCAGTGGTGGCCTAGTGACCTCTCTCTCTCGATATTGTAGAGGGCAACCGACCGTGCAGCCATGAATTTATATATTTATAGAGAGAGTAGCGGGTGCTTCTTTCATGGTGCGCGCTCAGTCCTGTGTGTATGGTGCTCTTTCCATGGAAACTTACTAGAATATCGAGGAATCCGGCCTTGAGCTTCAACCAATCAACGAAATCTGACACACTTTGTGATTGATCAATATCAAGCGCATGGAAGATGACGTTTTTCCTCTCTTCCTGCAGGAACTGTTGAGCAGGAATTGACAGTTCAGCTTGGGGCTTACGAGCCGTCATGATGACGGTCATGCCCTTGTCTGCGAGATGCCTGGCAATCTCAAGCCCTATCCCTCTGTTTGCTCCTGTCACCACCGCCACCGTTTCCTCACCCCACCACTGGCCCTCTGTTGCCTGGAGACACCACATTCCATACATGGGAAACACAATAAGATCGAGAACTAGGCGCTAGCTTACTCTCACACCATGTTTGGACATCACTAACGAACATAATAAAGATCATGATCTCTACCAAACTTATTCCTTTGCTAAGATGACTCACCAACTTTAAACGTAAACCATAAAATTAAAGTTTTTTTTTTTTTTGCAAATTGGTCCCAGATTTATAGCTAATTTTCAAAACAGTCCTTGCCTCGTGCCATTTTGCAAATCAGTCCTCATATTTCTCACAGTTATTACAAACTGGTCCTTTCTGTAACCGTCACTTTGTCTGCCCCTTTACAGCTACCATCAGGAAAAGCTACAAGCTGTGTTAACCTCAATGACTGATTTGTAAGGGTTAATGAAAAAGGCAGAGACCAATTTACTGAAAAATAGCATAAGGCAAGTACTATTTTGCAAATTGGATATAAGGCAAGCACGAGTTTACTAAAAAAAACTAAATTAAATACATTTCAAGAAATCCAGACTGGTACCGCAGATTGACTCGAGACATGGCAACAAGGAATGCCACCCTGAGACTTGATGGACCAAAATACCATGAGCCTCGCAGCGAAGGTGGAGTCCTTTGTGCAGAGTCTAACCATACACGCAGTGCAGCAGCGAAACTTGACAGGACCCGATGGACTAGAAAGAGAAGGTTGAGTCCTTTGAGCATTCAACATACTCATCATGCAAGGACTATGCTTTCTTCCAAAGTTCAAAACTAATACCAATGAGTCTTAAAGAACCCTAGCTTAAGGAGAAGATCTAGTGATCGGGACCAAGTACTTTATAAGCTACTCAGACCGCACAAAACACAGAAAATCACTGTGCATGCAATGATTTTTCATTCTGCGATGTTCTCCATTGCAAACAGCTAGCGGTTTTCTGTCTTACACAGAAAATCGTCGTGCAGTGATTTTGTGTGGCCTGAGTACTTTCTAAAGTGCTCAGCCCTGCTCACTAGATCATGCCTCCGTAGCTCTAGGACTCGCATGGGATTCGAAAAGACCAAGAACAATATGAAGCCTTTTTCTCACCATGGTTGGCTTTGTCTTTGTCGCTAACGAAGGTCCTAAGCAGGCAAGAGGGATTCCAAAGGGGGAAGAGAAGAATACAGTTTACTAGAACAGAGCTGTGAAGGTAAGTTGGAGTATCCAGATGACACAGGAAAAAAATCCTTCATTAACGTTATATATAGGAAAAAAGTACGGTGGGTTCCAAACAATTGGCGTGCTGGAAATGGGTGATTAAACTCGTAGTTTATTCCTTTAAGGTGTGAATACTGAGGGTGCTCCGGAAGAATTCTCTGCGTTGCAATCCATGAGGTGTATCACTGAATCCCACGTCCGTGTTCGGGGGATCGAATGAGCGCCACGTATTCATGCACATGGGGCTCGTATTCCCGTGTATGTTGACATAACTTTGCATCGGACTTTGGTGCTGTTGCAAAGACTTAATCACCCTTACTTGCTTTTCTTGCCCTGAAATGACGGTTCGAGGAAATGACAAAAATATCCTTCATTCAAAAGTTGTGAAACGACGGGTGGGGAAAAGGACAAAAAAGTCCTCCATCCAGAAAGTTTGATGTTAACCATTTAAAGTGGAGACGTTCGCCTGCGCCATCTGCTGTAACAATTGCTCTCATTATCAACGCAAACTTTGCCTTCGTCTCCAGTCGAGCTTTCCGCCTTGTTTTTTATCCTGTTGTACAACACACTGTCGCCTTCTCATGCCTGCCTTGTGTTACAAAATATTCCAGTGTCTTCTCTTCATTTCTGCTGTCGTTAGGCATCATGGAAGAAAGCAATGATTCACAAACATTTCAACCAGTGCCATTAAGGCACCGTGAGTAGCTTTTCATCTCATCATGCTATCGATGAAGAAGGCATGTCGTCTTGTGTGCCATTAAGGCATTGTTTGGTTATTGCAGGTAGATCTTGTTATTACGAAGGTTGGAAACTTATCGATATTTGTAAGATGCTGGGACCTGTTGACAAGAACGCTTGTTTGCAGATGCTAGGAAGGGCCTCTACCCCATCAGGTATCCTACAGTCACTCATCATATGCATTGTATCTCAAACCGCTGTATTAGTAACAGACTCTCATTTTTGTGAGATACATTTTTGTTAGTTAATATCGATTTGTTTGCTATTATGTTCAAGTTCTTCCTTATCGATTTGTAATTTATTGTGCGATATATTTATCGACCTTTTAGATAGTATGTTTTTGTATCGTCGAGTTATAAGTTATAAATACTGAACTGCCGTATCGATTTTCAATATCTGACAAATCGCTATACATATCGTTTTGTAAGATATTATATGTTTTGTAATATGTATTTGTAAGATATTTGTACACAGACTTTGAAAACGTTTGGGTGCAGAAACACATCTTGACACGCATGGCGGGGCGATTTTCGCATGCATATCGTTGCTCTCTCAGCGACTTCTATTGAACTTGCTTTAGAGCCTCGTGGATATTATGAGAGCGTTATCGTCAACACACATGTACGACATGTTTATTTTATTGGCATGGTAAGCGACACGTCGATGCTCAGCATAAGCAAACATCAAACCGCACTTGCTTTGATACTTTCATTCATTAAATCGTTGCTTTGACTTGCGTAACCCTAGTGGTATCCGTTCTTATATGCATCCTGATTAAATCGTAGTAAACCTATGCCGCTTGCTAACGAAAATTGATATATTGCTTACAAAACATTCCACTGTCTTCTTTTATTTGTCATTGTTGTTAGGCATTAAAGAAGAAAGCAATGATGCACAAACATTCCAACCAGTTCCATCAAGGCGGCATGAGTAGCTTCCCAGCATCATGCTATCGATGAAGAAGGCATGTCGTCTTGTGTGTCATTAAGGCTTTGTTTGGTTATTGCAGGTAGATCTTGTTCTTACGAAGGTTGGAAACTTATCGATATTTGTAAGACGCTGGGACCTGTTGACAGGAATGCTTGTTTGCAGATGCTAGGAAAGGCCTCTACCCCATCAGGTATCCTACATTCACTCATCATATGCATTGTATCTCAAACCGCTGTATTAGTAACAGACTCTCGTTTTTGTGAGATAATATCGACTTGTTTGCCATGTTGCTGCAAACACAAATTGATATATTGCTTAAAACATTATTGAACTTATCATCAGGTTGTAATAAAGACGATGTAGATCAATCAATAGAAAGATCTGGAGAATTGAATATCTATACTTATGACCCAACTGAAGAATTGAACATCTGCACTAACGATGCACATGAAAAGAAGGGTGCAGACATTAGACCCACTATCGACTTGAATGTTCCAGTGGAAGAAATGCAATTCAATGATGAGGTAGACTACCATGACAGCGCACATAATAAAAGTGTATGCACCGGGAATGTACACGGAAGTACACCTGACTTCAATGTTCCAGGAGAAGAAATGCAATTCAATAATGATCCTGATTTTGATGTCAGTACACTTAATAAAACCGTAGGAACTGGGAATGTACATGGAATTGCACTTAACTATGTTCCTGTAGAAGGAATGCATTTTAATAATGAAGAAGATGCATATAAATTTTACAATGATTATGCCTTAAAAGTTGGCTTCAGTGTGAGAAGGTTTTCTTGGTCAAAAAATGCACAGGGTGTCTTGGTTAGAAAGACATATGTCTGTTCCAAGCAAGGTTGGAAGAAATCAATGGGAAATCCAACTAGGAGCACGCCAGAATCAAGATGTGGATGTCAGGCGAGATTGGTTTTGAGAAGACATCCGAATGGGAAATTTGTCGTGCGTACTTTAATCAGTGATCATAATAATGATTTATCTGCATCATTTATGACTCCTATGCTAAGGTCACATCATAAAGTAACTGTAGCTCATGCTGCAATGGATGAAATAGCCGATAGCGCCAGCATTGCACCAAGGAAGACATACAATTTGTTTACCCGCATTGATAGTGGTCGCGAAAATGTGCCATTCACACCTTTGGATCTTAGAAACCACTTGAGCAGGAAGAGGACAGATAACATGAAGAACGGAGAAATATGTTGTTTGGTTCGTTACTTATAGAATAAATCAAGCAATGAACATGGTTTCTTTAGTGCAATGCAAGTGGACGCAGATGGATATGCCGTGAATATGTTTTGGTCAGATTCAAGGTCTAGATTAGATTATGAATGCTTCAATGATGTGCTTGTGTTTGATACAACAGTAAAGATTAACACTGAACAGTGGCCATTTGCGCAGTTTGTGGGAGTGAACCATCACGCACAGAGTTGTATATTAGGCGGTGCTTTTGTGTATGACCAGACCAAAGAAACCTTTGAGTGGTTGTTCAGAGTATTTACACAGGCAATGAACGGGAAGCATCCTGAAACTGTACTTACAGATGGTGATCATGCAATTGCGTCTGCAGTGCTTCATGTGTGGCCAGATGCACATCATCGCCTGTGTTTGTGGCATATCTTTCAAAATGCAGCAAAGAACATAGGACATATATTTAATCAGAATACAAGGTTTGACAAACATTTTACAAGGTGTGTACTTCATAGCGTAGACGAGGTCACCTTTAAGTCAGATTGGGACAAAATGATTAAGACATACGACCTTGCTGACTGTCTGTGGTTACAAAATTTATATGCAGAAAAAGAGAAGTGGGCATTGGCATATGGAAGACAATACTTTTGTGCAGGTATGATAAGCACACAAAGAGCCGAATCTATGCATGCCACGCTGAAGAAAACCCTGTATTCATGTTTAACAATGTTTTGTTTCATGGAACAATATGAATTATTTGTAGACGGTCTAAGACAGAATGAGCTTGAACAAGACGTGAAATGCTTCAATACACGACCTCTAACTTTTGGCATGAAAATATTGATGCGACCTGCAGCTCTGTATACACTAACTGTATTTGAATGGATCAAGAAAGAGGTGTTGCATGTCATGAATTGCAGAATAGAAGAAGTGGTGCAAACCGAGAATATGCACAAATACCATATTTTTTGTCAGGGCGAAAAGCATCAGGAAAGGCAAGAAGCGCATGTCACTTACAATGTCGACAACGGAAGGGTAGAATGCTCGTGCAAAATGTATGAATTCAAAGGTATCCTATGCTGTCATGCATTAAAGGCACTCAATCAAGAGAAGATACAAGAAATACCTGAGTCTTACGTAATGCGAAGATGGACGAGACGCGCGAAGATTGAAATGCTCGTTATGGACAATGCGAGTAAATCTGGTGTTGACGAGAAGTGCCACATAGCCTCCCGTTACCAACAACTGTGTAGGTCATTCATGCATGTTGCTGATTTGGCATCGAGAAGCGAAGAAGGCTATGCATGTGTGAGAAACGCTGCAACGGAGTTACTTGAAAACGTGGAGTTAATTCACATTAAGTCTGTTGCAGCGAATGAATACCAGCCGAAGATAATGGGATCGAACAACGTAGGTCAAAATCATGTCTCGCTTGACACTCCCGAGAAGTTGCGCCGAAGCGTAAATATTATCTTCAACAAGTCAGTAGTGAAGGTTGTTGATTATGATGGACATATTCATGAAGCGCAGGGTATCAAAAGAAAACCAGCCTCTGATCGCAGTCGTCGGAGGGCAAAGGGTGCACTAGAATTGGTTGGCAAGAAAAGGACTAAGAAACAACCAACCTGTAACAAAAAACAACAAAGCCCTTCGAATGAACAGGTATGTAAAACATTATATTGCTTCCCATTGCGTGAAGCTTGTCAAATAGCTAACTCGTGTAATGTCCATCATGCAGCAATACCCTGCAGAAGTACCGGCAAACGTTCAAACCTACATTCCTCCTGACCAGATTTCCGGCAACGATCGCTACAGTTTTACAAGGCTTTTGGTATGTAATCGATGTTTCGAGGAGGTATGCATTTCTTGCGAAACTTAATTCAGTGTCTAATATTTTCTCTTTCATGACAGACTATGATGCAGTCGACAGATAGGTTTGGGACACAGGAATCTCGTGTGGGCTATTAACTTAGTTGTCATGCCTCTTTGCATGACCCGATCTCCACAATGCCGAATTTTTTGAGAGTTTATAGTCGTTTGTCATTGACGACTTGCGGTTCGTGGTTGAATTTGTTCAAATCGATAGATAGCGGGTTTTTGCTTCTACAGGAAGGCGAATGATGACATCACTGTATGGCGATTTGTGGTTATCATTGAATAGCGATATGTGGCATCACAGCGTAGAACGTTGTTGATTATGTTGGACTGTCAATCTTAGCGTGATGCGAAGGATTGTTCAAGTGTGCTGCGATGTGTGGCATCGCAGCGTAGGACTGTCAATCACTGTGCTGCGATGCCACAGATCGCTATTCAACGACAACCACAAATCGCCATACACCTCCAGTCAACTTCTTCTCCAGCAAATCTTTCGCTTTCCCGACACCTCCACTTGCCTTTTGAAATCATTATTGTTATCTTGTGAAAAGTTGTATACATATATTATAAATAAAAGGCTACTCAATGTGTATTTTCCAACGGATACCCATAAATGTTTGAGTTGTCGTACAATATTCATTGATCATGTTGGTTGAGCAGTACATCTTTTAGGTCATAAATAGTCGCACAAGCACTGGAAGGTGTGTTTGTCTTCTACTTCGTGAACCAGCAACAACCAAACCGACGGTTCCTTCATAAACCTAAAGATCCGCCCTCGAACATAGAAAATTATAGTCGGTGAGGCAGACGAAGACAGCTACACGACCAACAATGGCGAATCATGGGTATATTGTCTACATATAGTCTACATGTTCAGCAAAATCCGTCTCTTTCATGCATTTTTTGCGATTTGTTTTTGTGTACTATATAATGTAATTTAAATATCGGTCGTTGCAATGTCCACATTCATTTCAGTCGAACATCCAATGACGAAGTTGGGCGAAAACTTAGTCAATCACTCCTTGAGGACATCAACCGAATGCGCAGTGAATTCGCACAATGCAACATGATCAGTAATTTTGTTAGTATGAAACTAATAGTAGTTGTCTATAAACGTAAGCCATGTGTACGTTTGATCAATACAACACCATATTTGCTGCAAACAGACTATATCCGATTTCGTAAATTATATTAAAAGCAACGCACCAAGCCAGACTGTGAGCGTCGTCAGCCCATATTTCATGGTATATCGGTTGTATTTTATATTGCTTTTCATTATTGATTTAGTCCAATTGATTCGTATGTTAATGTTGGTGTTAGCAATATTTCTTTCGGTTTGCAGACTATATTACGCTGTTTGCCATACTCCAGTGGATTTCAAGACGACAAACCTTATTGGGTTAACGGTAATCACTGCAGAGACCTTATGACAAGTGAAAAGGTAAGCAAACAAACCTACAATGCAATATTACAGCGTGACAGTGGTTACAATATTTTTTCGATCTATTTGCAGATACTGATTCCTACACTCTGGCAGTCTGAAGAGCATTGGGTCTTATACGTGATGGATTTACGCGAAGAACAACTATGGTGTTACAATTCGTTGGAAGTTGACAGTGGTTTACGGCTAGACATTTCCCATCTCGTAAGATTCCATCTATATGAGTATCGTGTAGTGTACTGGGGTCATGAATTTACTTTCGGTCGCATTATTCTCAGATCGGTTTCCTCATAGCCATTTTGGGAGTCGATGTCAGCGAGTGGATCTATCGCACGGCATACCATGCTCCTTTACAAGATAATGGCGTTGATTGCGGCGTATTTGTAATGAAGTACATTGAAACGATATACAATGGTGCAGAACCCTGTTTCGACGCTGTATGCCATTCCTTGGCCTCTGTTATTGGGAATTAAGGGCATATCTATTGCTTTTAGTTTACAATCTGTTTTTGCAGGTTGATATACCCGGATTCCGCGAAGAACTCTGCAAAAAGTTGACGTCCTTTCTAATTTCGGAGGAGAAACTGACGGAGGCGAGGATCTAAAAGGCTTGTAATTGATAAAAGATGTGCGCTCAACCCGTGTGATTGACAGTCGCAGGGTGAGACTGCGATGTGTGCAATGAACACAGACTTCTAATGTTCGAAATGATAATATTCAACATCGCTATGAAATGTTGTATGCTTAAACATCGCTTTAATGTCGCGTTCGTATTTTACGAATAGTACAAAGCGATACGCTTGGTGGTCTAACGTCAAACTACACTGCTACGACCATGAAAACCTGTGCCAACATTTGAAAATTGCTTGAATTTTAAATGACAGTTTCTTCAATTATGATCTTACAGACCAATGAAAAAGGTATAGACGGATACGACAACTGCGTCGAAGCCGCCTATGCACTCGATTCAAGAATAAATCGTTTATGCAGGAATTGTCGATTATGTCGGTTCCTTATTCGCGAAGCAAAGTGAAACTGTGTGTTGTGTCATTCAAATATTAATGAAACGTCCTATCACCCTCCGTCAGTTTTCGAGTATATACGTCAGTTTCATTAAACCAAAAGCAAATCTTAAATAAAAAAGCACTCCGCATTAATGAAAACAATGTCATGCCAGAGGGCTATTTTGAATCGTAGTAAATGCGATTGGACCGAATCTTTGGGTCTCAAATAAATCCACAAGTACGTCTAAAGAAATCGCCTTAGGTGTACATTACCGTCGGTTCATCAATACAGCGATTTCTAAGAAGAAACCTTTCTTATTGATAAGTTCACGTAATGCGAAATTTAGAAATATCTTTCGCCGTACAGTATTCTTCATTGCTTAAGAACAACTTTACCAGCATTGGTTATGCGTATACAACACAAAACTATTTCTGAATATAATTTACTTTTCATAGAACACCCGTCAACGGAACGACAAATCCTCTTAGACCTCGCTAGGGAGAGGAAGAGGACTTGGCAGAGCTCTTGCTGGCCACCCTCAGCGCGACTGCACCGACTGGGTTGCTGTCGAGGAGGACGGCGAGAACAGTGATGGAGGGGCTCGTTAGGTTGTACAGACAGAGCAATCGATGGGTTTCACTTTATACTATTCTGTCGGCCATTCGTTTTAAACTCAATCAATTTTTTGCATATTTTGTTGCGTATTACCGTCATATGTTCCTGCAACAAAACAGGTAATGTGAAACCAATATATAACAGGAATACCCAATAACATCGGATACGAAGCTCATACAGCGTGGAAACAAGGTTCTTCTCCATTGTATGTTGCTTCAATATGCTTCATTACGAATATGCCACAATCGACCCAATTACTTTGTAACGGAGCATCGTCAGCACAGAGCAACATCCACTCACCAATGTCGACACCCATTTGCCCGTTAAGGAATCCCGCTTGTGAAAAAGGGATAATATATTACAGTCCGGTTCACCTCGAATAGCTACTTCACCTTTGGGTACAAGCTTACCAAATGCATAGCATCGCGTTCTACGCCACTGTGGCAGTCCAATGAGTTGTAGCACCATAGTTGTTTTAGCTGAAAATTCATCTCGTATAGGACCTAATGGTCTGGATGTTGCCAGAGTGTAGGAAGTAAAATCTGCGAATCGATAAAATCATTTTTCGTTCCAGAGACTTATCGTGATGGGGATGTTACGAATAAACCTTGGATAAGAGGTTTGTTCATTTACCTTTCCAAATTTCGAAATGTCTATGCACTCATCATCGCTGTTCCAACAAGGTAGTGCATCTTCGAATCCTATGCCGTATGGCTTTCGTCGGACGTACATCTGTTGCACGAAATAGCAAGGTTTAACCACCAAGAAACGTGAGTACGTCATGAAAGCAAACAGAACAACAGCGGCCCAAACATACCATGAAATACAGGTTGATGATGCGTACTGTATTGCTCGTTGGGTTGCTCTGAATGTAATTGACAAAATCATACATTGTCTGGTTGCACAAAGTTACGAACTTCAGAACATGCAAACCGATGACCTAGAAATTGATAGTGGACAAATACTTACAAAATTACTGATAGTGTTGCCATCTGCAAATTCATCTTGCATCTGCTCGATGTCATCTACGAACTCGTCAGGGCGTTGCCGCCCATCCGAGACTGTGGATGTTGCACTGAGTGCACCATGAGCATGATATTCAGGATTGGACATTGAAATTATTGTCTACAGTAAACAACACTAGTCCAAATACGACATGAAAAGGCAAATGTTCACTAAACCGCTCAGGCGTTTCAAAAAATATACCTCTTAAGCGCTAGTCCTGATACTGTGGATGTGGTTGTCTTCTTGTTTAGATCCGTGCGTGGCCGTTTTGCTCCCATCGTCCACTCCATTGGCAACGTGCCTGGTCGTTTAGCTCCCATCTTCTTATCCGTTTACGCCGTGCCTAGTCATTTTTCTCCCCTCGTCCACTCCTCTGGCGCCGTGCCTGATCGTTTTGCTACCATCGTCCTCTCCGTTGCCGCCGTGCCCGGTCGTAGTGCTCCCATCGTCTTTGGCGTCGTGCTAAATCCCCTTTAATATTCACCGCCCGTCTGGTTAGGACCCACATTTTCACCTTTGTAAGGGCTGCTAAATCCCCTTTAATTTGTTGTAGTTCATCTTGGTGGGTCAAGGGCCCAATGCCAAATCTCTGATTCAAAAAAACTTTTAGGGATTCGGGCGTCCGGTGCAAACAATGAAGATCACCATCATGGTAATTTTCAATATCTCCCGATCTAAAACCCAGTTTCCATTCCTCAGCATCAAACAAACAGACCCTAAGGCCAGACCTATTTTTATTTTAGGATGCCCGGCCGCATCCTGACCCTCGACTTGTAACTAGCTAACAGAGGGTTGGCTTCTTATCTCCCTAAGAGGGCATCCTAGCACGAGCAATCTCATAAGTCATAAAACCAATCGCAAGCAGTTGAGTTTGAGTCGAGCCCATGCAATGGTGCTATGTGATCGGTTAAATATGATATTACTTATGACATTGCTGATGATTGGATCGTCACGGTCGTGCTGGGCAGGTGAAGTGAGGTTAGAATGAATCCAAATCAATCACCATCCATCACATGGCAACCTAAGGGTGGTCGGTTGTTTAGGGCATAGAATAGCGTGTGAACCCAACATGTTGTGATTAATTAAGTATTAAACAATGGTTTTAGCTGGTCCCTTTCTCAAGATAAAACATATGTGCAGCGACCATTGCGGATCATTTGCACGGAAAGTAGACTTGTTAGGAAGTGGAGCATTGCACAGCATCCAGGTCGTTGGTGCCTATCACATGGACCAAATTATTTTTTAGTGGTCCTTACAACAGCCTTATGAGCATCGTTTTTGTAAGCACATACCGATGATGGAATTTGTTTTTTAATCAAACGGGCAGCATATTATATTTGATTGAAACACACTTGTGTCGGTTGCTACGAAGTTGCCCTAATTTGTTTGTAAGCTTCGGCCTAGGTTTTAAGACACGCAGCATGTGGAATTCCTACCCAGCATTCCCCACTCATTCATACATGGGCTTATCAACCCGAGTCTTTTGAGAACACAAGCATCCGAATTGATGCATGTGGCTATACATAGCTATCCATTTATGCATGTAACCTCAAGATTCTCTAGAAGCTTAGGAATGAAACTACATGTACAAGCAAAGCAGAAAAGGAAACGACAGAACATCACATATAGTTCAATAGCATATGAATCATTTTCGTAATTTGTAATGTTATATATATATATATATTGGTAGAATGCATCTGGGGTATTTGTTCTTGAATATTTTCGGGCCCAGATGTGGGGCAGGTCCAAGCAAGCTAATTTAACGTACATGAGAAGAAGGGGGTGGCTCATACACAATCACTCAATAGTTGTAAAATAGGGGAATTGCAAATGATGACAAATGCAATAAATGGGATGAGGGTGATGTAACAAGAACGTGTGGGATGACATGGTTTTCAGTAATCTGCCTGTTTGACTTTGACCAGCTAGCCTAAGGAAGGAGATGAGAGTAAAGTCCAGTTTTGGATTTTTTTTCATCTTACAATGGACTTAATGGAGAGGAACGTGCAGACGAGAGGAGAGAGATTGGAATGCCTCTTTGGTGAAATTCTGACAGTCATGAAAGCGATTGGAGAAACAGAAAATGAGCTAAAATAAAATGAAGCAACACTAACTATATATTTTTCAACAATAAAAATGAAATGGATAATGAGAGGCAGAGAGAGAGGTGGGGGGTGGTGTTTGAGGTTGAAGGTAGTGTATGGTTCCGTGGGGGAGCATGCGCTTGCTGGGGAGCTGCTTCTTGATACATGTGCCCGCAGGCCTGGTCCTTAGCACAGCGTCTCTCTCTCTCTCTCCCTGCAATTGTGGTTGGGTCTGGGTGGACCACCACCACCTCTCCCTATGCACACATATGTTTGAAGACTTCAATGCTCGACAAAGAGCATCTTGCTGAAACCCACTCGTGGGCTTTACTCAAACTCCAACAACTAGCTCCTTCTTCCTACTTGTGTCCTCCCTTCTACCCCCTCTCCCTCTTCCCTCCCACACCCTCTTATCCCCCTCATCCGAGAGAGTGAATTTTGTTGAACTTTGGGCTATAGCCTCTCTCTCTCTCTCTCTCTCTCTCTCTCTCTCCAAGTTAATGAGGACTGACTGAGCAAGTTCTGAGCAGGGGAATAGAACTGGAAGTTTTGGGGGGAGGGGAGGTGGAACGTGCCCCTGATTTACTCGGTCGATATGAGTTGTCAGCGCGCCCCACGCGTCCTGTTCCTCTTCTGTGTTTCTTGGGAGTCTCAACAGGAGTGGCTCCCGAGAAGTCGCCATCACGCTGCTTCGTTGGCAATCCCCCGAATACGGTCAAACCCTGCCCACTCCGTTTCATCCATCCCATGACGGGGGTCGGCTATGTCCCCGACCCTTCCCAACAATGACAGCCATGTCCTCATTCAATGTTCTGCTGCTGCAACTGCAAGTGATGATGAGATTGCAATCATCGAGGTACAATGACCATCGTGGCCCCTCGAGCGGATATTAACTCACGATCTGAACACCTTTGTTCATTTCTCTCATTGCTACTAAGCAACAGTACACTCGAGCTCTTTACACTTATTGGGAACCAACGTGTGGCCCGATTAGTATACCCCAACGTTTCACTGAGAAGGTGCATTTCCAAGCTTGTTGGACCCCTCCATGGCTTTTGTTTTTTAGTTCAAGACCCATTATCACGATATTTCATACAACGCTATACAATGTGGATTAAATTAATGGGTCGGGTTGATAACCTTAACTAATTTGACAATAGCAACCCAATAACAGGATTATAATGACTGTTTTCCAAACATCAACGTCCTACCAATGCAGTCGATATTGAAAACAAAAAATAACTGAAAGTGTTTCTTGTTAACGTGGAGCATCAATTACATACCAATCTCTCTCTCTCTCTCTCTCTCTCCACCCAGGTATCCCAAAGCGGGTTCTTGTGCCAAGCTAGGGATCTGCCTAACCCCACTTGCCATATGAGGCTACAATAGATATCTGCCTAACCCCAGCTTGCTTTTCAAAAAATAAAAAAATAAAAAATCGCTCCTTCTCTCTATAGTTTTTATTAAATGTGAGAGCCAATAACATAATAGTTCAAAATTTAAGGGGCTCAGTTGGGTGCTGTTTCGTTTTCAAAGGAGAAGAGCAAAGAAATTGCGTTGACGGAAAAGACAAGAGAAACAATGATGGTACCCGTGCTTAAGATAGAGAGACGTTATCGAGTTGGTGAGCATGTATTATTTCTATTTACTGTGTCCTTTCGTACTTGGTTTGGAGGGCCTTTTGGTCATTTAAAAACGTCAAAGAAGGAGGGTGGTCAGACCACGGCCGAGCATATCGCGGGGGTTTCAGAATATATGGTAATACAAGAGACATCACCTCTTTGGTATTATTGAAAGCCCAAAATCTGTCTGTGGTCGCAGGCAAGTACCCAAAAGTCCGTGGACTTTTCAAGAAATGACCGGACTGCAGATGGTACCTTTTTGAACGCGGTGAAGTGACTTTTGTCATTTCGACCTTTTTCATCCGGTCACCTCCGATCCCCAACTAGGGGTATTTTTGTCATTTTCTTTATTAAGAGGGTGGCCGTCACTTTTGTACTTTAAGCTCCAAAACTTAGGGTACAGAAATTTCGACCCCCTCTCAGGCATCTCAAATGACCAAACCACCCATCAGATCCGCTCCAATTCCTCAACAATGGCTTGGCTTCTCTGAAGGCCACTCACTGGTAACTGGCCCAATGGAGCAAAATCTCTACATGTAAACGTTTTTCTTGTTATTTCTTAAAACGGAAATTGAAGAGGATTAACAATCGCTTTCAAGCGAGGCTTCTAAAATGGCATATTTGCTCAGCTCCTCCACGTACAAGTTTGCTCACCGAGTCAAAAGAAATTGTTCATTTGGGCTCCATTATTGTAGATCATTAATTGGTTCTTTTAGGTCCATTATTTCACGATTTTAATCTTGCAAAACGGACCATCTAATGTATTTTGTAACATCTGCTTAGCGCCCAACATTAGGATAGAAAGTTGAATCTAATCAAACCTGAAATGTTTTTTTTTGTTTTTTCTTCTCACAATAAGTGATCTTTATTTCAAACGGTGAGCTCAAAATCAGTGAAAAGGATAGAGGGTGGCATCAGTGGACAAGAAGAACACGTATATTGTGGGCTGTGGACCAAGTTGGTTGAGAGGGAGAGAGAAAGGCCCATAGACATTTCATGGGTGGAAGAGAAACCGAGATTCGAGCCAGCTCTAGACAGCACTGACCTTGTTATTATCGTCCGCTTCGATTTCCCATGACCCACATGCACCTCCCTGCTCTCTCTCTCTCTCTCCTTTTTTTTACTGTCATTACTTTTTACATCATCTTCCACTCACCGTAAATTCGACTTCACTTGGGAGCGGAACTGCGGAAGTCGCCAGTTTCTGCTAAATTGTTTGATTGCATCAGTTTCTACTAATAAATGTTGACATTGTCAACAGAAGATGATTTAAGCACACCTCATGCATTTATAGATCATTATGTTTCATTCATTTCTTTAACACGCCCCTCTTGTTTCCACTATTTATTTACTTATACTTTTGACGAAAACACTATTGCTAGTTCTAATTTTTTTCTTTTTTATGACTTGTGCTCACGGATTACAGGCAAAAGAAAATATTCAGGTTAATTTGGCATTTGCATTTCACAACAATCTCTAACACACTGCATTTGATCATTCTAAAAAAGAGGGAGCTAAATCAACAGATTTAATTAATATATTTACGGGGTCCCGAACAGGGCAGTTAGCTACATCTCATGATCGGGGTTCCCAAAGAGCACCACGTATGTAAGCATGTGCGTCTCGTATCCCCATGTTTGTCAGCATTAATTAGCGTTGGAGTTTGATGCGATTGCAAAGACTTAAGTACCCTCTCCTCCATTGGTGCAAAAAAAAATGACGGTTCTTGAAAAGAAGTGGTTGTAAAGACTTAAGTGCCCCGAAGATGATTATTTAAGACCCAGTCTCTGCACTACAGGATTATCCGAGAAAGAAATCTCCCCTGGAGGAGGCCATGAACATCAACCCTTTCACACTCTCTCTCCCTTCTATTTCTGCTTCTATGCACATCCAACAGAAGATCTTACATTGCTCCATCAAGCACCGACTGACCTGCACATTTACTGTTGTGGAGCCTGATTCAGAGTTTTTACCCTTACAGGAGGAGGGTCTGGGGGCTCCTCTCAGTGTGGGTAGCATCATTCAACTTGAAGAGTTATGGAGTCTGATTCAGAACTTTTACCCTTACAGAAGGGGGGTCTGAGGGCTCCTCCCAGCGTTTTCATGGCCTTTTGCCCTTACAGGAGGGGGGTCCGGGGGCTCATCAACCCTCTCTCGCTCTCTCTCCCTTCTATTTCTGCTTCTGTGCACATCCATCACAAGATCCTATATTGCTCCATCAAGCACCGACTGACCTGCACATTGACTGTTGTGGGTCCTTACTGATGAGCTGCCTCTAAATTTATTCGACTCTGGGTCCTTACTGCACTTGAAGTTGAGTCGTTGTATTTTTTGTTATTAGGTGGGTGGTGAGGCCCTCCTCTACTCTCTCAAGACTCTTAGCTTGGGCAATCTTTCTTTTGATGATTGTGGTTGTAATGTATCGTTGAAGTTAAAATGGGGAATAAAATGACAATATAAATCGCTGAAAATTTACAGAAATAAATGTCCTCCTTCTAGAAAACTGAATCGTCGGTTCCTCTTCCTCGGATGGACATAAATGCCCTCCTTCTAGAAAACTGAATCGTCGGTTGGTGAAAATGACAAAACTGCCCTCCATCGATATCGCGGGAAAACGTTCCGTAGAGTTTGCATATGTAGCAAGCGTTATGTTGTATGATACAAATAGTTCAAAAAAATCCTTTCTCGCTCTAAGCACTCTACCGGAGATTCTTTGCTTTCATCTCGAGTTGCCGGAGCATCCTTTTCTTTTTACCGGAGCATCTGTTTCCGTCTTACGCGCAGTCGCAACATCGTTGCCACCTTCTGTTGCGTATTAGTTGTTACTGTTGCTTACTCTACAGTTGGAATATCCAAATTCCCATCGTTTCGGTGAGTTTCGCGTAAGTTTTCTTTCTTCAATCTGAAGATTGGTTCTTATACAAGGATTTGTATTATGAACCCAAATATTCCGACGATTTCTAATGATGATGATCGTGTATTGTGTTGTGCAGGTTAGCAATGTCTGCGCCTCATCAGATTAGAGATACCCCGTCGTTCTATGGGTTGTCTATTAGATAAGTGATCCGTCAGTCCCATCTATCTAAAGTTTTTGAAAGATACCAAAATATACTTAAGATTGAGAACGATGAAGACAGAGAAAAAGCCATGGAATCATATTTTGCGGAGGATTATCCATCAGATATCGAGGCTGCGGACCAAAGGAAGAACTCTGAAGAACGAAAGATGCAGAACAAGGATGACGAAGAGAAGGCAAAGGCCAAAAATATTGATGAGAATATAAATAGAAGGCGGAGGATTAACGCACAGCAGATGGAAAAGAGGAAGAAGAAGGCGGAGGAGTGGGAAAGGGATGTTAGCAATATGCTGGCGGAGGCTCATAGGAGAAACTTGGAGAGTAGAGCAATGCGACACAAGGCAAGGCTACTGAAGGAGGCGGAGGAGAGGCGAAGGCAAATGAATAAGGAGGAGGAAGAGAAGGAACAGAATATTCCTCAGTTTGAGGAAGAAAAGGAAAGGAGAAGGAGGGAGTTGGAGTTCGAGGAAGCTAAGGAAATACAAAGGCAGCAGAAGGAGAATGAGGAAAAGAAGGAAAGGCAACGGAAGGAGAAGGAGGAGGAGGTAGAGAAGGAAAGAGAAAGGAAGAAGCAGGAGGAAGAATTGCAGGAAAGAAGGAAACAACAACTGCAAGAGAAAGAAAGGCGGCGGAAGGAGAAGGAGGAAGAAAATGAAAGGGAAAGGAAGAAGCAGGTGGAAGAACTGCGGCAAAGAAGGAAACAAGAAATCGAAGAGAAAGAAAGGCGGCTGAAGGAGAAGGAGGAGGAAGAAAAGGAAAGGGAAAGGGAAAGGAAGAAGCAGGAGGAAGAGGCGAAAAGGGAGAGACAAAGGAAGCAGAAGGAGGAGAAGATAAAGGAGAGAGAAAGGAAGGAGAAGGAGGAGGATGCAAAAAAGGAGAGAGAAAGGATGCAGGAGGAGAAAAGGGAGAAAGAAAGGAAGGAGAAGGAGGAGGAGGAGAAAAGGGAGAGAGAAAGGAAGAAGAAGGAGGAGGAAAAACGCGAGAGGGAAAGGAATCAGAAGGAGCAGGCGGAAAAGGAGAGAGAAAGGAAGCAGAAGGAGGAGGAGGAGAATAGGGACAGAGAAATGAAGCAGAAGGAGGATGAGAAAAGGAAGGCGAGAGAAAGGAAGGCGAGAGAAAGGCATGCGACGGTGGAGCCGGTAGAGATGGAGATTGAAAGGCAGTTGGAGGCAGTGGACCCACCAGAAAGTCCCAGGTTGGGGGAGAACAACAGAAAATAGCGACCAAGGTAAATATATCCGTCATGTCTGCGAAGATTTAATAATATGTTTAGCGATTTTGGTATAGCGATTACTGTGTTAGGTATTGATATTTATAGCGATTACTGCGATAGTATGTCTGCAACCGATATTATTTATAGCAGTTAGTAGAATAGTATTTATAAGTACAAATGGAAGTAATTTATAATTTGTAGGAATAATATGTTATTTTGTATTACAGGAAGGTCATAGGAGAAGTAGAGCACCAGGTGAAAAGCTCGGAGGTCGCTGTCAATGGCCTGTAGTTCTGTCTTGGTATGGTCAACTGAGTGCATATCAGAAGGACCGACTACGAAATATGCACTTCGGTGGCCTTTTGGACCAGCAATATTTTGAAACTTGCTGGAATACCAGACTCACCTGGTAAATAAGTGGAATGATAAGACTAACACATTCAAGTTTGATTCTTTTGAGATCACCATGACTCTAGAAGATGTGACGAGGATCACTGGCCTTAAGTGCGATGACAGTGCTGTCCTATTACGGCATTCAAACTATAACGCAAGGGAAAACTGCACTGCCCTTCTAGGAATGTTGATGGACGAATGAAGTCAATGTATTTCTGGTGGAAGCAATTCCACATCAATGAAGGTCTCAGTTTTTCATAATAAATGGGAAGGCCACTCCGCTACTTGTGCATCTGAAACAGCTGACCAAGAGTTGCGCGGCTTCCTTCTATATTTTTTTGCTCTTACATTATTTTCCGATTGTTCTGGTTCGTGAATAAGTTCCATGTGGCTGCAGTACCTAGCAGACTTAGACGAAGTCGACAACTATGCCTGGTGTGCCGCTATGCTCGCACACCTGTACAGTCAACTCCACCGTGCGAGTAATGGTACGAAAACAGTTGGCGGATTTTGGCCATTTGTTCAGGTATTTGTTGATTACATACTTAGTATTTGTAGACAAATCTCATTGCAGTCTGTGACGTTGCTAATAATATTTTTTTGTTAGGCCTGGGCGTTGGAACATATTATCCCATTACGTCCACGGTGTGACCCTCCGATTTGTGGTTTTCCAAAGATCGGTCGCTGGGCCAGAATAAACGTCGCAGTTTATAATGCTAAGTCCATTTTAGATGGGCTGCAATTAAATGAGGTAAACGTTCTAAAATTGTTTACAATCGCGTCAGCATTTACCATTGAGTATTATAAATCGTTGTAATGTTCAGCATTCTTAAGTATACATCGTTGCAGGATTGTCTTCCGTAGTGCATATCATTGTTGCCATATCATGCGTAAATAAATTTTAATATATTTGTCATTCGTTATTAAAAAGAATTACCAATGTACAGGTTTTGTGGAGACCTTGTTGAGATGGGGGCGATGATGAAGACATTGTTGCGGAGGCTGCCAGATTGTCTGACCGCGATTTGTGGCTATTCTGCAATTTTGAAGCCGAGTTACAGCAAGGTAGTCGAGTTCTCCTACAATCTGGCTTAGGGCAGTCTATCCCAAATAAGCCTTTGGAGGTAAGAAGAAAGATGAATATTGGTGGGGGCAGGCACGTGAATTGGAGCGATCGCTACATGGACGAATTATTAAATTGGAACTCAAGTGGTTTTCCTGCCGTACCGTATGATCATGAAGGACGACAATTTGATCCCTTCTATTTCGAAAGCTATTGGGAACCAATGCAGCGAAATCGAAAGATTGAGAAAATTGTCAACCCATGCCTCCCAACTGTCCCTTCTCATGTTGTAGCCCAGCCTCTACAACCAAAATGTCGTCTCACTTTGGTTAATACGACTAGTCCATCAGTAACAAATCACGAGGAAGACCGAACACTTACTCCAAAAGAGAAGACTGTCTCTGCCGCAAGGTTCGAACTTATTGAGTGGGAGAATAAGAAATTAAGGACAGAAGTAAGCACTATGGGCATTCAATTGAATGCAGTGGTGGACATGATGACTAGTCTTCTTAGGCAAGGTTTCGCAACGAAGAGGGCACCCAGGATAGACAGTCCACCAATAAAAAGTGAGAGACAAGTTTATGAAATTTCATCAGATTCGTCCAGTGACTCGGAATAAATCCTAGATTTTCATTTTTATCACGCTATACATTTGTTGTAATTGTATAATGAGTTGCGGTAACGTGAAATTCTTTTACTGTTTAATTCTTTATTATTACATCTTTTCGACTTTGGGTCTCGGTAATAAATAAACTTCAAACGAAAATAGATGTTTCTTCAGAAATCGTGGCATTGCCTAACCTCTTTGGCATCGCTAAGATATAGCATTTCTGTTTAGCAATCGCCGTATTTGTCTTCGCCTCGAAAGAATAGCGCACAAAGTATTGGCGATCTAAGTCATGAACAATAATTTAACGAGTTCTGACGACACAAAGGTTTGTATCCATATACGATAATCGTGAAAAGGTATTTGTGTTAAATAATCAATAGATAAGGAAAGGATTTGTTGCCATCGCTGGATACTTCGTGCTTTGAGTCAGAGAGCGATCTGTGGCATCGCAGCATAGTGATTTGTGGGTATCGTTCGAATGTCAAATCACACATGAAAAATGTATTTTTGAATATTTAAAACTTAATGAGCGGCATGTAAAGACGTATTTTTGAATACTTCGAACGCAAGCATTTAATTTGGCGGCGGTTATCAAAAAAAGGCGGCATGCGAAAAGCCGTATTTATATTTTTTTTAAACGCAATCAATTAATTAGCTTCGTGCTTTGAGTCGGAGAGCGATCTGTGGCATCGCAGCATAGTGATTTGTGGGTATTGTTCGAATGTCTAATCACACGTGAAAAACGTATTTTTGAATATTTAAAACTTAATGAGCGGCATAGAAAGACGTATTTTTGAATACTTCGAACGCAAGCAGTTAATTTGGCGGCGGTTATAAAAAAAAGGCAGCATGCGAAAAGCCGTATTTATATTTTTTTTAAACGCAATCAATTAATTAGCGGACTGTTTTCAAAAAATGGCTGCACATTAAAGGACTTTACCTTTGTAGGTGAGGACGGCGTTTCAGTATCTCCATTGCAAAGGTGCCATCGATATCACCGTCCAAGCATGGCGCCGAAGAAGGGGACAATCGGAGCAGTACGACCAGCCATGGCGGACAAGAAGAGGACGAGTGGAGCAATACGACCCGACACGACGCCAAAGATGATGGGAGCACTACGACCGGGCACGGCGGCAACGGAGAGGACGATGGTAGCAAAACGATCAGGCACGACGCCAGAGGAGTGGACGAGGGGAGAAAAACGACCAGGCACGGAGCAAACGGATAGGAGGATGGGAGCTAAACGACCAGGCACGTTGCCAATGGAGTGGACGATGGGAGCAAAACGGCCACGCACAGCTCTGAACAAGAAGACAACCACATCCACAGTACCAAGACTAGCGCTTAAGAGGTATATTTTTTGAAACGTCTGAGCGGTTTAGTGAACATTTGCCTTTTCATGTCGTATTTGGACTAGTGTTGTTTACTGTAGACAATAATTTCAATGTCCAATCCTGAATACCACGCTCATGGTGCACTCAGTGCAACATCCACAGTCTCGGGTGGGAGGCAACGCCCTGACGAGTTCGTAGATGACATCGAGCAGATGCAAGATGAATTTGCAGATGGGAACACTATCAGTAATTTTGTAAGTATTTGTCCACTATCAATTTCTAGGTCATTGGTTTGCATGTTCTGAAGTTCGTAACTTTGTGCAACCAGACAATGTATGATTTTGTCAATTACATTCAGAGCAACCCAACGAGCAATACAGTACGCATCATCAACCTGTATTTCATGGTATGTCTGGGCCGCTGTTGTTCTGTTTGCTTTCATGACGTACTCACGTTTCTTGGTGGTTAAACCTTGCTATTTCGTGCAACAGATGTACGTCCGACGAAAGCCATACGGCATAGGATTCGAAGATGCACTACCTTGTTGGAACAGCGATGTTGAGTGCATAGACATTTCGAAATTTGGAAAGGTAAGTGAACAAACCTCTTATCCAAGGTTTATTCGTAACATCCCCATCACGATAAGTCTCTGGAACAAAAAATGATTTTATCGATTCGCAGATTTTACTTCCTACACTCTGGCAACATCCAGACCATTGGGTCCTATACGAGATGAATTTTCAGCTAAAACAACTATGGTGCTACAACTCATTGGACTGCCACAGTGGCGTAAAACGCGATGCTATGCATTTGGTAAGCTTGTACCCAAAGGTGAAGTAGCTATTCGAGGTGGACCGGACTGTAATATATTATCCCTTTTTCACAGGCGGGATTCCTTAACGGGCAAATGGGTGTCGACATTGGTGAGTGGATGTTGCTCTGTGCTGACGATGCTCCGTTACAAAATAATGGGGTCGATTGTGGCATATTCGTAATGAAGCATATTGAAGCAATATACAATAGAGAAGAACCTTGTTTCCACGCTGTATGAGCTTCGTATCCGATGTTATTGGGTATTCCTGTTATATATTGGTTTCACATTACCTGTTTTTTGCAGGAACATATGCCGTTAATACGCGACGAAATATGCAGAAAATTGATTGAGTTTAAAACGAACGGCAGACAGAATAGTATAAAGTGAAACCTATCGATTGCTCTGTCTGTAAAACCTAACGAGCTCCTCCATCACCGTTCTCGCCGTCCTCCTCGACAGCAACCCAGTCGGTGCAGTCGCGCTGAGGGTGGCCAGCAGGAGCTCTGCCAAGTCCTCTTCCTCTCCCTAGCGAGGTCTAAGAGGATTTGTCGTTCCGTTGACGGGTGTTCTATGAAAAGTAAATTGTATTCAGAAATAGTTTTGTGTTGTATACGCATAACCAATGCTGGTAAAGTTGTTCTTAAGCAATGAAGAATACTGTACGGCGAAAGATATTTCTAAATTTCGCATTACGTGAACTTATCAATAAGAAAGGTTTGTTCTTACAAATCGCTGTATTGATGAACCGACGGTAATGTACACCTAAGGCGATTTCTTTAGACGTACTTGTGGATTTATTTGAGACCCAAAGATTCGGTCCAATCGCATTGACTACGATTCAGAATAGCCCTCTGGCATGACATTGTTTTCATTAATGCGGAGTGCTTTTTTATTTAAGATTTGCTTTTGGTTTAATGAAACTGACGTATATACTCGAAAACTGACGGAGGGTGATAGGACGTTTCATTAATATTTGAATGACACAACACACAGTTTCACTTTGCTTCGCGAATAAGGAACCGACATAATCGACAATTCCTGCATAAACGACTTATTCTTGAATCGAGTGCATAGGCGGCTTCGACGCAGTTGTCGTATCCGTCTATACCTTTTTCATAGGTCTGTAAGATCATAATTGAAGAAACTGTCATTTAAAATTCAAGCAATTTTCAAATGCTGGCACAGGTTTTCATGGTCGTAGCAGTGTAGTTTGACGTTAGACCACCAAGCGTATCACTTTGTACTATTCATAAAATACGAACGCGACATTAAAGCGATGTTTAAGCATACTACATTTTATAGCGATGTTGATTATTATCATTTCGAACATTAGAAGTCTTTGTTCATTGCACAAATCGCAGTCTCACCCTGCGACTGTCAATCACGCGGGTTGAGCGCACATCTTTTATCAATTACAAGCCTTTTAGATCCTCGCCTCCGTCAGTTTCTCCTCCGAAATTAGAAAGGACGTCAACTTTTTGCAGAGTTCTTCGCGGAATCCGGGTATATCAACCTGCAAAAACAGATTGTAAACTAAAAGCAATAGACATGCCCTTAATTCCCAATAACAGAGGCCAAGGAATGGCATACAGCGTCGAAACAGGGTTCTGCACCATTGTATATCGCTTCAATGTACTTCATTACAAATACGCCGCAATCAACGCCATTATCTTGTAAAGGAGCATGGTATGCCGTGCGATAGATCCACTCGCTGACATCGACTCCCAAAATGGCTATAAGAAAACCGATCTGAGAATAATGCGACCGAAAGTAAATTCATGACCCCAGTACACTACACGATACTCATATAGATGGAATCTTACGAGATGGGAAATGTCTAGCCGTAAACCACTGTCAACTTCCAACGAATTGTAACACCATAGTTGTTTTTCGCGTAAATCCATCACGTATAAGACCCAATGCTCTTCAGACTGCCAGAGTGTAGGAATCAATATCTGCAAATAGATCAAAAAAATATTGTAACCACTGTCACGCTGTAATATTGCATTGTAGGTTTGTTTGCTTACCTTTTCACTTGTCATAAGGTCTCTGCAGTGATTACCGTTAACCCAATAAGGTTTGCCGTCTTGAAATCCACTGGAGTATGGCAAACGGCGTAATATAGTCTGCAAACCGAAAGAAACATTGCTAACACCAACATTAACATACGAATCAATTGGACTAAATAAATAATGAAAAGCAATATAAAATACAACCGATATACCATGAAATATGGGCTGACGACGCTCACAGTCTGGCTTGGTGCGTTGCTTTTAATATAATTTACGAAATCGGATATAGTCTGTTTGCAGCAAATATGGTGTTGTATTGATCATACGTACACATGGCTTACGTTTATAGACAACTACTACTAGTTTCATACTAACAAAATTACTGATCATGTTGCATTGTGCGAATTCACTGCGCATTCGGTTGATGTCCTCAATGAGTGATTGACTAAGTTTTCGCCCAACTTCGTCGGTGGATGTTCGACTGAAATGAATGTGGACATTGCAACGACCGATATTTAAATTACATGATATAGTACACAAAAACAAATCGCAAAAAATGCATGAAAGAGACGGATTTTGCTAACATGTAGACTATATGTAGACAATATATCCATGATTCGCCATTGTTGGTCGTGTAGCTGTCTTCGTCTGCCTCACCGACTATAATTTTCTATGTTCGAGGGCGGATCTCTAGGTTTATGAAGGAACCGTCGGTTTGGTTGTTGCTGGTTCACGAAGTAGAAGACAAACACACCTTCCAGTGCTTGTGCGACTATTTATGACCTAAAAGATGTACTGCTCAACCAACATGATCAATGAATATTGTACGACAACTCAAACATTTATGGGTATCCGTTGGAAAATACACATTGAGTAGCCTTTTATTTATAATATATGGATACAACTTTTCATAAGATAACAATAATGATTTCAAAAGGCAAGTGGAGGTGTCGGGAACGCGAAAGATTTGCTGGAGAAGAAGTTGACTGGAGGTGTATGGCGATTTGTGGTTGTCGTTGAATAGCGATCTGTGGCATCGCAGCACAGTGATTGACAGTCCTACGCTGCGATGCCACACATCGCAGCACACTTGAACAATCCTTCGCATCACGCTAAGATTGACAGTCCAACAATAATCAACAACGTTCTACGCTGCGATGCTACATATCGCTATTCAATGATAATCACAAATCTCCATACAGTGATGTCATCATTCGCCTTCCTGCAGAAGCAAAAACCCGCTATCTATCGATTTGAACAAATTCAACCACGAACCGCAAGTCGTCAATGACAAACGACTATAAACTCTCAAAAAATCCGGCATTGTGGAGATCGGGTCATGCAAAGAGGCATGACAACTAAGTTAATAGCCCACACGAGATTCCTGTGTCCCAAACCTATCTGTCGACTGCATCATAGCCTGTCATGAAAGAGAAAATATTAGACACTGAATTAAGTTTCGCAAGAAATGCATACCTCCTCGAAACATCGATTACATACCAAAAGCCTTGTAAAACTGTAGCGATCGTTGCCGGAAATCTGGTCAGGAGGAATGTAGGTTTGAACGTTTGCCGGTACTTCTGCAGGGTATTGCTGCATGATGGACATTACACGAGTTAGCTATTTGACAAGCTTCACGCAATGGGAAGCAATATAATGTTTTACGACCGGGCACGGCGGGAGCACTACGACCGGGCACGGCGGCAACGGAGAGGACGATGGTAGCAAAACGACCAGGCACGACGCCAGAGGAGTGGACGAGGGGAGAAAAACGACCAGGCACGAAGCCAACTGATAGGAGGATGGAAGCTAAACGACCAGGCACGTTGCCAATGGAGTGGACGATGGGAGCAAAACGGCCACGCACAGCTCTGAACAAGAAGACAACCACATCCACAGTACCAAGACTAGCGCTTAAGAGGTATATTTTTTGAAACGCCTGAGCGGTTTAGTGAACATTTGCCTTTTCATGTCGTATTTGGACTAGTGTTGTTTACTGTAGACAATAATTTCAATGTCCAATCCTGAATACCACGCTCATGGTGCACTCAGTGCAACATCCACAGTCTCGGGTGGGAGGCAACGCCCTGACGAGTTCGTAGATGACATCGAGCAGATGCAAGATGAATTTGCAGATGGGAACACTATCAGTAATTTTGTAAGTATTTGTCCACTATCAATTTCTAGGTCATCGGTTTGCATGTTCTGAAGTTCGTAACTTTGTGCAACCAGACAATGTATGAATTTGTCAATTACATTCAGAGCAACCCAACGAGCAATACAGTACGCATCATCAACCTGTATTTCATGGTATGTCTGGGCCGCTGTTGTTCTGTTTGCTTTCATGACGTACTCACGTTTCTTGGTGGTTAAACCTTGCTATTTCGTGCAACAGATGTACGTCCGACGAAAGCCATACGGCATAGGATTCGAAGATGCACTACCTTGTTGGAACAGCGATGATGAGTGCATAGACATTTCGAAATTTGGAAAGGTAAATGAACAAACCTCTTATCCAAGGTTTATTCGTAACATCCCCATCACGATAAGTCTCTGGAACGAAAAATGATTTTATCGATTCGCAGATTTTACTTCCTACACTCTGGCAACATCCAGACCATTAGGTCCTATACGAGATGAATTTTCAGCTAAAACAACTATGGTGCTACAACTCATTGGACTGCCACAGTGGCGTAGAACGCGATGCTATGCATTTGGTAAGCTTGTACCCAAAGGTGAAGTAGCTATTCGAGGTGAACCGGACTGTAATATATTATCCCTTTTTCACAAGCGGGATTCCTTAACGGGCAAATGGGTGTCGACATTGGTGAGTGGATGTTGCTCTGTGCTGACGATGCTCCGTTACAAAGTAATTGGGTCGATTGTGGCATATTCGTAATGAAGCATATTGAAGCAACATACAATGGAGAAGAACCTTGTTTCCACGCTGTATGAGCTTCGTATCCGATGTTATTGGGTATTCCTGTTATATATTGGTTTCACATTACCTGTTTTGTTGCAGGAACATATGACGGTAATACGCAACAAAATATGCAAAAAATTGATTGAGTTTAAAACGAATGGCCGACAGAATAGTATAAAGTGAAACCCATCGATTGCTCTGTCTGTACAACCTAACGAGCCCCTCCATCACTGTTCTCGCCGTCCTCCTCGACAGCAACCCAATCAGTGCAGTCGCGCTGAGGGTGACCAGTAGAAGCTCCGCCAAGTCCTCTTCCTCTCCCTAGCAAGGTCTAAGCGGATTTGTCGTTCCTGTGACGGGTGTTCATCTCGTTCCGTTGACGGGTGTTCTATGAAAAGTAAATTGTATTCAGAAATAATTTTGTGTTGTATACGCATAACCAATGCTGGTAAAGTTGTTCTTAAGCAATGAAGAATACTGTACGGCGAAAGATATTTCTAAATATCACATTACGTGAACTTATCAATAAGAAAAGTTTGTTCTTAGAAATCGCTGTATTGATGAACCGACGGTAATGTACACCTAAGGCGATTTCTTTAGACGTACTTGTGGATTTATTTGAGACCCAAAGATTCGGTCCAATCGCATTGACTACGATTCAGAATAGCCCTCTGACATGACATTGTTTTCATTAATGCAGAGTGCTTTTTTATTTAAGATTTGCTTTTGGTTTAATGAAACTGACGTATATACTCGAAAACTGACGGAGGGTGATAGGACGTTTCATTAATATTTGAATGACACAACACACAGTTTCACTTTGCTTCGCGAATAAGGAACCGACATAATCGACAATTCTTGCATAAACGACTTATTCTTGAATCGAGTGCATAGGCGGCTTCGACGCAGTTGTCGTATCCGTCTATACCTTTTTCATAGGTCTGTAAGATCATAATTGAAGAAACTGTCATTTAAAATTCAAGCAATTTTCAAATGCTGGCACAGGTTTTCATGGTCGTAGCAGTGTAGTTTGACGTTAGACCACCAAGCGTATCGCTTTGTACTATTCGTAAAATACGAACGCGACATTAAAGCGATGTTTAAGCATACAACATTTCATAGCGATGTTGAATATTATCATTTCGAACATTAGAAGTCTTTGTTCATTGCACACATCGCAGTCTCATCCTGCGACTGTCAATCACGCGGGTTGAGCGCACATCTTTTATCAATTACAAGCCTTTTAGATCCTCGCCTCCGTCAGTTTCTCCTCCGAAATTAGAAAGGACGTCAACTTTTTGCAGAGTTCTTCGCGGAATCCGGGTATATCGACCTGCAAAAACAGATTGTAAACTAAAAGCAATAGACATGCCCTTAATTCCCAATAACAGAGGCCAAGGAATGGCATACAGCGTCGAAACAGGGTTCTGCACCATTGTATATCGCTTCAATGTACTTCATTACAAATACGCCGCAATCAATGCCATTATCTTGTAAAGGAGCATGGTACGCCGTGCGATAGATCCACTCGCTGACATTGACTCCCAAAATGGCTATGAGGAAACCGATCTGAGAATAATGCGACCGAAAGTAAATTCATGACCCCAGTACACTACACGATACTCATATAGATGGAATCTTACGAGATGGGAAATGTCTAGCCGTAAACCACTGTCAACTTCCAACGAATTGTAACACCATAGTTGTTTTTCGCGTAAATCCATCACGTATAAGACCCAATGCCTGGACAGATGGGATCTCGGAAAAATATGAATTAGCAAAGGTGTGCATTGGCACCAACTACAACAGAACCAAAAGTATGACCAAGGTCTGACTCCCTCTCCTCTGACCTTCACAAGCCCAGAATAGTTGGCGTCTCTTCTGTCTTGGGACTGCTAAGTGTAAGTCTCTTCGACCCATACTTGTCCTCTACTATTTCTTCTAGATGTTCACAGTATGAAACCCGATCGCATTGGCCCTAGCTGGTTTGTCCAAATGACATTTGGTTCAGGTAAATGACATTTGGTTGGAAGTTATAAACTCCTCTTGGAGACATGTTCCTGGGACAAATAAAAAACGTAACAACTTGACTATCTTGCGTCCTCGAGTTATTGTACTTGCAAGGAAAATTTGCTTGGCATCAATTAATGTTGTAGATGCTTGAATTTTGGATCTCTTCTGATCCATGACCTACCTGATACAAAAAATATTTCCATGACCGTATAATGAGAATTTTCAATGAGGTTTGTGGTGGTAGTTAAGGGATTGGACCATTAGGCCCAAGATTATAGCCCACCACAAATCTCTTTGGGGTGCGGGGGTGGAGCCCCTAGTGTGGATCAGTCGAATTTTGTATATTTTTTTGTACTAACTAAGGTTTTACGCCCTTTGACATATATAAAGGTGCCTCCTTTGAGAGTTGGGGATGTGTGTTTACGGGTGTATTGGGAAATAGGGTTTTGAGAGCTCTTTATGTACTAAGGTTTTATGCCGTTCGTTTATATATATATATATATATATATATATATATATATATATATATATATATATATATATATATATATATAGAGAGAGAGAGAGAGAGAGAGAGAGAGAGAGAGAGAGAGAGAGAGAGAGTAATGCACTCTTTTTTAATCACTCTTTTAAACACACACACATATATATATATATATATATATATATATATATATATATATATATATATATATATATATATATATATATATATATATATATATATAACCATCTCCTTTAAGAGTTGGGGATTTGTGTTTTGGGGTGTATTGGGGATTAGAGTCTAGCCACTTTATTTCCTCGGATCTCGCTAGTGGATTTTTGCTTCTCTTTCGCCCATGGAGTTGGATCTTCTCTTGTTATTTCTTTTTATCTTGTGGTTTGCTTCATTTCGATTGTGCTTTTTCATAACAATAACGAAGGATCTGTTTGGACATGCATTTGACAAACTTTGGCCGAGCTCATCCACTTTCTCAATGTGAAGAGAGTTCAGTTTGTTTCTTACTCTCACACGAAACGTGATTTGGCAAATAAACTTCAATCTAGAGATATTAGAGTTCATCAAATTTGTCTCGTTTCGTTTGATGCAAAAGAGACCCGCATATAGTCATAGGTGTTGTACAATATGGGTGTCCGCTTATTTAGTTATTTTCATGTGTGATTTAGTGGAAATATATCGAACAGTTTTAGCTATAGTATAATTTAATACTTGAAACTAAATTGTGAATTGGTGGGACTCCACTTGTTTCAACATTTTATGGAGGTCAAAATTCACCATAGTCACATATATCAGAGATATTTTCAAGATATCATGATATTATCGATGTAAAATTTAAAAATGAATTTGCAGGCAAATTCTCGCAAAATTTTAAAAATATGGAGAATTTGAATTTATCGTGATAATATCAGGAAAATCTTGAGAATTTATATTTCTATATGTTTTATCTTCCCATTTTATTGCTTAACATGCACTTTTTTCTTATTTATATTTATATTCATGTTTTATATATTGCTCATTTGCTAATTAACGCATATGTTTTCTTATTTTTCCAACTCTTTTAAAATTTTTATTATGTGAGATTCTCGATATTTATCGAGAAACAATGATATCCTGAGAGTTTTCCTCACCAAGATATAACCGAGCCCGATATTTGTGACTATGTGATTCAAAACCTGTCATCTATGAGAAATTTTATGCAGTTGACGCATTCTTATTTGTGGCTGGCAACATCTAGACATCTGGTTTTCAAATTTTTTTTTTGAAAGAAGAAGATATATATATATATATATATATATATATATATATATATATATATATATATATATATATATATATATATATATCATTATAAATAAAAGGTCAATACAGATTTGCAACAAGTGATGAGGCATCACTTGCTGCCATAGAAGAGGAGAACCAGAAAACCAATAAAACCACAAAACCAAAGGTACAGATTCAATTCCTTCTGCCCAGATCCGCTGCTAAACTTCGCGTTCCGCCATAAGGCAGGACAGCGCCCCACGCATGGCGTTCATCAGTACAGAACCATTAAGATGAGCAGGAGACCACACAGTTGGACAAAGATTGTGTGCTAGACCTTAAAGGCACACCATCAATGACCAATTAACCTTATGATATTAGTTCTTTTCATTAATGACATGCTAAACAAACAAATAAGCCAACTTGATGCATGAAGGGTTCCATCACTACTTTTGATATAATCTGCTTGTTTTCAGTTTGTAAGAGATAAAGATTTCAGGAAGCAATTGTCAGAGATGGAGAGTTTGACAGAGCAAAAGATGGAGGGGTGGTGTTAGGCCTGTTCCTAGAGGATGTAAAGTCTATGAAGGACCTGAATAAGTGCCTCCCTCAAGTTTCCTTCTTACTGCATTTCCAAGGCTGCCTTAAACGCGTACACAACGTTGTTGGCGAGTGAATTGGAGGGTAAAGCATGCGTGAATTGTGTGCATCCTGGGTATTTGAAGACTGACATGGCGTTTGGCTCAGATGATATCAGTCACTCAAGAGACTGAGAATGTGGTGCATGTTGATCTCTTCCCTGCCGCTAGTAAAAATGTTTTTTTATTTTATTTTTTATAGCGAGATAAAGTAGCACACACCCACACCCAACGGGTGAGCAAATGATTTTGGTGGGCTGTATCGGTTTCTGCAAGGGAAACAATTACCACAAGGGAGGAGAAGCTTACATATACAAATATGTTAATCTCTGTACAAGTGAGAAGAGAACGAGAACACATGCTGAAGAAAAGATGCGAGGAAAAGCCCCTTGTGAGTGCTGATCCCTTCTTAATTCCCAGCCTCACGGCATTATTGCTCATTGAACTTTGGGTCGCTCGGTTGATCACTTCTGCTGCTTTCATTTCAACATACCACACCCCTGTTCTTACCGTTGGGTCCCATCTAAAAAAGGACGGTGCAGACTCTTTGTTAGGCTCACGTATAGCGTGGTTCATATGAATCACCAAATTTTGGTGACAATGCATATCGACGGGTCTGAGTTTATGTAGTTTATGGCTATGAACATGTCGGATTTGACATGATCCGAGGCTCAGATCCAACTTACATCCATAACAAAGTTGGTCGAATTGCGACTAAGCTGCACTAGACCTTGTTTTGCCTTTGGTCCCACATAACGTAAAACATGAATGGCTTTTTGCCTTTGGACCCCCCAATTGACATTGAAAAGGCAGGGGATTATGGTCGGGTGTGTTACGAGGTAAAATCTTCAGGCTGCCTTAGTTTCCAAAACCACATGGAATTTAGTGAGTTTTTTTTTTTAATAATCAAAATGGGGGTTAAGGCCCCCTTCCTTTCCCATAGACAAAGCCCAACTGGTGGTTATACAATTTATTCAACTACCCCCGAATGGGGTTTGAACCTGCAACATTACATCACATGGTGACTTGCATAAACTGTTCCAACCAACAGAGGGAGCCCCCACCCATGTTGTAGGAGTGTGGAGCCTCATATAAATATCTAATGTTCACGAATTCAATTTCACGGTAAGTTGGCCGGGGTTTGCGTGCTCCCCGCACGTAAGGTGGGGGTTAGCTCCTGAGGCAAAATTTTTGAAAGGCAGTTCTATAATTTTATTTTAAAGATTATCCTAAAGAGTTTTACTCTAAATAGGTTTCTCTATATATACTCGTTGTATTTAGAGGAACCAATCTGCTTTTTGTAACGTGTGATTTTTCTCAATCCGAATGAAGAATCTTAGTACCTCCATGGACGTAGGCAACTCTCACCGAACCACATAAATTCTATGTTTTATGTGTGATTGTTTTTTTCTCTTCTTCTCTTATATTTCTTCGATCTATCAATAGTATGATCTATCTATAGTGTGTTGTATCTTTCCCTATCATTCCATTGGTTGGAATTTAGCAAGATTAGCTGGGAGAAATCAAATGCCATAATTGAAAACAACCTTCATCCTGGCATCTGCATGGTTGAGATTTGTAATGCTCTTGTATGTCATTGTTTACTATATATGAACTGGTAAGGGTTTCCATTCCCCTGCTTGTCTATCAATAAAAAAAATTTGGTGACGGGAAGATTCTAAACTCCAATTTACGTGTAACACTGAACAAAAAGGTGGAATGATGAGATGGATTAATAAGCAAAAATTTTTATTTAGTATTCTTTTATCCAGTGGTACAGTTCACTTATCAGAATTTTGTTCCACTAGGATTTTACATAAGAGTTCCTGGTGGCGAGAAAAGTAAATTGTTCTGCATTTATTGCTAACGAAGGGATTCAAACAGCAAGGTAGACTTTGGTGATACTGCACTGCACTTGGTGGCAGTCAGAATGTAGAGTCCTCACTTTCGAGGAAATTGTGCCCAGAAGGACCTCCAGCAGGGAAGAGGGCAACACGCACCACATGCTCTGCCCCTTGAGTGGGAGTGAGGTCGCCTGTGCCAAGCGCCAGATCAGTCTTCACGTAGCCTGGGTGCACGCTGTTCACACACGCTTTGCCCTCTAATTCACCCGCCAACATCCTCGTGTATGCGTTTATGGCAGCCTTGGAAATGGAGTAAGAAGGAAACTTGAATGGCCACTTCTTCAGTTCTTTCCCAGATTTCAGGTCCTCAAGGAAGAGGTCTAACACCTTCTCGATCTTCTGCTCCGTCTGGCTCTCCATCTCTGAAAGTTGTTTCTTCAAGTCTTCATCCCTTACAAACTAAAACAAGCAGATTGTATCGACATGCATAAGATGGAACCTTCATCCATAAAGTAGAAGAAGCAAAATCATAAGGTCAATTGGTCATTGATTGGTGTGGTTTGCAGATCGGCTATACATATGATGGGCCAATTTTGACACCAAGGTTCCTCAATGGATTTGGCGCAGTGGGCTGGGGCCTATCTAGGCTGCTAGAAGGGCAGTCTAGGCTCAAATCCCATGGACATCACCCCTGCGCAAGCTGAAGGTTGGTAAACTCCCTTGGGGCAAGGGGTAAGCCCTCAGTTTTACACTAGTAGGACAGCGACAGTAAGTACCACTACAAGAAACCTGTGGATTAGCGATGACCTAAATTCGTCGCTAATCCGTCGCTAAACAGTTTAGCGACGACTTAGCGACGGATTAGCGATGGATAGAGGCCATCGCGAATTTTTGCTCGCTAATTGGCGAAAAACTTATCTGTTGTTAATTCCGTCGCAAATTTGCGACAGACATTATCCGTCGCTAATCTGTCGCTAAATTTTTTAAAAAAAAATAAAAAAAATTGATCCCTGTCGGGCGGTATTCCGGCAGCAATAAGCTGGACTTATACCGCACCCGACGAGCATTTCACAGACTTGTATCGTCCGCCGTGAACCGGCGTCGCCTTCCTCCAACAATCGCTCAGCCTCGTCGCCATCCACTGTGAAACGGCGTCCTCCGAACTCGTCGCTGTCCTCCGTCGTCACCGTCGCCGTCCTCTGACGTCGTCACCGTCGCCGTCCTTCGACGTCGTCACCGTCCTCTGGTGTCGCCGTCCTCCGTGAAACGGCGTCCTCCGAAGTCATCGCCGTCCTCCGGCGTCGCCGTCCTCCATGAAACTGCGTCATTCGAAGTCGTCACCGTCCTCCATCGTCGCCGTCCTCCGTTGTCGTCGTCCTCCATCGTCGTCGTCCTCCATCGTTGTCGTCCTCCGGCGTCGCCGTCCTCCGTCGTCGTCGTCCGCCGGCGTCGCCGTCCTCCAACAATCTGCCTCATCGCCGTCATGCTCTCCAACGCGCTCTTTGACGGGGAGAGAGCGATTTAAATCGCGCGGTCGATTTAAATTTCGAACGAGGAGAGAGGGAAAATTTCGCGCTCGGTTAAAATCGAAAATTAGCGAGGGAATTTTTCCGTCGCTAATCCGTCACTAATTAGCGACGGAAAAATTTCCTCGCTAAAATGGTTTTCTTGTATTGAGAATTAGCGACGAAAAATTATTGTCGTTAATCTATCGTTGATTAGCGATGAAACAACTTTCATCGCTAATCCGTCGCTAATTAGCGACGGATTCATGAAAAAAGTTTTCTCTAGCTAATCTATCGCTAATTTGCGACGGAAAAAATCGGTCGCTAATTAACAATTTTCTTGTAGTGTACGGTAGGAAGAACCAGGCCTCTAATCCTGGGTTGTTTCTTCCAGTAGAAAAAAAAAAGTTTTGACACCACGGCATATGATGATGTGAGGATCATTGTATCACGATAGTGCAATCTGGACCCTTAATTATATAAAAAAAATTGCATCACGATGGTGCAGTGTAACTCCTAATGCTCATTTTCAGAGCCCTGAACTGGAGGTGTGTTGTGGTTTCCTCCAGTGCTCTCATGGTCTTCGCTGTTTGGGAGCAGCGGTTTTGGCAAAATGCCGAATTGAGAATGGATTTGGCAGCTCTAAAACCACATTTGAACACCATTAACAAACACCACATTTTGGCAACACATGGAAATGGTGTTTTTATCTCAATGCAGCGCCCCCAAACAGAACATAAATGTATACTCAAGTAAGGAAGGGGCCTTAATCTCCCAATTCTTTTTTGCCATAAAAGGAATAAAAAAAAACTAGAAGGAATATAGCTCACTACTTGGTTACCAATAGGAAATTATACTACAGCAAAGACTATTCAATAAAGTTTCATCACATTACACACACAGTTTCAAATAGGAAATTATACTACAATGACTATTCGACATAGTTCCATTAAATTATACACACACACACAAAAAAAAAAAACATGCACGCACGCTCCACACACATTGTAGATTGCCTATGAGACAGTGATAAAAGTTTAAACGGCTAGGCAATAGCAGCCACATTCGTTTGAGAAATTAGTTTTTTTGGTATTCTCTGGTTTTTATCGGTGAATATGGGTGAAAATGAACATTTTAAGAAGTAAAAAAAATTATGTGAAAAATAAATGAAACTAAAAATATACATAAACCTTTTATTACTGTGTTGTAGTCTATAAAGTAAAAAATATAGAGGTACAATCATGCATGATATATAGTTTCTTTTAAACAAAATTATCACCATGTTTTTTAAAAATATCACATTATTTTTGGCTGCCATTTGAAAAGATGGATAAACTATCCCCTTTTCTGATATTTTTTTCAAAGATATCACTGATATTTGTCACTACTCCATGAGGGTCTGTTTGACATCAAATGAAACATGACAAAGTTGATGAACTCCAATATGGAAATTGAAGTTTATCAGCTAAATCATGTCACAGTTGTTAAGAAACAAACGGGATTTTCTTGATATCAAGCAAACCGCTGAGCTCGGCTGCAATTTGCTGATGCATGTCCAAATAGACCCTTAATTCATATCAAGCGAATTTCTCTATGACTTGACCAAGGGCATAACATGATCAAATTCTTCAATGTTTGTTTCATCTCAGCAACATGTGTTCAAGGAGAGCAGATCAGGTGATGGGTGACATCTTCACCGTCCATTGCTTCATCCCGCGATAACCCCATGGTCTTTATGCAATTTGTCAACGGTGAGGATGCCAAGCCACATGTGACACTTGAGCAAAAACTCATCATTTGGGAGCATGACCAACTAGGGTCAACTTTTAGTAGTCGGAGCAGAGTTATGTGTAGTAGAGATTTACACTTAGTAGGCCGAGCGACGAAGAGACATTGACTATTCTGGACTTGTAAGGAGAGGGTCGAAGGAGAGGGAGTAAGGCCTCGGTCAGCCTTTTGGTTCCATAGTAGTTGGTGCTGATGCACATCTTTGCTGATTCATATGTCTCTGAGATCCCATCCATCCATGTAAGGTCACTCTGCATCCACCAAGTTTCAGTACTCTGTATGAGCATGAGTTGTTTCTCAATAAACATATGTAAACTAGTGGAAGGAAATAAATGCAAAAATATTGGCTACACTAGAGTACTATACTCTCTGGCTACAACTCATAGGTGCAAGTTTTGTTAGATCAATTTAACCTCACACGTGCATTTAGTTCATTAACATAGGAAAATGTACTTTTTTTTTTTTTTTGAAAGGCAAGCTGGGGTTAGGCGGACCCCTACAAGAACAACAGCCTCCCCATGTGGCAGAGGGATTCGATCGTGGGCCTTCAGCTTGAGACATGACCCCTCTTACCACATGGGATACCACCTCGTTGGTCAGGAAATGTACTTTTGGTTGAACTGTTTTGACATAAAAACATGATTTTTTCAATCTTGATATTTTGACACATTGTGCACCGTAGAATTCTCAAGCCCTTAAAAAACTCTGCTTATGCAATGCAATCTAACAACTGAAATCATGTTTTTGAGTAAGCAAATCATGCAGATCATATCCATGGGGCTTGATCTATATAAAAAACAGAAAAATCAAGAAAATGTGAAAGAGCAAAGTATTCTCATTAGAGGGTATGGTACAATTAAGGGTATACAATATTTTCACTTAATAAATAGGATAGACTTGTAAGAATGACAAACGTCTTCTGATATTATATATATATATATATATATATATATATATATATATATATATATATATATATATATATATATGTGGGACAAAGTTTGCTACAATCATTTGTATGCGCAAACGACTTAGCAAACTTCGTTTTTTTTTATTTGTATCCAAATGACCCTGTGAATCTGACCTAGTTGTTTTTAGTGGGAACTGACTTTTGAATCGCCAGAAATCCAACCTGTGTATAAGTTTATCTGGCAATGCAAAAATGGATAGTTGTAAAGTAACAATTTTTCCCTTACTCAAAAAACATGTTTTTTCATTGTAAAAGAATGAAGGTTCATTTCCCACTAAATTGATTATGTTGAACACATCTATGAGGTTAGATTGAGTAAAAAAACTACTTGCATCATGAGAGTCAAACTAGATTGTGCCTACAATTGACTGTATGAGAGAGAGAGAGAGAGAGAGAGAGAGAGAGAGAGAGAGAGAGAGACTACCATAAGAGTTTTAATGTCCACATTATTCTTTTTTATGAACTCCCAATCTATCTCTACAATGCCAACAGCAGCATTATTTATCTGCATATCAACAATGTTTATCACTTAGTAATTCCATGACACTATCATCCTAAGTTAGCATAATAAAAATGCTTGTGCAAAGAAATGCGTGAAAATGCAATGTATAGAGGACCTTTTAAACAGTAGAATTTGCCGAATATACAAAATCTTTGTAGGCCTGGTAAGCTATGCACGTCCAGCTTTCACATCTTTGTATGCCTAGTGATCATGCTAAATTTTAAGTGCATCCGTTTGTTCCTTTTCAATGTTTCTTTCTTAACGTTTCTTGTAACTTTTAGGTGTACTTTGTACATGAATGCATGAAAAGGAGGCACATAAAACTTGAAACTTTTACGGGGAATTTGGATGCCCAAGTTCTAGGTAAAAGTAGTTTTTTACGCAAATTTCGTTGTGTAAATTGAGTTAAAGTGTCCATTTGAATGACATAAAACCAATACTTTTTTTTTTTTCGTTTATAACCTGAAGAAACTGCACCTGGCCGGCAAAAGCATAATTTTGTAATGAAACCAAGGTTTTTATAAAGCATAATTTTTAACAAACTGAGTTGAAACTTAATTATGCAAAAGCATATTCGCTTGTCTAATAGGAGCAGCTAGGCACGTCACCTTGTGTTGGGACGTTGCAAGTTCAAATCCCAATGGTATGGTTGTATATCTGGTAAGGGTCTGCCTAACCCCTGCTTGCCTTTCTAAAAAAAAAAAAGTTTAACAAAAGGTTCTCTTTGAGCCATTGGAAAAACAGCCGAATGAGATAGGTCCAGTTGATATTGAAAATCATGTCATTAATGGTGCTTTTCAATATCCACCACGTTGATCACAGGCTGGATGCTAAATCCCACATTCAAAAGAATTTTGGGGGATTTAGCATCCAGTGCAAAACGCTTGAAAGTCACCATCAATAGTGACTCGTCCAACATAGACATTACTATTGAGACCAATGTTGTCAGTATCTGTGTATCAGCTTGAATCTGCCGATACGTATCTTATTGCCAGAAAATCGATACGTACTGACCTGAATCGACTATTTTTTAATAAATACAAAAATAGCTTAAAATTATTTGTAATATATATTATTTTAATGGCTTTAACACGTGCCACGTTATGATTGACACGTAATAATTTTTAATTATTTTTTGGTTCGATTCAGAACGACTCACTTAAGAATCGGTGTCAGGCCTGTTCACCTGAATCGTCAGCCAAACGATACAGGTCCGATTCCTATACTGACAACATTGATTGAGAGCTTATTATGTCAGAGGCAACTCTGATGGCAATCGGTCAGGGTTGTCCTTGGTACCAAGGATCTCCCAAACATTACAACTGCATTCTTTGTACCTTACATGCTCCCACAAATTTCTTCAAAGCTATTGATGCTCTAGATGAAAGCATCAATAGCATACAAAAAATGGACAGCTGCAATTAAAACCCAAACCTTGTGTTTGAGAAGCCGTTCATTCACAAGATGAACAGTATCAGAGGCATATATATAACGTCAGTGGTGGCCTAGTGACCTCTCTCTCTCGATATTGTAGAGGGCAACCGACCGTGCAGCCATGAATTTATATATTTATAGAGAGAGTAGCGGGTGCTTCTTTCATGGTGCGCGCTCAGTCCTGTGTGTATGGTGCTCTTTCCATGGAAACTTACTAGAATATCGAGGAATCCGGCCTTGAGCTTCAACCAATCAACGAAATCTGACACACTTTGTGATTGATCAATATCAAGCGCATGGAAGATGACGTTTTTCCTCTCTTCCTGCAGGAACTGTTGAGCAGGAATTGACAGTTCAGCTTGGGGCTTACGAGCCGTCATGATGACGGTCATGCCCTTGTCTGCGAGATGCCTGGCAATCTCAAGCCCTATCCCTCTGTTTGCTCCTGTCACCACCGCCACCGTTTCCTCACCCCACCACTGGCCCTCTGTTGCCTGGAGACACCACATTCCATACATGGGAAACACAATAAGATCGAGAACTAGGCGCTAGCTTACTCTCACACCATGTTTGGACATCACTAACGAACATAATAAAGATCATGATCTCTACCAAACTTATTCCTTTGCTAAGATGACTCACCAACTTTAAACGTAAACCATAAAATTAAAGTTTTTTTTTTTTTTGCAAATTGGTCCCAGATTTATAGCTAATTTTCAAAACAGTCCTTGCCTCGTGCCATTTTGCAAATCAGTCCTCATATTTCTCACAGTTATTACAAACTGGTCCTTTCTGTAACCGTCACTTTGTCTGCCCCTTTACAGCTACCATCAGGAAAAGCTACAAGCTGTGTTAACCTCAATGACTGATTTGTAAGGGTTAATGAAAAAGGCAGAGACCAATTTACTGAAAAATAGCATAAGGCAAGTACTATTTTGCAAATTGGATATAAGGCAAGCACGAGTTTACTAAAAAAAACTAAATTAAATACATTTCAAGAAATCCAGACTGGTACCGCAGATTGACTCGAGACATGGCAACAAGGAATGCCACCCTGAGACTTGATGGACCAAAATACCATGAGCCTCGCAGCGAAGGTGGAGTCCTTTGTGCAGAGTCTAACCATACACGCAGTGCAGCAGCGAAACTTGACAGGACCCGATGGACTAGAAAGAGAAGGTTGAGTCCTTTGAGCATTCAACATACTCATCATGCAAGGACTATGCTTTCTTCCAAAGTTCAAAACTAATACCAATGAGTCTTAAAGAACCCTAGCTTAAGGAGAAGATCTAGTGATCGGGACCAAGTACTTTATAAGCTACTCAGACCGCACAAAACACAGAAAATCACTGTGCATGCAATGATTTTTCATTCTGCGATGTTCTCCATTGCAAACAGCTAGCGGTTTTCTGTCTTACACAGAAAATCGTCGTGCAGTGATTTTGTGTGGCCTGAGTACTTTCTAAAGTGCTCAGCCCTGCTCACTAGATCATGCCTCCGTAGCTCTAGGACTCGCATGGGATTCGAAAAGACCAAGAACAATATGAAGCCTTTTTCTCACCATGGTTGGCTTTGTCTTTGTCGCTAACGAAGGTCCTAAGCAGGCAAGAGGGATTCCAAAGGGGGAAGAGAAGAATACAGTTTACTAGAACAGAGCTGTGAAGGTAAGTTGGAGTATCCAGATGACATAGGAAAAAAATCCTTCATTAACGTTATATATAGGAAAAAAGTACGGTGGGTTCCAAACAATTGGCGTGCTGGAAATGGGTGATTAAACTCGTAGTTTATTCCTTTAAGGTGTGAATACTGAGGGTGCTCCGGAAGAATTCTCTGCGTTGCAATCCATGAGGTGTATCCTTCGGCTGCAAATGAATCAGACTCCCCCGGATGGGAAACGTTACCGCGCCTTCGGGGGGGCGGGTTGCGTTGATTTTGGCCACCGCTTTCCTCGTAGAAAGTGGGTGCCTTTTGCATGCGTCTTTCACTTTTCTTCATAAGGCTAGTCTTACAGCTCTTCAGTTTCAACAATGATGGCTGTGATTGATCTTCATTCCAAAATTCTGTGATGACCATCAATGTGTAAAGGACAGATAAGGGGGAGGCGATTCGAAAAAAAAACACAAACTTTTTGTGTTTTGAAATCACCACTGTCCATCACTTCAATCACCACCATCGATTTCTAACGATGACATAAGCACTTTTGATGAGCCCCACAGATTGCAATGGTGGTGATTGAAGTAGTGGACGGTAGCGCATTCAGAACATAATTTTTTTTTTTTGTGTTTTTTATCAAATCACCTGATCTTTCTTCTCTAACGATAGCGGTTGTATTTTCATATTAGATGACAAAGAGGTGCACCCTCTTGGTGACCATGTATGAAAGCTATATTGTCTTCATCTCTTGAGTCATTGATTTGACTAGTGCTTTATATGTATAATCACCCTTGCAAATTATTAATATACCCTTATATATTATAATATATATATATATATATATATATTCCTAACCTTAAATAATTCCTCTTAAAATAAGAATAAAGTTATTTTGAGAAGGATGAGAACTGGGGATGAGGTTGGGAACGAAGATGGTGACAGGGCAAGAACGGGGATGGAGATGAAGACAACTATTTTGAGATGGGGGATGGAGACCGTGTCCCCCGCACCCACCCGCCCCAGTCCACTGCCATCCTTACTCTCATTTCAACATACCAGACACTTCTTCTTTCTATTGGGTCCCATCAAAAAAAGGATGGAGAAGACTCTTTGTTATTACTTCTAGCTTTTTTTATTTTTACTCAAAAAAATTGCCCTAGGCGCAAAGACCTAGACGTGCTGGCTTAGCCTACCGAACTTATAATTGCTGTCCCGTCAGCATAAAACTCTGAAGGCTTACCTCTTGACCTCAAAGAGTCGTCAAGCTTCAACTTATGCAGTAGGGTGACGCCCATGAGATTTGAACCTAGGCTGTCCGTCAAATGGCCCAGGACCCATCCCACTACGCCAAACCCCCCTTCCGTCTAATACTTCTAACCTTTGTTAGGTTGGCTGACGTATATTGTGGTTCATATGAATCATCAAATTTTGGTGATAATGCATCCCGTCGGATCTAAAACAGAACAAACCCAAAAATCTAATTGAGATTTATCCTTTTTGAGTACTAAGGATTCTTAAAAATCTAGGGGTTTTAAACGAGAGCAGATTAGGTGACCTGCCAAATCACTTTGGGTTAGTGATTTGACACCACCGTCCGTAATGGTGATCAATGGTCACCATTATAGTTGCCATCATTAACTTTTTGGTGAGCCCCACAACTTGCACAAGGGACCGTAACATTGAAACAATGGGTGGTGAGGATGTTCGATCACGGATCATCTGATCTGCTGTCATTTTAAGCTATGACCCTTAATCGCTTACACTACAAAAAAATAGTTGATTAGCGACGGAATTTAGCGACGGAGTTATATCGTCGCTACTTAGCGACAGATTAACGAGAGAAATGAATCCATCGCTATATTTGTAGAATTTTACGAAACTAGCGACAGAAAACATTCCCTCGCAAAATCCGTCGCTAAGTAGCGACGGATTTTGCGAGAGAATGTTTTGTCGCAATAAATACGACAGTTAGCGACGGAATTGCGACGGCTAAGATTCCGTCGCAACATAGCGACGGCCTAGGCGACGAAATATTTTTTGTCGCCTTTTTTGTTTTTTGAATTACGATGGCTTAGCGACGGAATTAATCCGTCGCTAAGCCGTCGCTATATGTCGCATTACCCCTAATCCCAGCCCTCTTTTTCCTTTCTCCTTTCGCTGCTCCCGCCCGCCGCCCTCTCCCTCCTGCCGCCCTCTTCCTTCCGTCAACCTTCCGCTGCCGCCGTCGCTGCCCGGAGCAACCGCAGGTACGTAAATGGATTGGAGGTCGACCCCCTGCTTTTTCCGGCAGGGGGTCGACTCTGCCAGGCGGTCGACCCCCTGCGTTTTCCGGCAGGGGGTCGACTCTGCCAGGCGGTCGACCCCCTGCGTTTTCCGGCAGGGGGTCGACTCTGCCAGGCGGTCGACCCCGGTAGGTGGTCGACCCTCTGCCGTGTCCGGCCGGGGGTCAACCCTGGTAGGGGGTCGACCCCCTGCCGTGTCCGGCCGGGGGGGGGGGGGGTCGACCCCCCGCCATGTCCGGCCGGGGGTCGACCCCCCGCCGTGTCCGGCAGGGGGTCAACCCCGGCAGGGGGTCAACCCCTTTTGATGTCCGGCAGGGGGTCAACCCCCTGCCTTGTCCGGCCGGGGTCGACCCCCTTGCCGTCTCCGGCCAGGGGTCAACCCCCTGCCTTGTCCGGCAGGGGGTCAACCCCTTTTGATGTCCGGCCGGGGGTCGACCCCCTGCCGTGTCCGGCCGGGGGTCGACCCCCTGGTTTCTTGCTCTTTTTTTTCTTTTTTCAGAAATTAGGGTTTTTATTTTATTTTTATTGTTTAGTTTTCTTTGATTTTCATTGATTAGGATTTTTTATTTTGATTTTCATTTATTAAGCAATTGAATCAAATTTCTTAAATTAAGGCTATTTGTAGTTAATTTAATTAGGGTTTTTTATTTGATTTTGTTTTATTAGGGCTTTGAATCAAAATTTAAAAATTAGGGCATTTTATAGTTAATTTGATTAGGGTTTTCTTGGATTTGATTAGAGCTTTTATTTTTATTTTCTATGATTAGGGATTTGAATCATAATTTTTTTAATTAAGGATTTTTAGTTAATTTGGTTAGGACTTTAAATCAAAATTTTTTAATTAAGGCTTTTATAGTTAATTTGATTAGGTTTTTTTTATTTATTTAGAGTTTTTATTTTTATTTTCTATAATTAGGGATTTAAATCACATTTTTTTAATTAATACTTTTTAGTTAATTTGATGAAGGATTTTTTTGTATTTGATTTTGGCAGGTTTTTTCCTTGTTTGATTAAGGTTTAAATTGTGGCTTTTTTATTTAATTTTATGGTTTATTTTTCTTATAGTTTATGATGTTTTGGTTTATTTATAATTTATTTTCTTGTATTTTAAGGTTTTATGATTTAATATGGTCGAATAATTTCATGGTGACTTCATTTTAAAACATCATTTTTTTTTGCAGATTTCTCAACAGAACTTGCTTGTGCCCCGCCACCCGTGGTAAGTAAGTGACAAAAACAATGCAAATCGGGTAAATACCCGTGGTGAGTAAGTGATGCAAGCGCATCACATGTTATTTAATTTATTGAATATAACACTTTATTGTTCACACACTCACTTAGTTGTTGATATCTATGACTACTTTGTTGGAGTTCGGAGATCATGCTGAGCATGATTTTAATGTATGAATATGGAAGTGTTCTTATTTTTGGAGTACGGAGTCCATGCTATGCATGGTAGTAGTTAGTGGGATATTGAAGTGTGTTTGCTGCAGGTACATGTTTGATATTTGTTTGATATGAATTATTTCGATGTATTGCAATGTTTGATGTGATTGTATCCATGCTTACATGTAGTTACTTTCAATTTGATTATGTCTTCCATGTGAAATTGTATACTGAAAGCATGCTTCAAATGAATGTATCGTGTCATGAATAGTTTGCACATGAAAATATTAAGTTATCAATGCATGCATCATAATTCTTGTGATTGTATGACATCATATATTGCATGATAAATTTGATATTTTCTTCATCATAGTATTCTGATGGTTCTCTTTTAACTGGTTAGGATACTATTCGTAACATCATACGACAGAATGACTGCAAACCGTGAATGGATGTACCGTAGGATAGTAGACAATGAGTTATCGCATGAATATATGGATGGTGTCGACAGTTTTATTGAATTTGCAACGGCAAGTGTCAGTACGGTAGATCCCACAGGTCGGATTAGGTGTCCCTGCAAGATTTGTAAGAATAATCGATTTGTAGAACCTCATGGCGTTAGACATCACCTATACAGGAAGGGTTTTGTGAGTGATTATCAGAACTGGACGTTTCATGGAGAAGAATTTAGAAACGATTTTGATGCACGGGTGAATGTGGTGCACGATAATCCATATACGAATTTGATATTTGATGCTGCAGGAACAGAACTGGGTTCTGCTATGAGTTCTAGTGATGTAAGAACTGTCGTAGATGAAGAATCACCAAACGATGCAGCTAGTAGATTTTATGATTTACTTAGAGATGCTGATGAGCCACTTTGGAACGGTTGTGAGAGTCACACTATCTTGTCTGCAGTTCTTCAACTAATGAATTTGAAGTCCGAGTATAATTTGAGTCAATCATGTTTTGACCGTTTGTGCATGATTGTGAAGAGTATGTTGCCTAAAGATGAGAAATTGCCACAAAATTTCTATCGTGCGAAAGTTATGGTCAACGCTCTAGGTATGGGTTACAAAAAGATTGATGCTTGTCCAAATCACTGCATGTTGTATTTCAAGGAGCAGGAAAACGACATATCATGCCCGTCATGTGGGCATCCTCGGTTCAAGCCAAAGACAAGAGGCAATGGTAGCACGAGATCAAAGGAAGTTTCATACAAGTCGCTCCGCTACTTTCCTATCACTCCTAGATTGCAGCGATTGTATATGTCTTCAAAGACAGCTAAACACATGAGATGGCATGCAAATAAAGTTCGACACGATGAAAACAAGATCACGCATCCTGTTGACGCTGAAGCTTGGAAGCACTTTGATCGTACTCATCAGAACTTCGCAATGGAAGTGCGAAATGTTAGACTCGGTCTATGTACAGATGGATTTAATCCATTTGGGGGTAGATCAACTCCATACTCATGCTGGCCAGTATTTGTAACTCCATACAACCTTCCACCAAGCTTGTGTATGAAACGTCCAAATCTTTTCTTGTCTCTGTTGATCCCTGGTCCGACCTCACCTGGCCAAAATCTTGATGTATATCTAAGGCCATTGATTGATGAATTAAAAGTACTGTGGGATGACGGTGTTACCACGTATGATGCCCACAAAAAACAAAATTTCAACATGAAGGCCGCTGTTCTATGGACAATCAGTGACTTCCCTGCATATGGTATGTTATCTGGTTGGAGCACACATGGGAGGTTGGCTTGTCCGTACTGCATGGAGGATTCCAAAGCTTTTAGATTGAGGCATGGAAGGAAGCCTTGCTGGTTTGATTGCCATCGTCGATTTCTACCCAGCGATCATCCGTTCCGACGTCAAAAGAATGCATTTACAGCAGGCACAACTGAAATGGAAGGTCCATCCTCAAGATTGTCTGGCATAGAGATTTTAAGAAGATTGCGATACTTTCCAGATGTATTAACAGATGCCCGCAGTCCTACACCCTTCCGTGGATTTGGGAAGGAACACAATTGGACGAAAAAATCTATTTTTTGGGAACTACCGTATTGGCCGACCCTATTGATACGACATAATTTGGATGTGATGCATGTAGAGAAAAATGTGTTTGATAATGTGTTCAATACAGTAATGAATATTAAAGGAAAAACGAAGGATAATCCGAAGGCCCGTATGGATTTAAAATTAATATGTAAAAGACCAGAATTGGAACTCAAAGAGTATAATGGCAAAGTACTGAAACCAAAGGCGAAGTACGTGCTCGGACCTGATCAAATAAAACATGTATGTCAATGGTTGAGACAACTGAGATTTCCAGATGGATATGTCTCTAACATTGCTGTGAGTTGTATTGCAATACTTGGTGTGAATGATTAAAAATTTTATTTCAATGTATTGTAATACTTGATACGAATGATTCGAATGCATTGTAATTTATCTGAATGTATTATAATTTATGCAATTAACGAATGATTTGAATTAGTGCAATACTTGATGTCAATGATTTGAATTATTTGAATGCATTGCAATGCTTGATGTGAATGACTTGAATGCATTGTAATACTTGATGTGAATTATTTGAATGTATTGTATGACATATGTTATTTGTTAGAATATGGTTCGTGGAGGTTATAGTGGTCGCTCATCCAGTAGTAGCCAGGCTCAACCTTCATCTTCACGGGCTCCTGTGATAGGTATATCATATAACTAATTAGATGCTTGATTAGTTCAAATGCACATTCTGAGAACTTGGTGTGTATTTTTTTACAGATGATGTTGCGCCTGTATACGACCCACCTACACCAGTTGATCGCACAAGTCAACAGCCAACACAGGAAACAGGGTCTTCACAGGCTGGCACAAGAAGACTCATTCGAATAGTGTATATCGATAATCGACCGTAAGTATTTTGTTTTCAATTATTGCATATCTTTTAAATATTTTATATTGATATTTACTGTGTAACAATTCATGTGCAGCACGAGGTTTGAGCCACAAGAAGTAGTACGGGAGATTAGGAATTCACTTCTTCAACATCTACCAGGACCAGTTGCTCAATGGAAAGAGTACCCAAAGGAGGTATTAGACAGATTGTGGTCCTCATTCATGGTATACAGTTGTTCCTCATAGTTAATGTGTTTCATATTTAATTTATTTAAGCAATGTCTACTAACTTTCTGAAAATATTTGTAGGCTTCGAATCGCTTTGCAACTACGGTGGAAGAAAATGATGCAAGGAAGGTGTGGCAGAAGGTGGCTGCCAATCGATTTGCAGACATGCTGCACACTATGAAGACTGCAGCAAAAAAAGCATCTGGCGTAGTAGATGATCCATTACTGTGGAAGGGCCATGGTCCTATTACTATCAGGAGAGATTACTGGGATGAAATGTGCGATATGTGGGCGGGAGATGCATTTAAAAATCGCTCTGCGAAGGCTTCACAAAATCGATCGAAGATGCCCGAAGCCCATCTACACACAGGTGGATCTAAGACATTTGGGAGCCACCTAAAGAAAATGGTAACTCATCAATATATAATATTAATTTTATAAGTATAGTTGCAAATTTGTGTACTAAATCTTTTGTCATTTAACTTCGCAGGAAGCAGAAAAAGGAGGCAGTGTACCATATAAGGATGTGTTTGTAGAAACACATAAACGGAAGACCACGGGAGTCTTCGTATCAGAGAAGGCGAGAACGACAACGGTATGTATTAATTCTATTAATAATCATTGCAATATATATGCAAGTCATCATAATGTTATCATTAATTATTAATGAATACTTTAAACATTATTTTGTAGGAGGCATATGAGCAACAAATGGTAGAGCGATATGGTGAAGACGCTACTCAGCATCCATCATTTGATCCTACAGCATGGGTGACTGCAGCAGGTGAACCCAAAAAAGGTCGCGTGTTCGGGTTTGGGAGTAATATGAACACTTCACCAGTTATTGGTTCTTCCAGTTACGGCTCACCAACTTCTTGCGCCGACATAAGCTCCAAGCAGCCGACTATTCTTTCCGGTGATGATGTACGCGAGATCATTAATGAATCACTGAATAACTACTTCCAATACACCGTCGCCCCCTTTCTCCGAAATGAGATCAAGGCCGCTGTTCAGGATAGGGGATCTTCGATTCCAGGTCCCTCTCAGGTATAATCACATATATAGTTTTTTTGACTATCTTAAAGCACATCTGAGCATGGTAGAATCACATATAGAGTTTTTCTAGATGCCTTAGAACACATATGAACATGCTATAATCACATATTCAATTTTTTTACTGCCTTAGCACACATATGAGCATGATAGAATCACATATATATATATTTAACTTTTTGTCTGTCTTAGAGCACATATGAGCATGATAGAATCACATATAAAGTTTTTTTGATTGCATTAGAACACATAAGCATGCTATAATCACATATTCAGTTTTTTTACTGCCTAAGAACACATATGAGCATATTATAATCACATATTCTGTTTTTTGACTGCCTTAGCACACATATGAACATGCTATAATAACATATAGAGTTTTTTAACTGCCTTAGAACACATATGAACATGTTATATATCATTTATGATAGAATCACATATAAAATTTTTGGCTTTGCCTGCCTTAGAGCACATATGAGCATGCTATATTCACATATTCAATTTTTTTACTGCCTTAGCACACATACGAGCATGATCGAATCACATATATAGTTTTTTGCTTGCCTTAAAGCACATCTGAGCATGGTAGAATCACATATAGAGTTTTTTTATATGCCTTAGAACACATATGAACATGCTATAATCACATATTCAGTTTTTTGACTGCCTTAGCACACATATGAGCATGATAGAATCACATATAGAGTTTTTTTATTGCCTTAGATCACACATGAGCACATGATAGAATCACATATAGTGTGTAATTTATTTCATTATATTTTGTTTATCAATACTGACTGTTCTTTTCTTGTGTAGGCTGCTAGCGATAATCAGGGTAGTGGAGCTGAAGGGACAGATAAAGACAATGAACAAGAAGACGCACAAAATCTTGGCGATGATTAGAGGACTGTGTTGAAGAAGTTCTATTTTTTTTATTTTTCCTAATTGTAATTGTTGAATTGTAAATAATTAAACTTTTTAGTTTTAAGGTGGAACGATTAATTATTATAGATACTTGTTATATGAATTTTTTTGTGTGGTTTGTTTTTTATTTACAGGAAATATAAATTGTACAGGAAATATAAATTGTACAGTTCTCCGTAATTAATTTTTAAATAATTTTTTTTTGATTTTTTTTCGTTTTTGCGACAGATTAGCGACGGATGATTCCGTCGCTATTCATATTAATCTAGCGACGGCTTAGCGACGGAATTAAATCCGTCGCCACGCCGTGGTCGCCGTTTAGTACCGGCGGATTGGCGACGGAATATAGCGCTCGTTATTCCGTCGCAATTAGCGACGGACTTGGCGACGGAATAATTCCGTCGCCAGTTAGCGTCGAAATATTCGCGACGTAAGCATACTGTCGCCGCGTTGTCGCTAATCCGTCGCTAACATGGTTAGCGACGGATTAGCGACGGATTAGCGACGAAAGGTGGTCGTCGCTAATCTACTGCTCTGTTGTAGTGTTAGATCCGGATCTCAAAATGATACCAACCTAAACCTGATCCCATCATATCTTGCTATGGTCAGTATGTTACATCAATGATCAACCGATAAACGTTCCTTAAATAAAAAAAAGATCAACCGATGCACCAAATTCTATAAGACCAATTTATAGGTATGGCAGTGGACCAGGGTGAGGGGGAGACAAGGTCTTCACCCCTGTCCCTTCTTAAAATCCTACACTCTGTCCCCGCATGGGTTTTGATTTTAACCTCCATCCCCATTTCATGTCTTCCATCCCCAGTCTGTCTAGGACCAGTTTTTCCTAAGTCCATTGCCATCTCTAAAGAAGGATTGGGGATGGGCGGGGTGGGGCAAGGCAAGGCCGGGATCGGGATCGGGATCGGGATAGGGATAGGGTTGGGGATGGGGCGAGGTGGGGAAAAGCGTAAGTCCATCCCGGCACAGGTTTTGATTTTAACCTCAATCCCCGTTTCATGTCTTCCATCTCCCGTCCAAACGGGGCGAGGCAGGGCAGAACCCATTTTCCCCCTGTCCACTGCCATCCCTAGACCAATTTGGTACACTTCTTAAATATTTGGGATTTAGATATTGTTTTAGCTTTTGAAACATGGAAGCATTCAGTCCCATTTTGAAGCTGTTAGAGAATTTCTGCAATGAAGATTCCAGATGTGAGTGGTGAGACGCCTAAAGGTGGCTCCTGCTGTTGGGAGAAGATACCCTCTCATGCTCTTGGTAGAAGTGGTAAAAGGGCAGTTGCCTTTTGGAAGGCTGCTTCCATTAGTGGATAAAAAAATCTTGGGGGTATGCAATGGAAACAACAAAATAGTATCAATACTTGTTTTCTTTCAGATTTGGGTCAAAGGCTCTGTAAAAAAAACCTCATTTAATCGATCGTGTTCTTCTTGAAGCTGTCAAGAACCTTAACCTTGAAAGACTGTTTGGACGCTGGATCACGTCAATGCTTTTCTTCTAAATATCCCGCATCTAGTTGTCTGTGACTGAAACGTTAAAAAATCTCTTGCATTCCCCTTCTTTTATATTGAGCAATCTCAAGATGACTATTAATGGATTATGGCTCGTTCACATAGGGATAAGAGGCTCTTGTCTGTCCTTAAGAGAGCTTCGACATTCCCGAACCACCAAAGCTTTATCTCCTTTTTACCTTTTTGCACTTGACTTTCAATCTTCCTTTCACTGGGGTAAACGGTAGCCTCTTCCAATATTCTTTTACCCCTCCATGTTTTCGCAATCTCGATATTGTTCTCCAACCAATCCCTATTGGCCCCTCTTAATCTTGGTGGTATATAGGCCCACTACAAGTGCTACTAAGAGGAGATCCTGATGGGAGAAACTAAATGATATTGGATCACTTTTAGACGAGCACTGGTCAGATGAGAGTCAATAACCATGATTTTTTTCAGCAAAAAAAAGTTTTCATTAATAACAACAAGATTTTTGTTCTCGCTAATTAATAGGTAATAACAAAAACATAAATATCTCACTATATTACTCTACAGTGATCTATTAGCTTCATCTATAACGGTGAGTTGAATATCTCCTTAATGCCTTGACCCTACACACATTTCACTGTTATAGATCAATAAAGGTTAAAAGATCTCGTTGTTACATGCCAATAACGACGAGGCAGATCCCGTTAAGGTTTTACTATAAACACTTATGTCATCATTTTAGAATAAAAAGGATTCAAATGAGTTAGTTAACCCAAACCCGTACCAAAAAAAAGATAAAAATGAAAAGGGGGGCCGACACCCCCCCTCTTTCACGCATTTTACACACACAGAGAGGTTCCTCCTCTCTTCTCTCTTCTCCTCCACCGCCGCAAGACATCTCCCCTCTCTCTTTCCTGTGTTCGGGACTCACCACCGGCGGCAGCACCAACCGATTCCCCACAGCCAGCACCACTATCGGCGCCACACTGCACCACCTCCCTGTCCCTTTCTTCCTCATTGCAGCCGGCAACAGCACCCGTTGGTGCCTCACAACTGACAACCACCTACCTCCCCTTCCTGCGCAGTGCCAGCCGACGCAAGTGAGGCTACCTTGCACCCACCTCCTCTTCCTCCCTCCTGTTTCTCTGCTGCACAACACCACCCAACACCCTCTTCCACTGTGTTCCTCTGGTGAGAACCAAAAAAATCTTGTTGAAACGTTGAAACTAAAGAGTGTTTTGATATTTTGGTTTTTGACTTTGTTTGAAGGGATCTATGTTACATACCTTTTGATGAAACAGAAACGGAAAACCCCGATCGTTGATGCTCGCTTTTTTGCTCAACGGATGTGTGCTCTCACTCGGAGAAAACGATGATCCACAGTCCAAATGCCCACCGATTCTCTAACGTCACCGTCTTCTTCTTCTTTATTAGTTTACTGTGTACATTCATAAACTGTGCACAGCCCCTCTCTCTCTCACTCTGTAACTCTTTTTTACTACTATCCCCTTTTTCTGTGTTCCACTATTACGCCCAAATGAGTTTTTCTGTGTTCCACTATTACGCCCAAATGAGAGAGGGAGAGATTAAAGATAATGGGGAGTGGGTGGTTTCCAAAACCGTCTCCTCCTCAAATGGTGGGCCGGGTCCAGATCTCGCCCATCATGGGCGGACCCGGTACCCAACCCAACATTCTCCCACTCGCACATGATAGGAAGAGATCTTAGAAAAAGGAACACCAAACATGTTCATATAGTGAATAACATCGGGTATTCATAGTGGCAAATGGACCGTGCGACCCGTGAGCTTAGGGAGTGGAGACATATTATGTACTGGTTAGTGTAACATAATAGCCTAAACCTGCAAACAATAAAATAACACAAGGTATACCTGCACAAGTCAAGTAAGAAGCTCTGTGTCCTAGATCAAATACATTTTTCATATTCTAGCATACTGAATCCCTCTGCACATATTATAGTGCTAAGCTATGCTAGACAAGGCCTTTTATTATGCCACATGTTTCATCATAAACCCAAACATTCCTAGGATGCGGTAAAATAAGCTAGCTTTTAACATGTGCATAATCTGAAAATGTCAAATGATCTTCTTTTCTAACTTTTATTCTTTGAATCAAGATAAGTTGCTTTCCCAGACATGTTCTTTTAGACCGAATCATACATGGTCTTAAGCAACATGCTAAAGTAGCAACACTCATCTTTCTCCTTCAAATAAGGTTAAAAGTCAATAAGGACATCAAAATATATATATATATATATATATATATATATATATATATATATATATATATATATATTAAAGACTCACACAATGAAGAAGCATGGATCATTCTTCATTTCCTTTTGTGGTCGACTTATAGTCATGGTGTAACATACGTGGTAAGACTCACGTATTACGGCAAGACTTTCTCACTCCGGTGACTGTATGCATACACCATAAATTCTTTGTTGTACAGATCTTTACTAGTTCAGTTCCTCCCCGATAAACTAACTTGAGTCCTTCAGGATGCACATTTTCATGCAATGTCTATCCAAGTCCTCATATCTGGTCAACCAGGTTACCCTTGATATTTAGATATCAAGGTCGGTCTCTCCATATAGTTAAATATAGACAAGACCTCATCCTAACCCAGTTAGGGCGATGTATCTCATATACGTATATATGGCGGATATCATAACTCATTGTACTCCCACTCTTTTGAGTTATTATCACATAATATCCCCAAAATCTGACATGCTTCTAAATTCAACAATCCTGGATTTTGTTACATCTCATCTCAGCCCGCCCACAAGCAACGTCTGAGGCGATAAATCTGTGTGAGAAGATTTATCTCAAACCTGGTAGCATACTGATATAGATGTGCAACATGCTATACAATGATCATAGAAAGAAAATATGAATAACATTAGCATATCAAATCTTACAAATACCCATAGATTTTGCATGTTTAACATAAGAATCCCTATTGATTGGCTTAGTAAAGGGATCTGCCACCATATCTTGGGTATTAACATATGCCAAGGCAATCTTGCCTTTAGATATAATATCGCGCATATACTTGCATCTCGTATCAATATGTTTGATTCTATTGTGAAACTTGGGATCCTTAGCAAACACAATTGCCGCTTGATTATCACAGAATAAAGTCACTGACAGTTTTGCTTCAGAAGAGAGTCTCAAATGTTTGATGAATCTCCTTAACCAAACACATTCCTGCACTGCGAACGATCCTGCAACAAATTCAGCTTTCATTGTGGACAAAGCTACACACGTCTGCTTCTTGCTACACCAAGATATAGCACCATTGTTCATCAAGAACACATAGCCAGACGTAGACTTACGCTCATCTGGGTCCTGACCCCAATCTGCGTCAGCATAGCCTACCACGCGCATGTTACCAACATGGTAACAAAGAACTGAATCTGATGTGCCTTTAAGATATCTCATAATCCTCTTAACAGCCTTCCAATGGGCTTGTCCTGGATTAACTTGATATCTACTCACCAATCTTACTGCATAACATATGTCAGGTCGGGTGCACATCATAAGGTACATAAGGCTGCCTATTGCACTGGAGTAAGGGACTTTTGACATAGCTTCTATTTCTTTAGATTCCTTTGGACACATCTTAAGACTTAAATCATTCCCTTTTGCAACAGGAGTATCTATGAGTTTACAATCTTGCATATGAAATCGTTCTAAGACCTTCTTTATATATGATTCTTGTGAAAGAGAAAGAAGTCTTTTTGAACGATCTCTTTTTATCTCTATGCCTAGCATAAATCATGCTTCACCCATGTCTTTCATTTCAAAATGAATAGACAACCGTTCTTTAATGGTTTTTAGAAACTCCAAATGATTACTAACCAATAAAATATCATCCACATATAGAGTTAGAATCACAAATTTTGGACCTTGACGCTTAAGATAAACACAGTGGTCCTCATCAATCATAGCAAAGTTATTGCTCATGATGGTCTCATGAAACCTTAAATACCACTGTCTGGATGACTGCTTTAATCCATAAATGGATCGTTTGATCTTGCACACTTTGCATTCAAAACCAGCAGTAACAAACCCCTCGGGTTGTTCCATATATATTTCTTCATCCAGTTTTCCATTAAGGAATGCAGTTTTAACGTCCATCTGATGTAATTCTAAATCCATATGTGACACTATGGCTAACAAAAGGCGAATAGAGGTCAATTTGACCACTGGTGAGAATGTTTCATCATAGTCTATATCTGCCATCTGTGTGTATCCTTTAACAACCAAACGAGCTTTATATCGCTCGATAGATCCATCAGCATTCCTTTTAATATTGAGAACCCATTTGCTCCCAATAGGTTTTCTTCCTTTTGGAAGATTAACAAGATCCCGGACCTTGTTGGATGCCATGGATTTCATTTCCTCTTCCATTGCCTTGTGCCATTCATTCCTTTTAGGACAAGATAGAGCATCTCTAACACTCTTAGGTATCTTATCATCTTGGGGCAAAACCACAAAGGCTTCCCCTTCGATTTGGAATCTCCGACGAGGAATTCTCTTCCTCAGACTCTTTCGAGTTGTCAAATCTTCATCAAAATCAATATCCACTTGAGTGTTACTCCCACTATCCAATAGTGGTATAGACATATCCTCTTGTGTTTCTAAAACATGATGATCAATCTCTTTAGATTGATCTTTATCATCCAATTCATAGAACTGGAAGTGACGCTCTATCTCTCCCTTTTTAGGAAATTCACTTTCAATAAATGTGGCATCTCTAGAATCTATTTCAGAAACACTCCCATCAATATTCTCTCCTAAGAATACATATCCTTTTGAATGTTCACAGTATCTTATAAAGATACACTTCTTTCCCCTAGGACCCAATTTTCCATATTGATGGAAAAGATTATGGACATATGCAGCAGACCCCCAGGGTTTGAGATAAGCCAAATCTGGCTTTCTGCCTTTCCACAATTCATAAGGAGTTGAAGAAATAGATTTAGATGGTACACGATTTAATACATGAGCGGCAGTTAATAAGCAACCACCCCAAAAGAAAATAGGTAAATTTGTCTGCGCCATCATGGACCTGACCATCTCTAAGAGGGTCCTATTTCTCTTTTCTGCAACACCATTTTGTTGCGGAGTTCGAGGAGTAGTTAATTGTCTATCTATGCCTTTATCATCACATAATTCCTTGAATTGTTCGGATAGATATTCACGTCCACGATCTGTTCTCAAAGCCTTGATCCTACAATCAAGTTGATTCTCCACCATGTTCATAAAAGATCTGAAGCAATCCAATGCTTCAGATTTAGGTGTAATTAAATACACATGGCTAAATCGTGTATAATCATCAATAAAAGTCATGAAATATGAAGCTCCATGCCTCGTTGCCACATTCATTGGCCCACATATATCTGAATGAATTAATTGAAGAGGATAGGTTGCTCTAATTGCCTTTTCAAAAGGTAATCGAGTTGCTTTTCCAGCAAGACAATGCTCACATATAGGCATTTCAATCTTCGCATGGGATCCCAAAAGACCCTCTCGTGCGAGCCTATCCATTCTCTTTTGCCCTATATGTCCAAGCCGAGCATGCCATACAGATACATCCACATCCATATTATTAGCAGTTAAAACAAGTGAAAAACATTCATCATTAATATTCAAATTAATAAGTTTTGTGTCCAACACATAGAAACCATTCATCAAGAAGCCAGAAGCAACTAAATTTTGTCCACAAATGATGTCAACATTGACATCCCCAAACACAAGTTTATAGTTTAACATAGACAAAGCAGAAACTGAAATCAAATTTCGTCGAATCTCTGGAACATACAGAACATCATATAATAATAGAGATCGTCTTCCTCGCAAATCCAATTTGCAAGTCTCGATTCCTTTGACTTCTGCTCTAGTGTTATTCTCCAGGAACAACCACTTCGAACCAGATGACATCTTCCTATATTCGACGAAGTTTGTACGGTCTTTGGTCACATGGTCAGTGGCTCCTGAGTTTACAATTCACATAGGATTAGATTCAATCATTAGTGCACAACTACAAACATTTGCACAAAAAACAGGAGTCATAAGAAAATATACCTTTTCCTGCTCATGACATTCACGAGCATAGTGACCCAAATTGCCACACTTAAAGCATTTTGCATTTGCCTTATTTTTCTTGCTTCCACGCTTCCCAGAGTGCTGATAAGGCTTCTTTTCTTTCTCTTTGTCTTGTCCCTTCTTATTACCCTTCTTGAACCTTTTTGGTCCATAAAATTTCTTCTTAAAAGATTTTTGCTTTTTCGAACTTTCTGCCAGATATGCCATCATGTCAGATTGTTGAGTTGCTTCAAGGCGATCATTTTCCAGCTCTACATGACGAGCGATATCATCGAAAGTCTTAATACTTTCGTTATGAGTCATATTAATTTTCATATGTTCCCAACTGTGTGGCAGAGAACGAATCACAACCTGGACCTGTTGTTAATCTGTGAGGGTATGCCTTGCACTATTGAGGTCTCTAATCATGTTTGCCATCTCTCTGAGATGCTGGCTCATGGTGTGCTGAGGGGACTTTCTGTATGAATCGAACCTGATGATCAACCTCCTTAGTTTTGTGGCTGATGTTCCCCCAAACTTATCTTTAAGGGCCATCCACATCTGTTGGGCAGTCTTATAATGCTCAAATTGGCACATGATGTCATCCTGCATAGAACATAGCATGGTGACACATGCAACAGTATTCATGCACTTCTATTTCTCATAGGTTTCCATATCCTTACGAGATTGTGCCCCAGTACCAATTTCAGGTTGTTCCATAGTATGATTGAGAGCCTCCAAGGCCTCAGCCTCCTCCAGTGTAAACTGAATCTTTCTATGCCATATATCATAATTATCACCATTCAGTTTTTCAATTCGTGCCAAGTCCATTATTGATTTACTTGGTGCAGCCATGTCCTTTTAAAATAAAGAGTAAAACAATGCGCAAAAATGTTATTTAAGCATGTTATGATCTAATCATTAGCACATCTATATGCAGCCATAATCACACGATTAGATAACATATAATTTTCACAGGGCGTGGAATCGAAAGCTCACTTCGTTCACAATCATCTCCCACTTTCCCTAAGATAATTATATTTACCTAAACTGTATTATGACTGTTTAAAAAAAAAAGTTAACACATAGAGTAAGTACTTCCAAAGTACTTAAAAAAATCCATCTCATAATCAATACGATTATATCATATTCATACGCATTCACGAATAAACTATATAATAAAATGAATTCATGAATGCCTGGCTCATCCGTGGCTCCAACCATTTGCTAAAAATGTCTCGACCCACATGAACCCTGGCCCTGCCAAGATTCAACCAAAAAATAAATTTCCGCAGCCTATGTCGCAGTGCCAGGAACTCGGTCTGCGGCCTATGCCGCAAGGCAGGGATATACCGGCTTGAACCTGCGACCTATGTCGCAGGGTTGGGAGCAATCAAGCCTGTGGCTCGAGCCGCAGAATCAGATCAGGCTGAATAACAAAGTCTGCGGCCTATGCCGCAGGATGGAAACTGGAGAGCCTACGGCCAATGCTGCAGGGTTGCGTCAGGCCAGACAGAGCCTGCGGCCTAAGCCGCAGGCAGGGAGCATAAAAAAAATGGCCAACACCGCTGCATGACCTGGTCAGACCTGCGACTTATGCCGCATGGTCTGGCCCATAGTCGGACCTGCTCCGCAATAGGGCTGGCTGCAGACCAGGTCTGCAACCTAGTTGCAGAATCTGCTGCTGTAGCAAAAAAATGTATGGCCGGAGGCCAGACTGCCATCCGTGCCGCGGGGCCAGCGCTGACCAAGCATCGCGGTCTGTCTACAGTGGGGCCAACAAACAAAACAGCAACAAAAATTGTTCTGGTCCAGACATTAACACCGGACGATCTCATATGACGCCCTATTTTCAAACATTCGGCCATGAAACAACAAAATATATTTCCGCAAGCAAAAACGAGCATCAAATAAAACGCTATGCTCTGATACCAATGAAGGGATCTATGTTACATACCTTTTGATGAAACAAAAACGGAAAACCCCGATCGTTGATGCTCGCTTTTTTGCTCAACGGATGTATGCTCTCACTCGGAGAGAACGATGATCCACAGTCCAAATGCCCACCAATTCTCTGACGTCACCGTCTTCTTCTTCTTTCTTAGTTTACTGTGTACATTCACTCACTGTGCACATTCACGACCAATCTACACAGCCCCTCTCTCTCTCTCTCTCACTCTGTAACTCTGTAGCTTTTCTGCTACTATCCCCTTTTTTTGTGTTCCACTGTTACGCCCAAATGAGAGAGAGATTAAAGAAAATGGGGAGTGGGTGGTTTCCAAAACCATCCCCTCCTCAAATGGTGGGCCGGGTCCGGATCTCGCCCATCATGGGCGGACCCGGTACCCAACCCAACATGTTTGTTTTGTAGAGTCTGAAGAAAAGAAGCTCAAATCATGAATCTCTCATTAGAGATGTAAGTTTTTGGTTAATTTTTAGGACCTAAGTTCATCAGAAATATCTCCTTTAGTTTCAAGTATTTATCTCTAAATTTATTTTATTTTTCCTTTTTTTCTCAATAAGTCAGGAATTTCAAGGGCATGTCACTATCTGGATACTTATTCTACATGCAACCTTATGAGTTCCTCTTGTCTTTTTTTTATTCGGAAATTTGGGTTTCTTCTTCTTATTCTTCTCTTTTATGAAGCTCTGGGCTTGATGGTGGTGACCTTCTGAAGAGGAGGGAACAATGAGTCAGATCATCTTGTCCATTGAGAGAGCACTATGACAATGAAAAGTTATAAGACATAGCACTTTCCATTTTAGTGAATTTATTGCAACCAGGGAATAACATCATTCATGAATGAGTATTAAATGATTAACCTTTAAACTCTATCCTTTTACTATAAAAACCTAGGAAGTTTTCCAAAGAAGAACTTCCTGTTCCAATGATTGGAGGAATTTCATGGCTATAATTCACTAAATAATATCTCGCCAGATAGCTTGAATCATATCTCTATGTGTTTGATTAGCAGTTAAACATTGGTGTTCTTGTTCACAATCGTATTATTCACAATAAAAAATATGGTATAGCTGCCTATGCTGTGAAATTATGACTTGTTAGACTTCCCTCAGTTTGAGGGCCACCTAACGAAGGAAGCCATTTGCTTTACTTGCTTTTCGAAAATAGTTTTGCATTTTTAGTGCTATTCATGTGGCTACTTTTCCATTATAATGTCGATAACAAAATGTAGGCTATTTAGTTCTATCTTGACATGAATTTCAAGTTCTGCATTCATGTGCATAATTGTCATTTTATATAACCATTCCCTAGATAATATATATAGGTTAATCTATATAGTTGAGTGTTGGAATGGCGAATGTTGGTTGTTCTTCTTAACATTGTTACTCAAGTGTTTTTACTATCATCATTTTAGAGCTTGTGTATGTTTCATTGATGCTCTTTTGAACAAAAGCTTTACACCTTGGCTATGTATTTGGGTACTGAATTGTGGTTTCTATAAGCACATGCTTTTAGTGAAGAGAATAAAGAAAATAAAATAAATTTGTTCTGATGTCTTCATGTATTAAAAAGTTGACTTTCACCATTTTTAATATTCTGCATGTATATACTTGATGAACTCAAAATATATGTATGCTCCTGCATTCATTTTTTATGTGTTTTTTCCTTTTTCTTCTGCTCCTTTTTTCTTCTTTATTTTATGTGCATGTGTGTGAAAAGTTTTAGTAACCAGAGTTTAAATGTTAATTGGTGTGCTCTTGTATTTTTGCTGCTATAAGAGAGATTTCGATAAGAGTTCATGTACTAATCTACATGCTCTTTATAGGAGGCTCTAAAAAGATGCTTAAATGTGAGGATCGAAGTTCTTGCAGGACACAATGGAGAAATTAAAAAGACTGCAGAAGATCTTGGTGAATTTTTAAACAAGGTGAATGTTGGAGCTGTATGATATAGTACCAATTTTGTTTTACCTTGTTTTCCTGTATTTGGTGTTACTGAGTCATTCTTATCTTCTACTTGAGTAAGTCTCCAGGATTCTGTGATTTAATTACATAGAGCCTACAAATTTTGCATGCTTGAATAGGTTAGGACTGGTGGCCCTGTTTCCAATGAAAAATTCTTGGGATTTGCAAAATTATTCAATATTCATATTACAACAATGTCATCTTATACAGATTTTTAGTGATTATATATATATATATATATGCCATTCATATGATATAATTTCTCCTGATTGGGTCTCCAGTTTGTGGCTTTTTTTGCTAGTGATATTTTTAGTTTCGAAGCTCTATGTGATTTGGTTATGACCATTTGGTGTTTGTTGCTTATGTTGTTTAGTTGCAATCTGTATATGTTTCAACTCAGCTGTCACTAACATCTGAGTTCTGCGCCTCATTGATTGTAACCCTTTCTTTGGCGATAATTTTTATTGATTAATGGTTTAGGCTCACATTATATAGGAACACCTGCTTAATAAAATTGTTTGTTAATAGGATTCATGATATATTTATGTACATATTGTAATGAAATATGCGGAAAAGAAATGTATGACCTATAATGGACATTCACACATAGAAATCAAAGAACAAGTCCAAAAGAGGACATACACAAAAGCCAATAATGGCTAGAAAGCATAAAATCTTATAAAGGCACAAAGAGGCTTGAAGAAACCACACTTTACAAAGGGAGAGACCCCACTTATTTATAGGCAAGAGAGGAGTGAGAGAGAGTTAGAGAAAAGAGAGGCACCATTGGGAGTCCCAACAAGGTGTCGTTGGGCCCCCCAATGGATGTGCATTTAATACACAAAAAATACAAAAAAGAAACAAAAAAAGAAATAAGAGAAAAAGGAAAAAGAAAAGGAAAAAAGAAGAAAGGGGAAAAAGACTACAATGTCCCTATTGGGCGAATTTACAGAACTACCCCTTATCGGGTAGGTGGATAAATATATTTATATATATATATATATATATATATAAATATATTGATTACATATATTTTAACACCCTCCCTCAAGCTTTACGGGGATACAACCGAAAGCTTGTTGAGAAGAAACATGAAACGAGGAGCAGCAAGGGCTTTGGTGAAGAAGTCTGCCAACTGGTACTCGGATGTGACGTAGGGCAGTGCTATGGTTCCTTTTAGGTATTCATCTCGAACATAGTGGCAATCCATCTCTATGTGTTTAGTACGCTCATGGAAGGTGTGATTGCTTGCAATATAGATAGCACTCTTGTTATCACAACACATCTTCGAAGGAATTGAGATGACTATGCTCATATCACTGAGGAGACTTCTAAGCCACACAAGCTCCATGGTTGTAGTGGCCATTGCACGATACTCCGCTTCTGTTGAGGATAATGACACTTTGTGCGGCTTCTTGTATCTCCAAGAAATCATAGTCACATAAGAAAACACAAAAACCAGTAGTTGAGACTCTATCATTGGGATTTCCTCCCCAATCAGCATCAGTATAGACAATTAAATCAAGAGATGATGAAGAAAAAAGAAAAACTCCCTTAGTTATGGTGTCTTTAATATATCTGACAATTCTTAAGACTGCACTCATGTGCACAGTTGTAGGTGCATGTTGAAACTGACTGACGAAGTGAACTGCATGAGCTATGTTTGGCCGAGTGATGGATACGTATGTTAGAGACCCAACAAGTTGACGGTAGGGAGTAGGATTCTCGAGAAGTGTCCCATCTTCCAGCCTTAACTTTGCATTGATAACCTCAGGGGTTTCTGTCTTCTTATCATCTGAAATTCCAGACTTGGAACAAATGTCAGCAGCAAGTTTCATCTGAGAGAGAATATACCCTCGGGGAGAATATGCAACCTCAATACCTAAAAAATATCTTAAGAAACCAAGGTCAGACATGTCAAAATTTTCTTTTAAAATTTTCTTAATATCATGGATTCCTTGCTCATCACTTCCAGTGATGATCATATCATCAACATATAGTAGTAGAATAACTACTGAGGACCCTGTACTTTTCACAAACAACGCAGTGTCAGTATAACATGAACGAAAATTTAAGCTAGTCATTACATTGGTAAATCTGTCATGCCAAGCTTTTGGAGCTTGCTTTAACCCATACAGTGCCTTTTTAAGTTTAAGAATTTTATTTTCACCAATAGATACTCCTGATGGAGGATCCATATAAACCTCTTCACTTAATTCACCATTAAGAAATGCGTTCTTAACATCTAATTGATAGATAGGCCATTTTTTAACGGATGCAACCACAATAAGAGTCCTAACACTAGTCATTCTAGCTACGGGAGCGAAGGTTTCTGCATAATCTATTCCGTATTCTTGAGCATATCCTTTGGCTACCAACCTAGCTTTATAACGTTCTAATGACCCATCACTTTTAGTTTTAATTTTGAAGACCCATCTACATCCAATAGACTTCTTTCCAGTGGGTAATGAAGTTATTTCCCAAGTTTTAGCCTTTTCAAGGGCACTAAGTTCTAGTTTCATGGCTTCAACCCATTGAAGAATGTTTTTGGCTTCATTATAGTGTGATGGTTCATGATAAGAGTATAATGCAATTAGGCATGCCCTATATTTAGGTGTTAGGGACTCATAGGAAACAAACCTATTAGGATGATTGGAGATTCGGCTAGATCTCCTTAAAGAGGTTTCTTCTATGTTGAAATTTTGAGAATATTTTTCTAAAGCACTTATGGGAGCTTCTTGACCACGCCTAGCATAGGTTTGAATTGACCTATTCTCAAAATTATTACTTTCATTTTCAACATTACTAAGAGAAGTATCCTCTAAATCATTAGGAACTTTCTCTTCGTGAGGAGTCACATCTTCTTGAGAGAGAAGATCAAATAAGAAAGCATATTCGCTTTCATCAATATCTTTATTTTTCTCAAAGCCGTTCTCATTTTCTAAAAAGGTAACATCTTTGGATATATATAGTTTGTTGCTTTTGGGGTCGAAGCATCTAAAACCTTTTTTATTTTCTCCGTATACTAAGAACATACATTCGATAGCTTTTGGAGATAACTTATCTCTTTTATGTGTAAGGACAAAACATTTACACCCAAAAATTCGTAATCTATTAAAATCGGGTGTTCTTTCAAAAAGTTTTTCATATGGAGATATATTTTGTAGGGATGAGGATATCATTCTATTTATCAAATAAGTGGAAGTTAAGGCGACTTCGGCCCAATAGCACTTTGGAATTTCTTTGGAAATGAGAAGAGTCCTAGTGGTTTCTAAAATGTGTCTATGCTTTCTTTCGGCTAGATCATTTTGTTGAGGAGTCCTAGGACATGACCTTTGATGACAAATGTCATTGGTTTCCAAGTATTCTTGAAATTCATTTGATAGATATTTTCCACCGGAATCGGATCGAAGAATGGAGATATTACTTGAAAATTATTTTTTGACATTCATATGAAACCTTTTAAAGAAATTAAAAACTTCGGATTTTAGATTGAGAAAATAGATCCACACATATCGAGTGTAGTCATCAATGAAAGTAACATAATAGGAGTATCCTCCTTTTGATATGACCGGAGAAGGACCCCAAACATCCGAATGGACTAATTCAAAGGGTCTTTTGGACACAAATGTTCTATTTGGAAAATGGGTGGATTTAATTTTGCCAAAAAATACAACTCTTGCAAACAAAATGTTTCTCATTACAAAATTTCTTTCCAAAGGGAAATAAGTACATTTTTGAGAAGCTTGGATGTCCAAGTCTTTGATGCCAAGTTTCAATATTTTTATCTGGGACATAATTACAAAATGAGTTAGTGAGAAGTTTCAAATTGTTCATGTAGTAGAGATCTCCCCTTCTATGGCCTTGCCCAATTCGCTTCCCGGACTGGAGATCCTGTATAGAGCAATCCTTGGTTGAGAAGGAGATTTCACATCCATGATCACATATTTGAGAAACAAATAAAAGATTTAAATTAAGTTGAGGTACTACCCTTACGTTTGGCACAAAAAAAACTTTAGAAAAGTCTAAAGTTCCAAAACTTTTAACTTTTAAAGAGGTACCATTGGCGGTGGAAACAAAATAATTTTTGGAGTTGCTACATAAATTGGATAGTCCATTTTCAATAAGGGTCATATGAAAGGATGCTCCAGAATCAAGAAGACATACCTGGAGGAGAAGAAGAGGCAATGGCGGCTCCCGAAGTTGACGGCGATTTGAGTAGAATTTGAAGTGCTTCAGATAGTTGAGCAAGGGAAAAGAACTCTTTCCCTTTTATTGGCTCCTCCTTCTTTTGTGAGGTTTCTTCAATAATAGCAACTTTACCTTTTGGAGGTTCATTTATCTTCGGACAATTAGGTCTTATATGACCCGGTTCTTGACAATGATGGCAAATGGCTTTTCTATAATTGCCATTATAGTTATTTTGCCTCCCAAAGTGTGGAGGCTTATAAGCTTTCATATGATTGCCGGGTTTAGACACGGCTAGAACTTCATCTCCTCCTTTAATCATGCCAAGACGCGTTTCTTCTTGGCATATTTCGGCTATGGCATCTTCCAATGGAAGAGGTTTAGATCTATGAATAAGGGAGGACCTAACTTGTTCATATTTGGGCCTAAGCCCATGTAAAAATTGGAAAAAGTGTTCTTTTTCCATTTGTTCTCTTCTCATTTTCACATCTTCACTAGACACCCATTTTGGTTCTAGAAGGGATAGCTCATCCCATGAAGGTCCAAGAGTGCTATAGTAATCTCTTACACTCATTTCACCTTGCTTAATGATACAAATTTTTTCTTGGATAAAGAATTGATGAGCAAGGTCTTTTTGAGTATACATACCTTTCATAAAGAACCATGCTTCATTTGCTAGGCGGAATTTAGCAATGTTGGCGCAAATTTTTAGCTCCACGTTGTTCATGAACCATGCAAGAATTTTTGCATGCTTACTTTCCCAATCTTCGACCTTAGATTGATGATCTTCAATAGCCTTCATGCGAGCATTTCCTTCTAGAGCTTTTTCTTGATCACCATCCATTTTCGTAAGTTGAAGTTGAGGTTCCCTAATGGTGCCCATAACATATCCCCAAAGCTTTTTACCTTTGAGGTTGTTATCCATGACGGCGGCCCACATCATGTAGTTAGTACCATTAAGCTTGAAGGAGAGATCAATCTTTTGTTCTCCTTCCATCATAGAATCAAGAATAGAGGAAAAACCAAGAGAGAGGTATAACTAGTCAACTAGCTATACGAATCAAGAGCAAAACCAAGGCTATGATACCATGTAATGAAATATGCGGAAAAGAAATGTATGTCCTACAATGGACATTCACACATAGAAATCAAAGAACAAGTCCAAAATAGGACATACACAAAAGCCGATAATGACTAGAAAGCATAAAATCTTATAAAGGCACAAAGAGGCTTGAAGAAGCCACACTTTACAAATGGGGAGACCCCACTTATTTATAGGCAAGAGAGGAGTGAGAGAGAGTTAGAGAAGAGAGAGAGAGAGAGGCACCATTGGGAGTCCCAACAAGGTGTCGTTGGGCTCCCAAATTGTGACCGTTGGGAGCCCAACGACTCTTTGTTGGGGCCCCCAATGGATGTGCATTTAATGCACAAAAAATACAAAAAAGAAACAAAAAAAGAGGACATACAAAAAATACAAAAAAGAGGCTCTGATACCATGTAATGAAATATGCGGAAAAGAAATGTATGTCTTACAATGGACATTCACACATAGAAATCAAAGAACAAGTCCAAAAGAGGACATACACAAAAGCCAATAATGGCTAGAAAGCATAAAATCTTATAAAGGCACAAAGAGGCTTGAAGAAGCCACACTTTATAAAGGGGTATACCCCACTTATTTATAGGCAAGAGAGGAGTGAGAGAGAGTTAGAGAAAAGAGAGAGAGAGGCACCATTGGGAGTCCCAACAAGGTGTCGTTGGGCTCCCAACGGTCACAATTGTGACTGTTGGGGGCCCAACGACTCTTTGTTGGCCCCCCCAATGGATGTGCATTTAATGCACAAAAAATACAAAAAAGAAACAAAAAAAGAAATAAGAGAAAAAGGAAAAAGAAAAGGAAAAAAGAAGAAAAGGGAAAAAGATTACAATGCCCCTATTGGGCGAATTTACAAAACTACCCCTTATCGGGTAGGTGGATAAATATATTTATATATATATAAATATATTGATTACATATATTTTAACACATATAACCTTTAAGGAGCTTAGCCTTACACTGTGGTTTACCTATTTGTTGCATCACATTGACATTGTTGAGAGTGTTCTAGTTTTTTTTTATAACTTAGTAGTTGACAACCAGAATTTAAATTGTGACAGTTCCTCAAAATTGTCTTAAGTGTTAGAATTTGAACATATAGTTATGAGAATCAAGATTCTATCACAACTCTGCTTCCAAAGATTACGAGAATCAAGATTCATTACAAAATATATTTTCCTGCATTATGGCATAGAGAAATATATTCATTTTCCACATCTTTGTACAATTGTAGTTGATATTCCTTTTCCACTTCTTTGTACGTGTAATTGTAGTCGAGTGGTATTTTTATTGCCCTCGAGATAGGAAATAAGCAAATGGGCCTAGAACAAGGCAACATTCGTTAATTTTTTATTTTTTTGCAGGTTTATAGCCTATAACAACAAGATCTTTGTCTCTCTCTTATAGCCTATAACGGTGAGTCAATTCTCCATGTCATAACCTATAACGGCGAGATAGGGATCTCGCCGTTATATCCTATCTCGCCTTTAAAACAATCTCATCGTTAAAGATTGCTACGTCGCTATTGGTGCTCCCAGTTTCAGTGAGATTTGTTGCTGATGTTGGTTCACCCTTTAACGGCGAGCTATAAATGTCACTGTTATTACTTAAGGCCAATTATTTTTCAGCGACTTGTCGGTGAGAAGTCTCGCTGTTATAGGCCTATAGCGACACAAAATAGGGTAATAGCGGTGAGATATCTCACTGCTATTGACTTGCATCCTTGTAGTGCGGTGTATCCTTGGTGACTTCAATTGCCTTGGAAGTTTGCATGAGTTCAACCTCATGGTGAAGGCTACACCCTCTATGAATGGTTTCAGTAATCTTTTAGTGTGTTGGAACCTTTATGAGATTCTAGCAATGGGGAATTCCTTCTCTTGGTCAAACAATTGAAGGCAGCCTTGTTTAAGAAAACTTGATAGGGTTGTAGCTAATATGAAGAGTGTGGAATCTTACCATGATCTCACGGCCTACATCGCTCCAAGAATCATTTCTGACCATGGGGTAGTTATTGTTGAGTTTGGGCAGACATTGAAATTCAAGAAAAGATTGAAGTTTGAAGATTGGTGGCTGGATGTACCTAGTTTCAAAAATGTCATCTTGGAGCAATGGTCTTCCTCTGTTGATGGTAGGTGGACTACATTTTGAATTGTGCAAAAACTAAGGGGATTAAATTGCATATAAAATAGTGGCTTAGAGATAATGGCGGTTCAAAATTTCTTGAAATTTGATAGCGGGAAGACCAATTAGCCACCATTCAAGCATATTTGGATTCCTTGCCACCAGTACATCCTTCATGGGCGGACCTGCAGTTACAATTTTCTGAGTTTAAAGGGAAAATTCAGACTTGGCATCATCGTCTTGAAATTAAATGGCACCAAAGATCCTGAATTACTTGGTTGTGTTGTGGGGATCAAAATACCAAATAATTTCTCCTTGGGGCATCTCATATAAGGCACCTTAATACAAATCCCTTTCATAAAAGTTGGAAATCAGACATATGAAGGAAATCATATTAATGATACAATTACTAACTATTTCAAAAGTTTATTTTCAGTTTCTAATCACCGTGGGGGTGTTTTTTGTGGTATCCTGCTCAATCTTAAACGACCTTTTTTAGTAGGAGAAATAAAGTTGGCCTTGTGATCTCTTTCATCCAGAAAAGCTCCTGGTCCAGATGGCTTTCCCACCCAACCAATTTTTCAAGATCTTATGGAAGGACTGTAAAGAAGACATAATTCAAATGGTGATAGAATTTCACGACAATGGAATTCTCCAGATCAGAATTTTTATTGATCCCAAAGGATTTGCACGCTGAGGACATCTCCATATTTCGGCCCATTTCTCTGCTTGGCAACCTTTATAAGATGATGGCCAAGCTACTATCCATTAGATTATCTTTGGTACCACCGTCCCTAATCTCGCCATTTCAATCTGCTTTTCTTAAGATAGTAAATCCATGATAGAGTTTTTCTTGCAAATAAAGTAGTCCATTCCTTGGCCTCTTTCTTTCTTCTCAAGCTGGATGTGTTTAAAGCATTTGATCAAGTGAGTTGATCATTTTGAAGGCAATATATGCAAGATATGGAATTTCAAGACTGCTTTATTGACTGGATCATGGAGGTGATAACTCCTGCGCAAATAACAGTTTCTGTTAATGGGAAGCAAGAGAATTTCTTTTGAATGGTACGTGGCCTCCCCCAAGGCTGCCCACTTTCTCCTCTCCTTTTCAATATTGTTGGGGAAGCCTTAAAACTGTTTATTCAGAAAGGCTATTGACTGCAATTTTATTCATCAGCTCAATCTCCCATGTCTTCAAAATTTCTCCATTATTCAATATGCTGATGGCATACTTTTTATTTGGAGAGGTGCATCCATCTCATATGGCTAAGATGTGGGTCCTTCTCAAAGCATTCATAGTTGTCACGGGGCTTAAGGTAAGTGAGGATAAATGCAAACTGGTATTATTTAATGCTAATCCTCACCAAACTTCGTTTGCCGAACTCATTTTGAAATTAACCCTGTTTTGAAAATTAACACTGCTCTGTCCCTCTGAAGTTTTTTCCCACTCAATAGATGAACCATGTAACCAGCTAACTTTTCTAAAAATTATATTGATGTGGTAATTTTGTTGTTCAAATAATTGTCATCCTATTCATATCGGTTGCATTTCAAGTTGGCTTTGTTCTATAAGTTTTCTTGTGGAAGTTGCTTAAATGTTTCTATTTCATCTCTTCAAGTAACAATTTCAAATTCATTTGATATGCATCTGGCAGATACTCTTTAATGAAATATGAGATGGCTACTTTTTATTTACTTTTCATTTAATGTTTTCTCGTGGCTTACTTTTTATTTGTTAGATACTTAGATCAATATACACATTAATATTATTTTTACATGTTAATCTTATATTTGTCAATATTTATTTGAGATTTTTATTTTTTATTAGTTGTTGTTTTATACATAAAGTAATTTTTATTTATTTATATTTTTTAATATTCTTTTAAAGAATTTTTAAGTTCTCATTTCAGTTTTTGGTGGAGGGGTGGAGGGCTATGCTAGGCAACACAACATTGGTTTTCACACATTTAAAAAACAAAAAAGAAGTCAGAGGTGGTAAGTATACCCCGACTCTCTCTCCTCACCCCTGTACCTGTGTCCTCCCTCACCCCGGATATTCTTCGGCGATGACATCCTAGCGACACTGTTATGCCTCTCTCTCTCTCTCTCTCTCTCTCTCTCTCTCTCTCTATATATATATATATATATATATATATATATATATATATATATATATATATATATATATATATATAACGCCTTAAAAGCCTCACACAGTGGTCTTCGTTTTCCAAAGAATTTTTTCAGTTTTCTTTTCTACTCTCATTCTTTATCTTTTCATTTTCTTTCATTTCATCAAGATTCTAAGAAATGAGATCAATTCCCATCCTCTTTCATACATATTTTTTATTATAAACAGTTTTTGGCACAATTTTATCTGGAAATTTTCTCATGGACTTTCCTTTATTTTTCTCGTTTATTTTAAATATGTCAAAAAACTATGGATTTTATTCCCGGACATGGGTCTTGTACTGGATCCAAACATCAAAAAATGTTTAACATTTGTGTAGTTGGACCAAAAAATAATAAATTCATATTTGAGGAAAATTTTCAAGATTTTGAAACAAAACAGCTAGAATGGTCGAGAGTACAAAGCGGAAGATTGATCAAAGTTGCAAAAAGATGATAGAATTTGATTTAAAGAAAATAAGCGAAACAAAAAGGCTAGATGAAAGATGAAATATAGGGGCACCCATTGAAGGTATCAAAATTAGGAAAAAAGGTTGAAGATTTTTGGTTAAATGAAGTGTTACAGTAAGACAGGATCATGAAAAACATAAAAATAGAAAATAAGCAGTGTGGACGTAAAGGGCTGTAGGTGATGAAATTCAAAGCAAAGAGGAAGCATTGGTATTCTTTGTAAAAGCAAAAGGACTTGTAAGCGAAGAAGTGGAGGCAAATAAACTAGAAAAATATCGCTAAAAAAAAGATTGAATTTTAAACCTGGATATGGATCTCGGTCTGGATCCAAATACCAAAAATGTTTATAATTTGGGTAATCATGAAAATATGTCAAAGGTATTATTATTATTTGAGACCAACAAATCCATACTTAGAATACTTACAATCAAGACCAAACATGCTGAAATATGAAGATTCAAATCTAGGACATTAAACTTTGTCATTTGAACGAAAGAAAAACAATTTATTAATTGAATTACTGACAGAACCCGTCTTTTTCATGAGACAAGGTTAGGGTTTGGCACAATTGTTGAGTCCCAAACTGTTAAACGGCCAACTCAATTTCTAAGCCTATGATGTGCAATATCTTAAGACAATGAATTCAGTAGGGTTGCAAATGGGTCAGATACAGGAAGAGGAATTTAAAAAATTTGGCTGACTTGGATCTGACCCTACTCCCTAATGTTTTGTGATCCTAAACCCGACCAGTTTGCATTCCTAGAATTCAGGGTTTAAAAAGGTTAGAAAAGAAAACCATGAGAGAGAGATCTTCCTTCTCCTTTACATCAGGTATGATGGTAGCCATGATCAGGTGCCATCACATGGCATACTTTTGAGTGTGCCTCTGCACCTGGCTGACCTCTATCTGCTTTTGGGCTCGACAACTGATAGACTGTCTGCCAAAGATGGAGGGCATCAGGTGCAGCGGCACACATCAAAGTCTGTCATGTGATGGCACCTGATCCTGGCTCGGTATGACGGCCATCGTGAAAGAGAAATTAAGAACTTCTTTCTTTAGCTGGTCGAAAAGAATAGCAAATTGGAGAAGCTTAACAAAAAAAAAAAAAAACCCTTGGGGGTAAATTATAAAAAATATTTTTCAGACCTCAACTTGGGTTAGTGATAATCCAAGTTAAATAAATAAAAACATGGATTTGATTAACAGAGCATAAGTTTAGGTGTGTTAAGTTTTTTGACAAATTTCAAAACTTAGGAGTCTTTTGTTATGATCACTAATAAGTAAGGCCAGTTTTTGAAGATTTCTCATATTTTAAATGGTTGCTGATATTCATGTGTGGGATCACAAACCTGTTCTCAAGTCTCAAGAATTTACGATATAGGTCCTTAAACTCGAATTTATGCACATAACTGAACGAAAAGAAAGGTAAACGAACGCCCTTTTTTATTCATTATTATTTTTAACTTGGCTCCCACTGGTTGAGCACACCTGGCCAGTAGAGGGGTGTATGAAGACGCTTGAATTGAATGATATCAAATCGAACCCAATAGCTAGCATGATGTAAATGGTCGTTTAGTGGCTATCAGAAAGGCGAGAGTTGGCTTTTGAGGAAGTTGTGTTTCTTAGGACCACTGGCAGGGAAGAGGGCAACACGCAGGGAGGCCAGACACGCACCACCTGCTCGGACCCTTGAGTGGCAGAGATATCAACTGTGTCCCAACCAAGAGATACTATATCAGAGGTATGGTTAGTAGCAGTGTTATCAAAATCGGTTTCTGAATAGAATCATTTTTTTTTAAAAGAACCTGAATTTGTCCGAATCTAATTGAAGCAAATCATTTTGAATAGGTTTGTTTAAAAACAAATAAAATGTTTTAAATTAAAAAATAAAATAATTACATATTTAGGTTGAATTCGATCTGATTCAGGCCAAGTCGTTGGATCAGCCCGATACAGCTGAGTCTAGCCTGAATCGGATTAGTTTTAAGTTTGATAACATTGCTTAGTATAGATTTACACTTCTATTTTTTGAGGAGTAGAGATTTACACTTGGCAATCCATAGAAAGAAGAGACCTTGACTATCCTGGGGCTTGTGAGGAGGGGGAACAAAGCCTGGGTCATCCATTTAGTTCCGTAGTAGTTGGTGCCAATGCTCTCCTTTGTTGATTCACATTTCTCTGAGATACCACCCAAACAGTCAAAATCCATCTGTAGCACCAAGTTTCAGTTCTCAGTCTCGGCATGAATTACTTCACAGCAAAACATACATGAAGTGGTGGAAGGAAATAATAGGATAGCCTTATAAGAATAATAAACATATTTTGATGCCTTGGACAGGCTAAAAAACAAAATAATTAAAACATAATTATAATTATCAGGGGTAGTAACTTACTAACACAAGTAGGAACAACCAAAATTTGGGAAATTGTGAAGTGTCATCATCTAATTGGGGACATGTAAAACCCCCTCCGGCAAAGTTGCCGGAGGGGATAAGCATAAAAAAAAAAAACAACAGTTTCCCCAAAGGAGAAACCGCGTAACGGGAGGGGGTGAGGATAAACCTCACCCCCCAAAATCCGCGGAGGGTGAGGGTTATTCTCACCCTGCGTGAGGGCTATAAAAGCCCTCACACAGCCTCCCTCCACCGCATCTCAACGAGCGGCAGAGGGAGAGACAGAGAGAGAGAAGGGGAGCGAGAGAGAAAGGAGGCGCTTACCGACAACGACGGCGAGGTAAGTCTCCGCCTTCCCCATCTTTTTCTTCGTTCTTCTTTTCTGATCCGAGCACAGAAAGGGGGTCGACAGCCATTGCTGCCGGCGAGTTGCAGGAAAGGAAAAAAAAAATAGACAGAGGGGGGTTGGCCGGCCTCGATGACCGGCTGACTCTGATGGCCGGCCCCGACGACCGACCGACACCGATGGCCGACCCCAGAGGTCGACCCAGGCCTGATGGGAGCAGAGAGAGGGTCAGCAGGGGCCGACCCCCTGCACTTGGAATTGAAAGGGGCGCAGCCCCTTCCGCTCTTTTAATGGGGACCGGTTATTGAACTGGGTCGGTCTAGGTGCGACCCAGACCGAGCCCACCGGTCTGGGTCGCGCCCAGACCTAGCAATCAAAAAAAAAAGTCAGAGGGGGGCTGGTTCGACCTAGGTGCGACCCAGACCGAACCGGGTCGGTCCGGGTCGCACCCAGACCGAACCAAAACAAGCGGTTGGGTTAACCGGTTTGAATCAAACCGATTCAGGCCAAACCGGTTCGAGTTGAACCGGTTCAAGCCAAACCGGTTCGGTTAACTTTGGTTCAAGTAGAACCGGTTCAGACCGAATCGGGTCTGAACCAATCCGATTTGAACCAAGGTCTGAACCGAACCAGTCGGGTCTGGATCTGGGTTTTCAGTCTGGACCCAGTTCGATCTAGACCTGAATCCAGATTAACTAGGTCTGGATCCGATTGGATCAGTCTCGGGTCTAGACTCAGTCAGACAAGTCTGGACCCAGTTAGATTATCCTGGATCCAGGCAGGCAGATCTGGATCCAATCAGACTGTTCAGGATCCAGTCAGGCAGGTCTAGATCCAGTCAAACTGTCCAGGATCCAGTCAGACTATTCTGGATCCAGTCAAAATAGAATGAATCCAGTCAGACCAGTTCGAATCCAATCAGACTGTTCTGGATCCAGACTGGAGGTTCCAGATCAGTTTAGATCAGTCTATATCAGGAATAGACATGGATCAGATCAAACGAAAGTCTCGTATGGTACCGAAATCCAAAATGTACCAAGATATTCATTTGTATACTTAAGATCTATTTTAGTAAAATGGACATATCTTCACACTCCGAACTTAAAATCGAGTGAAGTTTGGTGCGTTGGATTCGTATTGAAGAGGGGAATCTATTGGTCCTTGAAATTCAGTCAAACTAGTAATGCAAAAATCGTGGTTTCTCGAGTAAATTCGGGAAGTGGTATGTTGGTAATTTTATTATAACATAAGAAGTTTTATGCATTAATATGAACATTTTATGCAACCAGTTCACATTGTTAGAGCTTCGTGAGGCCCGATTTCGGAGAGATCACAGGTTCACACTTAAGGTAATGGATATTATAAGTAATCTTAGATGTCAATAAACATTTTTTATGTTGTTTGTTACTGTAATGTTGTAATTGACTAGCATGATTGTTTTTGGGTGAGACCACGACATGCATAACGTTCATGTTTGACATTATGAGTAGAATTATATACATGTTTGTGTGATATGCAAGTTAGTTTAGATATGTCATGCATGATGAAAAGAAATCCTATTGTGATTGCATGTTTAGATAATTCATTAATATCATGCATTGTGATGAGACCGAATTTAGTTTAGAGTCTTATTTAGTCTATTCATGTTGTATGAATGAATATGTAGAGTTCAGCATGCATGACCCCTTAAATCCCGAAAGTGGCGACCTGTGGCAAGGGCTACCTGGTTCGTGGCCAGAGTGCAACTACCATGGAGAGTGGGCCGCTGGTGATTTAACGATGTAGAGACACTACATCATTGCATGTTAAGTGAGAGAGGTGTGAGTCCTAATGTCATCATTAGATTCAGAATGCGATTGTTGTGATCAGTCATGACATCACTCGTGAGAGAACGAGTGAACTATGAATTTGAGAATATTGTTATTGTGTGAACTTAGTTATGACTTAGGATTTCACTCACACTGGTTTGAGACTCTGGAGGACCCTAGATGGTTGATAACCATCATGGTTAGGATGTAGCATGAACCATGCCGAGATTGAGAGCTTGACATCTCGGCTAGCTACCGGTGGGGTCCCCGTAGTGGTTCACTGCAGTGCCTGGTGGTCCGGGGATCACTGGGAGTGTATGGTTCATTGTCTGGCCAACATGTAGAATTTGGGTGTTCTACAGGATTGCTACGCTCATAGATGACTATTACCGGTATAGCCAACCTAGTGATAGTTGAGATAGAGAGTATTTGAGAATGATAATAGGGGTAATTAAAATATACCAACATGTGTGGTGTATCGAGAATTAAACTAAGACTAGGGGCTTAAAGCCCACTACAGTTATAAATTGATTGTTTATTTACTTATAATTATTCTTTACTGGGTTGTAGACTCACTCCCATTTTTGTTTAATGACAACTGTAGGTTTCAGACATTAGTATCAGTCAGCGAGTGAGTAGTCTTCAGCAGAGCATTTGGTATAATTTCTTTTCCTTGTCATTGAATAAATTGTAATTGCTTTTATTCTGTTATGAATGATGAACATTGTAAGAAAAAGTTAATTATGAAAATAAAATAATTATTTTTTTTTTAGCCACGTTTTCTCTGTGTAAGCTTTGCACTCTTCTCTCTGAGAAGTAATACCAACCGAACTCTGACTCTTGAGGTCCCAGATCGAAGTGTTATATTTTGGTGGCAATCAACCATATAAACTTACAATTACGATATTGACCCCAGTATTTTAAATAAGCAAGAAAAGTTAGATGCTGTTATACTTTTGTACAAAAAATATTTGTTTCAAGATGTTCATTTCTTCCTAAAAAAGATGTCATTCCTTTGAAAACATTAACCACACACCACTTAGGTATATCGATCTATGTTCCTGGTGGGAACCGTTTGCATCACTACATTTAGGGTCTTGTGTCTAACTGAAATGACATGACACTTGACAGATTGAAAGGAAACATGCAAGCTAGTTGGGTGCATTCATTCTTTGAAAGAAATATCCCATTTCAACTGTTTCTTTTAAAAGGTCAATCAGCTTGATTCATACCAAGCCTGACTCGAGCTTGACCGAGCCTAGCATGAACAAGGCAGTTCAAGCTCGGCTTGAGCTCAGATGAAGGTCGAACATCCATTCTTTTGTGTTTTTAAACGAGGCGAGATGGAATTACTCAGGCTCTGCTTGAGCTCTGCAGGTGCAGCCAACTCTTGGCATCCACTGGACCGATAGGCAAAACTAATCAATTCGATTAAGAGTTTTATTTTTGAGAAACCGATTCACCTACTGAACCCATTTTAACAACATTGGCAAGGGAACTAGGGTTTTAGGCCAATGAACTAGGTGAGTGAGGCTATAGAGAGGATTTATGATCAAATCTTGCGCTGCTCACGTTTTCGGTTTACAGGTGCAAACAAAATATGAAAAGGAAAACCACTGATACTTCCATTTCCGTGTTCTTTTACCTCTAACATGGGAACAGTAACTGCAACTATCTGAAAGGAAAGTGAGCTGGAGAGTATCCTGAATAGCTAAAAATAGGAAGCTTGAGGATTCTCATTCCCGTGAATCCGATTTTCACGCAATTCGGACAAGAGACGGTTATCTACATTCTGTTCTTAAATTTACCTAATAAATCCCGTGAATGCATATTGTTGAATAATATGGCAGTTTCAACTTTAAAGAAGAGCAACTCCCAACCTTGCCCTCAAACAGAAAAAGGAATGGTGGAGATGATTGGTAAGGAAGAAGACAATCTGTAAATCCGGAGAGAGAGAGAGAGATCATCTAAAGGGCTGTAAGGTGTTCATACCTAATCATGGAAAGAGAAAAGAGGGCACCAAGGCATTCATGCTTGATCATGGACAGGAAGAAAAAAAAAGGTACCAACCAAAGCATTCATGCTTGTTCATGGAAAGCAAAAGCAATAGCAATAGAATATACAAGTTCGAAAGCAATGGATGATTACAAAGTAAGCATCAATCAATCCCCCACCCACAACCAGGGGAAGGTCAGATAACCAAAACAGAAAACCAAAAAAAAAGCCAACAATTCAGTCAGCTCAGCCGGGATGTCGGCCATAAACTAGCCGGAAAATTACAGATCTGGGTTCGCTTACATTTCCACTCCCCATATCTAAAATCAATAATCCCAATAATAAGAAAAATAAGAAGAGAAGAAGAAAACCCATCCTCATAATCAAGACTCAAAAAGGTACCCACCGCTGAAAAAAGAATGATTGTTCACATTCTCCTTCGATTCCTGTACACGAATTCATCAGTTTTTCAGTCTTCCCGTATCCGTCCGCTAATACATTATTACCGTATCACAACATTGTTAATGCTGAACCTTGGATGATCTCTTCTTAGCTTCGCTATAAAGGACCACCCCCATTATGGTAACCGCAAACCCCGTCATCCCCATCACCGTGACCGGATTCCTGAAGATGAGAACGGAGACCACTGCTGCCACAGCGGCCTTGGCATTGCCCAGCACCTGCAGGGTGAGGGCGCTGGTGTGCTTGGTCACCAAGAAGTTGGTCAGGTTGACGAGGTAGGCGATGGTCATGTTGCCCAACAGGAGGAGGAGGAGGAAGGGCTCCCGCAGGGCCTTCTCGACGGTGACCAGGGCGACGTTGCCCTCGACGAGGAGGGTCACGGGGAGGAGGAGAAGAGCAGCCATAGGGGCCATGTACATGAGGAGGTTCATGGAGTTGAGGCGCTCGGCCTCGGAGGTGAGGAGGATGCCCTGGACGACGGATTTGAGGGCGCGGCCAGCAGTGGAGCCGAGGCAGACGACGAAGCCGAAGAGGTGGAAGAGGGGCTCGCTGTTGCTGGCGAGGACGATGCCGAGGACGACGGGGAGGAGGGCGAGATAGACGGGTGCAGACTCGCGCTTGCAGGTGACGAGGAAGGCGAAGACGGCGGTGAAGAAGGGGGTGGTGGCGCCGACGGCCTGGTTGAAGGAGACGGGGAGGTAGCGGAGGGAGGTGTTGCCGCAGACGACGCTGAAGCAGAAGATGGCGGAGAGGGCGAGGATCTTGAGGAACTGGGTGCGGGAGAGGATGGGCTGGAGGGGGACGAGGTCGAGGACGTGGATGGCGAGGAGGCTGTAGAGGGCGCAGGCGCACATGTGGAGCATGGTGAGGAAGATGGGGTAGCGGTAGCCGTAGAAGCTGAGGAGGTACTTGTTGAGCAGGAGCACGCCGATGTTGGAGAGGTACCAGGAAGCGACGGTGAGGGCCGTCACCGCGTTCTGCGACGGGCCGGAGAACCCGTACTTGAGGTCGCCGGTGGGCGTCGGGGGGATGTCGATCACCGCCTGACTTTCCAGCTTCGGGTTGCTGCCCCTCCTCGTTTTCCATGTCTGCCCTTCTGCCATCAACCCAACCCGACCCTCCCCGCACAGAGAGAGAGAGAGAGAGAGAGAGAGAGAGAGAGAGAGAGCTGTGGTTAGAGTAGATCTGAAAAAATGAGTTACAGTCAGAGAGAGAGAGAGAGAGAGAGAGATGTGGTTAAAGTAGATCTGGAAAAATGAGTTGCAGTCTCAGAGAGAGAGAGAGAGAAGTGAGATTTTATCTTACGGTTGAGGATTAGATGTGGAGGGAACAGCAAAGAACAGCCCTTCGATGAAAGGAGGTGATTAGATTCTTGGTCATGCAACCAAAGAATCCTGTCAGCAGCAACAGTAGGTGCGTCCAAACATGCCAATGGAATTTTTATTTTTGAGATTTTTATTATATTGCCAGATTACTGTTAACCAATGGTGTGTCATTTATAGTTTATACCTCTGATTGGATTTGGTGGGATTGTTTAGTGTGAACCCTAGTGGGATTGTTTGCTGGGAACCAAACACCGATGATCGCTCTGGCCTTCAGTAGCTCACGTGCACCGCCAACATTCTCGGTTCTTTTTTCATTTTTACTCATTTCTACAATGTTGGTTTACTCTCCGGGTCACAGCAGCAACCATCCTGCAGCAAACTCAAGGACGAAAAGCTTAACCTTAATGAAAAAAAAAATTTGTTCAATTCATGCTTTCTCACCATAACGGACCATTTAAAGATGTCAACGTGTTTGGTTTGTATTAAGTACTTGACCCGGACCGAACTCGAATTTTAGGGCATCAGCATGGAAAGTACCGACCCCAATAATATTCGGGTTTGACCCCGAACCTGTCTTGGCAATATATGGGCACGGTTTGGGGTCGTGATTTTTCCTATCCAACCCAATTCGGTTTTTTTATTTAGCTGACCTGACCTGAGTAATATATATATATATATATTTTAAATTGCGTAAGTTAAAGCTTGAAATTTTATTTTCATGATCCCACAAAACCCATTATTAGTTATATGGGCGAGTTCGGGTCAACCATGCCTTGACCCAATCCGCTGACAGCCTTTACACCATTTATATTGAAAATGCGTCAGTGTACCATCACCCGACTCACTCATCAATCACGGGTTACTCTCTCTCTCTCTCTCTCTACACCCGGCTGAGAGGATTGTTGCTTGGACCTCAAATAGCTCATGTGTACCCATTGGATAATGGATAGGATATACTGCACCATTGATGGGTCGAGCCTGACCCGTTGACCAATGGGGTCAGGCCAAAGCCTGAATCAGGTTGGACTGGTCTTTGATAAGAAGCTCATGGCATGCCCTTCAGGCCCATGGGCCTAATTCAAACCCGGTTGGGCAAGGTTGCAAGTCATCCTATGTTCATAACATTTTTCATTCATAGGTTCTTTTGAGGTACATTTGATTCGCAGAACGAATTCTCCCCCGAAACAGCGGAGTTCTGGAACCGTGCATTGTTCAAGTGTGCAATCAAACAAGTTTTAAAAATTTTGAAACTTACTGGACCAAAAAAGGTCCAGAGTTTAGGACCTGTGAATTGTCCATGTAAGTTGGCGCTCTGCTAAAAATGCATAGTTTGATTCTTTTTCTGTGGAAGAACCTACCACAGCAGGTGCTGCCGCATGTGCTTTATTCGTCATCGGCAGAAAGCACCACACGTGTGTGGGGTGCGGTGGGGCTTACAATGATTCACGTATTGCTAAGTGAAAAGCTCATGCTTTGGCTATAACATGCGACGGTGGTACGAGGCAATACCACATTGCTCACAAGCAACTTAGCAAGCAAGTATAAATGTGCGTGACAAATCTCAAGTGCATCCGCTCAACTCCATGCTCCGTGCCATGAGGTCTCTCCGACCATGTGCCATGCTTCGGGGTCTCTTCGGCCACCCGCGACCATGTGCCATGCTTTAGGGGTGGTATGCCTCCTGCGGTCCGTCTGAACATGATGTCCACAAACGAGAGCTTTGCATGTAAAATTCATGTGCCACGATCGAGTATTTTTACGCACAATCATATATAACGAACACGTCTGTAAAGTCAAAATACAAAAAAGAGCTACTTCATTTGAAGGTGCTACATCAGTGCTCACGCGAGCCTACCCAAACTTCGAGGCCACACATCTCCTTACACGTTGAGAATTATCGAGCCAAGATCAAAATCTCATCGACATTTTCATATGTGACGAAAACCCAGTGCAGTTGTTTCGGCAAAATACGAAGTTTATGTTCAAAAACTCTATTAAGAACAAAAGCGATATGTTTTCATATTGTCGGGGTCAGCACCTATAACACTTATAAAGGGGATCTTGACTTATATTGATGCATCATCATACAGTTCAGAGTGAGCAACCCTTATATCTCGTGAATAGCACATCAGAGTGCACATGGGTGTTCACGATTATGCAATTTTTTTATGAGCATTAGCAAGCATGCACGAGCTTGCCATGCCGCCCAACCCACCCTTGCAAGGGGCTTGATGAGTGCATATCGAATGACGGTGATTCATCTTGGTTAGAGAGTTTCATTACGTCATACTAGCAACTACCTTAGGTTGGGGGCCGAAAGGTCTTCTCCATCGCAACGGAGGGTTACCCATAGGGCATGCACTGCGTTTCGTGGGGCTCGCATGTACCAAAATATAATATACCTCTCGTTCGGTGTATCTGAAACTCAATGCTCACTATAATGTTTGTGATGCTTATTTGAATGGGTAGCTGACTCTATCAACCCTCGACTGCTCGTGCGTTGGTCACGGGAAGGCAACACACCTGTTCCTCGTAAGCTTGAACGCTCATACGCCAAGGACTTTGGCATTGTCCCATTCTATTGACCTACTTCACTTCAGATATTTCGTTGTACTAAGCATGCATGAAATATGCATCACATCAAATTCGCTTTTTCTAGGCTTACATAACTCCTCGCCTAAGACAAGTTGCCTAAGACAAGTTGCCGCATGGTCCAGACAGCCTGTCAATCTTGCTCTCCGCACGAGTCAAAAAGATGCAACGAAGACATGCAAAAACTTTTTTCGTGACAAACAACAATGTCCTAAGGCAACGACGATCATCCATCCTTCAAAGGCACAAAATATTAACCTTTTATATATATAAAGAGAGAGAGAGGGAGAGGCGCAACCCAACCTGAGATTTTGTAGGATCAGGTTCGGGTTGAGCTTCCTTCCGAAACTAGGCCTAAGCCCGACCCGTTCAAGTAAGGCTACGGGCCACTGTGAGTCGCCTAGCCCATTGTCCAGCCGTGGCCATGGTCGGTCCCTTCTTTTTCGTTTACTTATTTCCCCTATGTTGGTTTTACTCGCACGGTCGCAACATCAAACCACAGAGAGATCCATGTTATGGTAAAAAACTGACAGACAGAAGCTTAACCTTAATGAGAAAAAAGTTCCTTAATGAGTCACATGACATGTTTTCCACCGTATCACCGATTTTTTGTTGAAAATGCATCGAGGTGCCGTCACTCATGTAACGGGGGTTACTCTCTCTCTCTCTCTCTCTCTCTCTCTCTCTCTCTCTCTACACATCAGGCTGAGAGGGTTGTCGCATCGTTGCTTGAGCCTCAAGTAGCTCATGTGTACCCCCAACATGCTTTAACCATGGTTGGTACCTTCTTTTTTGTTTTTACTCATTTCCCTTGTGTTGAAGTTTAAAAAGCTTAAACTTAATGTTCTTAAAAAAAGCTTAAACTTAATGAGAAAAAAATTGAGTCAGGTGGCATTTTCTCACCATAGCAAACCATTTCTTATGAAAATGCGTCAATGTACCACCACTCATCAATTAGGGGTTGGGTGCTCTCTCTCTCTCTCTCTCTCTCTCTACACAGTAATGAGTGTCGCTTGGGCCTCAAGTAGCTTACGTGCACCACCAACATCCTTTTTGACCATGGTTGTTCATTTCACCCATGTTGGTTTTACTCTCACGGTCACGGCAGCAAACCACAAAGAGAGCAATGTTTTTTTTTTGACAGAGAAAGCTGGGGTTAGGCAGACCGTACCAGTTATACAATTATACCATAAGGATTGGAACTTGCAACTTCCCAACACAAGGTGTCTGCACTAACTGCTCCTGCCACACAAGCAGAGCCCCGTTGGTACAAAGAGATCAATGCTATGGTAAAAAAACTAATGGGTAAAAAGATTAACCTTAATGAGAAAGTTTGTAAAATTGATGGTCACATGACATATTTCCCACCATAGCACACCATTTTACGTAAAATCTTGTGCTGAAAGACTAGACTATTCACATAAGGAATAAAAGATGAATCACTCGAGTAAAACAAGTACATCATGTACAAATAATTTGAAAGCCCTTCTGAAGGAAAATAAATGGTACTTTTGATATCTACTACCGTATGACACAGTTATGTAAATTGCAGTGAATCTTGTTCTATGTATTTCCTATCCCTTCGCCGATCCAAAACTGCAGCTCATCAATGCTGCCAGATAAGCTTTCCAGTAATTGAGTGAAACAGAATTATCCCACATTACTACTCCCTCCGCTACAAGGAGTGGTACACTCTTGGATAAATAAAAGTATTCGATTTATCTTTTCAATATTTTGATTCTCCAGCAAACGAAAGGCCATAGCAAGTTTGTCAGATGCAACCCTTCAGGGTGATGGATGCAACACTATCATCCCCATCTCACTAATAATAAAATCCTTCCCTTGAAGGAGCAGAATAAGAAGCTCAAAAAATGTTTCTCAAGAAGTAGATGTTTAAGCATACGACGTTAATTTCTACTTCAAGGACACAAGGCATGTCAATAAGCTGCTGTTGAATAATTGAACCCTCTGGTATCAAGGAACTTAATATAACCCACCAGCAATCTCGCCATAGCATCTTTTGCTGGCGATACAGAATGTCAGGTTAACAAGTGCATGGCAATAGCAGACCACTCTTTGCCAAAGGTTATGACAATCATGAAGTTGGTTGAGACTGAAGTGAAACAAGTGTCATATGGAATGCCAGGTTAACAAGTTATAATACAAAACATAATTTCATAATTCCATTCCCATCATTTTTCAAAAGCATGACATTCCCCATAAATAACTAATGTTTTCACCTTATTGGAGGAGAGAAAGGGTTCAAAAGAGTCCAGGTATTCGCCTTTTCTTAGGCATTTAATTACGTTGTCATTGCTTCAACCTATTCAGACTTTTCCTTTGCTACATCATAGTTAGAAGGCTCTACATAGAAGTATATTAAGGCAGCTTGATACTTTGGTGAAAAAGACTCGTACCACACAAATTTTCTGGGGACTTTTGATACTCTAGATGATCTTCTTGTTGGTATTTGTTCCCGTTCTTTAGTATACTTTTCGAGAGCACATGGTTGTTCTGAATTACCCCACCTAAAGTATTGAATACAATCTTGATTATCACGAAATGATTTTGTACTTATCATGTCATTTTGATCTTCTTGACTTTCATTAATATTACCTTCATCAATCTTTGGAACTAAGTCCAATAAAAAAAATACTCATCTATTTCCTTAGAGTTCTTACTCTAAAAAAAACTTTCCTTTTTAAAAAAAGATACATTTTTTGACACATAACTTTTTAGTTTTATGATCAAAACATCTATAGCTTTTTTGGTGATTTGCATATCCTAAAAAAATACAAGGAATAGCACGATGAGAGAGTTTGTCATTTTTGTTAGAAAAAACAAAACACTTGCACCAAAAAACTCTTAATCTAAAATAATCTGAAATTTGTTTGAAAAGTTTTTCAACAAGAGATATATTGTTTAATGAAGAGAACGACATTCTGTTAATAAAATAAACTGCAGTTAGAGTGGCTTCAGCCCAAAAAATCTTTGGCACTTTATGTGTAATAAATAAAGTTCTTGTTGTTTTTATAATATGCCTATACTTTCTTTTTACTAAACCATTTTGTTGAAGAGTATAGGGACATGATCTTTGATGTGTAATACCGTATAGATTCAAATAATCTTTAAATTATTTTGATAAAAACTCTCCTCCTAAATTGGTGTAAAAGATTGAAATCTCATTCTTAAATTGATTTTTAACTAGATTATGAAATATTTGAAAATGTGAGAAAACTTCAGATTTATGCTTAAGAAAATAAATTTAAGTATGTCTTATAAAGTCATCTACGAAAATTATATAATACATAAAACTACCTTATGATATAACAGGTGCGGATTCCTACACATTCGAATGTACTAACTCAAGTGGTCGAGAAAAGACAAAGGTTCTTTCTTGAAAAGGTAATTTCTTCATTTTACCAAAAATACATTTTTTACATGTAAAGGTTTCAAAATTACAAAAAAAAAAATCATCTTTGAAAAAAACTGGATCTTGGATACACTAGGATGGCCAAGTCTCTTGGGCCATAGATCCAAATCCATTTCTAAACATTACAACACAATGTATTCTTGGGTATTTCAAAAAAATCCATGCAGTATAAGTCTCCTTCTCTATAGCCTTCTCCAATAAGCTTCCCTTATTGGTGATCCTGCACTCGACAACCACGAGAGGAGAATGAAACATTATATCCATGGTCAGATAATTAAGAGACAAATAAAAAATTTAGGTTCAGTTTAGGAATATATCTAATTTGTGGAATACAAAATCTTTTTGAGTTTTGAGAAATATTTTCAAAATTTTCTATTCCTTTGATTTCAACAATTTGAGTTATGACATTTGAATAACATATCAATATTTGGTGTCATATGAAAAGAGGCACCCGAGTCAAGGAACCAAAGATTTACCAGGATCAGAGATGTCAACGAAAAAGACTACGGCTCCAGTGGATAAAGATGTTCCTTTAAGTAGAGGTTAAAGTGCCTCCACTAATTGTGTTAAGGGCATGCTTTCAATGGATGGTTCACTTGATTCTTGTGGAGGTCCGACAAAAGCAACCTTCTTTTCATAGGGTTTCTTCAATTTCGGACAATAAGTTTTAAGTGTCACGGTTTTTGGCAATAGCAACAAATAACTTTCCTTTTTTAAAATTTATTTCCTTGTTTCTCATCATTTGTTCTCCCATAGTGTGGGGGTTTGTATGTACGAACATAGTTTTCCGGTTTAGATACGGCAAGAACCGAGTCATCATTACACTTGGAGATTCTCTTCTTAAGCCTATTCTCTTTCATTCTTAATTCTTCTATTGTGTCTTCTATTAAAGAAACCTTTTCTCGATGAAGAAGAACATATTTGGTTGATTCAAATTTTGATCTTAATCCAATAATAAATTAGAAGAAATACTCTGTATTTATTTGATTTTGACAGAGTTCTATATCTTGTGGACAATGTCATTTTGGTTCAAGGAGAGCCAACTCTTCCTATAATTCGTACAAACTATTATAGTCTCGTTAATGCTCTTGTATCTTTGAACCATATTTTGAACTTTGTCTTGTAAGTTGTACACATGTGCAATGTCTTTAAGAAAATACATTCTCTTAAGATAGTTCCAAGCATCGTTTGCATGTTCAAATTTTGCAAGACTTTGAACATTTTTTGATATCGACACTACTTATGAGCCAAGACATAATCTTGACATGTCACATTCTCCATTCCTTCTACTTGTTTTCGTAAGTGGTAATGACTTTGTTTTTCTCAACCTCCGTAAGAGGTATTTCTTTCTCACCTTCTACCTATGTAAGGATTAGCTTAGGTTCCAAATCGGTTCCTTCAACTAATCCCCACAACCTCTTTCTCTATATAAGGTGTTTCATAATTGAAGCCCATGTAACATAGTTAGAATCATTGAGCTTAATGGGTTTAATAGTGACATTATCATTGTCATCCATTTTAGAAAAAGAAGAAAGAAGAAGACTAGAGAAGAAGAAGAGATGAAAGAGAGGATAATTTAATACTCCACCACCGATAACGAGTACGAGTGCTCCTCCAAGCTTTTACACGATCACAATTTTACATATACTTAAAAAGAACTTCACTTCTTTTTCAAACTTTGAATGACATGTTTCCCGATGCACCACAACTAAACTTAGCTTGATCACCAAGCTCTGATATCATGTAAGAATATGAGTTCTTGGATCACCACCAATCGAAACTTCAAATAACACGAACCAAAGTGCCGAGAAAGATCACTCACAAGAATCACAAAGGTTCATACAAATTACCCAAAGAAGGGTATGCAACAATAAGAAAAAAATATATTTTATTGATTAAAAATCACACTCAAGAAAAGCTTACATTATGAGGGGGCAAAGCCCCATATTTATACACAATGAGAATGGCTAGAAGGAGGGAGTCGTTGGGCTTCCAATGGCCCCAACGTCTCTTTACCTTTTTGACTAAGTCAAACATTGAATAGTCAAAAAGATTATAAATTTAAAAAATAAAGACAAAAAATTCTATTCTAACTAAACTAGACCTATGCTAACTAACTTAAAAATAAACTAACAAAGATTCCTAGTTTATTACATATAATTTAACACATCACATTATTGATGCTTGAATGCTTTTTTAATTTGTACAGAAAAATCATGTTTTTTTTTGCTAGTACAGAACAAGCAATTCATCGCAGATCTTCCAACTGAAACTATCTTTAGTTGAAAATTGAACAGCATTTTACAATAAGTCATGATTAGCAAGCATATTTAGATTGATAATGGTAAGGAACAAAGCATTTTAGTCATATTTACGATATAGCTATATAAGCTGAAAAAAGTAAAAGACACATCATGACAGCAACGGTAAGAAAAAAGGTAACTGTTTAATATATTAGCCTCAGCCTGACCTATTTAGCTGCTTGAGACTCCTCCAGTTCCTTTGTCAGTGGACTGGGAACATTAGCAGCATGCCAATCCCATTTTTCTAGGTTTAAAGATATGAATCTCCTAAATGTATTCTTTACTTCTTTGTTCTCTGCGAGCATATAAGGTGTTCACCATCTTCCATCTTTGATGCATGGGTCCAAAAACCCTGCTCAAGAAACTCCGGAGTTTTTTGAGCATTGCCAGGCTTAGCAACTTCATGTAAAGGTGGTGTTATTTTCTGAAACTTTTCTGCTCAAGGCTCTATCCATATCATGTTTGACCGACTCCCTGACTATACTTTTGCAATCATAAAATTGCTCAGAAGAATCCCTTTTCTCTGTCTCTAAAGAGTTCAACTGCAGTTCACTCAAATCTTGGACCATGCTTTCTGTTACAGTAGCAGGGCATGATGCATCTTCCTTTGGGTTTGACAAGTGGGTGCTTTGAACTTCCTCATAGGTAATGCGAGTCAACAAGTTATAAACATGTTTGGCTTCTTTTAAAGTAGGTCGACAGACTGTCAAAGGAACATGTCTTATAGCATGATCACGATAACTGAAAACTGATTTTTCACCCTCAAAGAATAGCTGGCGATTATTTGATGAGGCATGAAGGAAAATACATGAAGAAGTGAAGAACCAAAGTAGGGTTTCCAAGTACTAAGCAACTCATGAATGTCCTGCACACAAAGCATCCTGTTACAAGCTAAGTAGGACAAATATCATGCATGTGCAATTCCGATAATTGGAAAAGTGAAACCATAATTAATGACAGGGAAATTTTATCAGGACAAAATTTTATAAAACAAAAATAGAACCAAAACATAGCAAAAACCGAGTAAAAGTATTACCATTTTAGGGGGCATGCATGTGCAAAAAATCAAATGTATCAGATAACTGTAAGCCAGAAGAGCATGTTCAAAATGGTCGCACTGAAAAACTATGCTTTAGAAAACAGAAACCAATCCTGCATGGCCAACAGAAGCTGCATACCCTTTTCAAAGCAGCTTCATTATGGCACCGAAGAGAAGCTCCAGCAGAATTTGCAGCCTTACCGGTGGCAACTTTAGCTGATTGCTTTTTGCCTGACTTTGCCCTCACAACATACCTAAAAGCAGGAGTAAAATTTTCTCCTTTAGAGAGAAAAAAATCTTGAAGATGTATCAATATCTTACTAAAAGAATGAAACACAAAGCAATAACATTCATGATTTAAAGATATGCACACAAGCCTACACCCAAGCATCAACGATCTAAAAGAATGTTTGTGAGGCTCTCAGCTAAAGCCTGAATCAAGGCCAGAAACTAGAAAATGATGTTTGCAGGTACCCACTTTCTGGTGCATTAAATTCTTATTGCACAAAATTAGGTTGCAGCAGCCCAGAAGCTTCAAAAGGCGATCACGGTTGAGTTACATCAAGGATCTGCTTTAAGCCCTTTCCTATTTGCTGTGATGGATGAGCTTACGAGATCAATTCAAGAAAATGTGCCGTGGTGTATGTTGTTTGCTGATGATATTGTTTTGATTGATGAGTCTATAGCTGGGGTTAATACTAAGTTAGAATTATGGAGACAAACATTGGAAGCAAGAGGTTTTAAGTTGAGTAAGAGTAAGACAGAATATATGGAATGTCGGTTTAGTAAGCAACGAAGTAGTGATGGGAGTCTAGTGAAGCTTGGTGAACAAGAAATACCGATGGATGATTGTTTCAAATATTTGGGATCTATCATTCAAAAGTATGGAGAAATTGATGGACATGTAAATCATAGGATAAAGGTTGGGTGGATGAAATGGAAAAGTGCAACTGGAGTGTTGTGCGATCGTAGAATGCCATTGCGGTTGAAGAAAAAGTTTTATAGGACGACTATTAGGCCCGCTTTACTATATGGTACGGAATGTTGGGCTGCCAAGAGACATCATATTCAAAAAATGAGTGTAGCTGAGATGCGTATGCTTAGATGGATGTGTGGCTATGTCACATGGGTGCGGGTGCGGGGATTCAGCACTTCCAAAAAACCCGGGTGCGGGGGTGCGGCAGAGGAAAAAATGTAATATATATATAGAAGGGGGTCGGGGTGAAGACTTGTTACCCACGTTCTGCTTGTTGTGTACTTTAGCTCAACGGGACAAAATTGATGAACCGAAAGGATTGGCAATCTGATCGACCCAGCCTGCTGCGTTCTGCTGACTGTCATGATTCAAACATGTCTGAAACTCCCTGGTCTTCACGAAAAAAAATATAAGCGAAAGGTTTGACGTGGTTTGTTGGAGAGAGAGTCTTCACGAGGCCTACGACGCCACTGCCACGCCACTGCCTAGGGTTCTTCAAATTTCATTTTATATACAGTTGCACACAGATGACAACTAAAAGAAATTTATTGGATTTGACATGTGGAAAAGAGAGGTCTACACAAGGCTACGGCTAGAGCACCTCGTCAGGAGAAAAGTGAATACTAATAGCCACCAAGGCTCTACTCTACCACCATCATTATCATTTATTATGGAGAGAGCAAATCCTTGACGAAAAAGGATTTGGTTGGTTGAAGCATAAAGACTTCAAAAGGCTCTTGGATTTTGGTTTTAATTTTTGAGGAAGATGGATCATCATTTCCAAGTTAACAGTATGTTTTCCAATGCTGTGAATTAATTGTTTGGAGGCAGGAATAGCATGAGATGCCAACAAAGCTCGTCAGATATTGTGGACACAAGTGCCCCTTTATAAAACAAGAGCAGGAGCAACAAGCAGTTGTCCAGAATTTTTTTTTTAAATTCTGCTGCCCATTTCGTAGGGCAATGTTTTTTTTTTTTAAATCCAAACAAAAATGGACCAAAATGATCCTGGGTGCGGTCAACGCACCCAGGATCGGGTTGGCCGCACCCGCACCCGCGTCGAGTCGCGTTGATGCGGGTGCGGCACCCTGCTAGCCGAATCCCTTTGACATAGATGTGTGGAAATACAATAAAAGATAAGATTCAGAACGAGGAGATACGTAAGAAGGTAGGCGTTGCACCCATTGAAAATAAGATGAGAGAGAATCGTTTACAGTGGTTTGGACATATTCGGCGAAGGCCTAATGATGCTCCGGATAGAAGGATGGAGAAATGAAAAAATATATTAGTTAAAAGAGGTCGGGGTAGGCCTAAGAAGACTTGGATGGAGATGATAGAAGAGGATATGAATGCTTTGAACCTCACCGAGGACATGGCATTGGATAGAAATGATTGGAGGAGAAGGATTCATGTGGAAGACCCAGAATGATTTTCTTTTTTGGTTCATATCGCCGACCCCAATTGTTTTGGGATGAAGGCGTAGTTGTTGTTGTTGTTGTATTTCAATGTCATTACCTCATTGTTTGGAAGATGTTCCTCTCTTATCCTGATCCTTACATCTATCCTTTTACAATGCTCCAAACCAATTTCATCCTTAATTATTAGAATTTTCGCAATGATCTAGCAGTACTTACTCAGAAATCAACTAATGAGGAAGATGGTTTTGCAGTTGTTCTAGATAGGCATTGATACCCAAGTATAGTTCACCCAATGCCAACTATTGGCAGCACTCTGAACGTCACACCACAGAGCTATTGAACTTTAACAAACAACCATTTTTCCATTTAGAGAAATAAGATCCCAGACATAAAGTCTGACCAAAGCAACAAGTTCCCTACCAGTTACCAACAATTTGACTCCATAAGAGACATAATGAGAGACCATTTACCAGATAATCTAGCCAAGTCCAAGGAGCCTTTACAACTAAATGTGCATCATAACCAAAAAAAGCAAAGATGAAACAAAGGACCCAATCCGACTAATATCTCTTGTCATGTGCCTCTCCAGAAATGAATCAACAAACTCCATTGTTCAAGGCTCTTAGAAGCCTTGAACCTCTTGGGACTAGAAAAAATTTGATTTCAAAATGCATTCTTCATGTTAAGTTCGACATAAAATTTGTTCAGGCAGGTATAGTGGTACGATCACACCAGCACACCTACTTTGACCAACATATTCCAAGCTCCAGCCTTAAAAAAAGACAAGAAGAAGAAGAGAAAGAACAGAAAAGACCAGAACCGGATTTTATCTCAATGCGGCCTATAGCTTATAACAATACTATTGATTGCCACAATGAAATATTAAGCAAACAATCATTTAGTAAATATTCAAGAAACTTTTGTTTGAGTTATTAAAGTGACTGAAAGACCAAAAAACAATATTGTATGAGTCACACGAAGAAGATTGCACTTCCAAATTAAATAGAAAAGACCAGTTAAATGGACTATAAAAGTATACCCCCGCGATGACAATTGATAAAAAATGAACGTTTTCTAAAAGAAAGAGACAACCGCATTCAGGCCTATCAATTAAAATTCATGCAGTAAAGCTCATTATAGAGATCATTCTGCATTCCCAGTCATCTAATCATTCAAATCCAACTCAACATCAACAATCAGCAACTAAAATGTGGCTTATGGTATCAATATGTAAATTTCAGACAGCCATCTGCACTGCAAACAACAACAGAGATGAAGTGGCACTCTTCCTTTACACTATAATTGCTCAAATCTTTCTAAGATTTCAGAAAGACTTGAAGCTTCCTTCTCATTTGCAAGTCAGCTATGAAAGATTGATTCAAAGCTCTACATTCAAAGCTCTACACTCACCTGTGGAAGATCTTGTGTGCAATGACAGAGTCCCCATCAAAAACACAACCTGCAAAGTGCCCACCACTTGCAAGCAAAACAATGCGCAAATGTGTTTTATCACGAGGCTCACAAACCAAATATTTAAGCCTTTTAATTGCATCAACCTCTCTCAAACATGGGGCACGTTGACCATCGACCTCAGAGTTCATGCTATCATTCTCTAGTCGAAGATCTTCCAAATCAGACAAAAGCACTTCCAAACAGAAACTCTCTCCTGATGGAAGACTAAACATCAGTTTCTGTTTAGTGCCCAGAATATCTTTAGCAACTCCATTCAGTGCACCTGACTTTACGCATGATGCCTCATCGGACTCATTATCAGATCCTGATATACTTGATATTTCATAATCATTGAGTGATGACTCTCTGCCCAATTCATCGAAATCATCCTCATTGATTGTATTCTTTCCAGCAAGAATCAACTTGACCTACATGCAAAATCAAAAGGGCACAGCACATATAGTAGTTAGGTATAAAAAATGATAGTAGGATACAAAACTAGGTTAATAACAAAACAAGAGAAAGAACAAAAAATATATGCATTGCACATGCAATATCTGAAACAAATTTATCCTGGATTCTCCAAATCATTCACATGGAAATTGAGCATTACTGGAGAAATAAACTTGGAAATTTTGAGTTAAATGAGAACAAAAAAAGCAAAAAACAGCATAAGAAACACAACTTGTTGCAAAATATATATACAGATTCGCAACAAAAACACATCACCTGATTCATTTTAATATTTAAAAAGATAATTATTTTTAATATTTGTTTTTAAAAATTTATCTCCTGTCTATTTTTAAAGTCTTTTGATAATTTTCCAAGGGAATCAACTTTTTCTGAACTATTATAGGAAACTACTCTGCCAATGTAATGCTGATATAAACATTGTGGGAATCCAATCATACACTTTCACAAGCATGAGAAATAGTTCAAGACTATGACCATATATCCAAAGGATCCAACTTTCTCATAGGCATCTGTATGGGAATTCATATATGCAGTTTCCACGGCTTACCTGTTAAGGTCGATGACGAGCCAAGGCCCAATCCAAAAAAAAGCCTAGTCCTATCAGGATTTTTTAAAGTTCCTTAAACCCAAGAAAAATGCCGTACCAATACGTCCCAATGAAAAATCAACCTAATTCTCCAAGATGAGGCAACCAACTTGGACCATAATTTCAGAATTAAGAATGAAAAAACCTATATAATTCATACATAATATGAGGGCCAAACCCAAAGCAACCTAGATATCAAAATAGATTACTGATGCCTCCATACTCCGAAAACGCAGAAGTAGCTCCAAAATTCAATTCATATCAATCCAATACGTCCCATCAAGAAAAAAAAATGATCTTTGCACTATGAAAACAACAACTACCACGATAACAAAAGCTCAAAGTAACACACAATCGTCTTCGCACATCCATGGCCTTGTACACCATGGCATTCTCGCTACACAAATCGCCTACTTATCGATGATGAAAAAATATAAAACCAGGGAAAATCAATGTAAAGGGAACAAAAATGAGCGACAATTCAAATCAGATATTGCAATATAATCGTGCTTCCGGACACTAAACATCACAAACCTTAAAACTAGACTAAATTTAGACAGTCGAGCTCAGAATTTTCCAAATTTAAACACGAAGCACAATTCCGAACTGAAAATACCTCATCATCCCAACCCTATCCAAGCAAAACACACCCAAAAGGAAAATAAAAAGACAAAACCTGATTCTTTAGCGTCTCGCTTCAACCAAACAACGAGAATTCACCACCAGAGGAAAAAAATGAAATAAAAAGAAACCGTAGGAATCAAACAAAGAGGGGGAAAACGAAAAAGGAAGGGCGCACATTGAAACGATGGAAATCCGATTTGAAATGCGACAGCAGATCTTCGAGGGACTCGAACTCGGCCCTACACTAGTTGCAGGACCATCTGGACATGCTACCGGAGCTCGTCCTCCCGTCTTCCTTCCCGGACTTGCCCGTCAATCCGGCGACGGCAAGTCCACCACCTCCTCCTTCACGCCGAGAGGGATGGGTAGCGTCGTCGTCGCCGGAGTCGCCTATACCGTCGCGAAGGAGTCGAGCGCCGTCGAAGAAGTTTCCGGAGAGGTCGAAGACGGAGACGGGGTCCGCCGCTCGAGCTTCTCGCCGGAGCCACCTTCGGATGCCATCTTCCGGCGTCCGATTCTCCGTCCAGATCGGCTAGAAACTGTAGACCATATGAGTTAATGGGTTCGGGTACGTATTGGGTCAGGTATAATTAAGATCGGGTCTTTAATAGACCCGTGTTGATTAAGGTCAGGTTCGAGTTTGGTCTGAAAAGAGTAGATTCATATAGGTTAACGGGTTCGGTTCAGATCTTGTTGAATCCAGGGCCTAAACAAGTACGTTTAGTTAGACCTAGTTAGGATTGGATCTAACCCGACAAGTTTAGCTACTTCGCACAAAAATCAATTTATTTGACCCATTTTCAGAGGGTCTGTTAACACGGTATCCGATGATATCCAGATCTGGGGTTCTATTATGATACTCAGGCCAGATGTGGAACTGAACCCACTTTTAAATTCTGGAACTGCTTTGGCGTCAATCTTGACCTGGCTCATATCCAATTGCATCCCTAGGCCTAACGGCCCTAACCTTGATCTGACGTTTTTCCGGCTTGACCTAGATCCATTTTCAAGTATATGGATCCCGAATAGCTAAATACATGGTGAGTCCGATGAATCTTGAATAGCCAAAGATTGCAAAACCTTCATCTGGATCCGGCCCATTTTCATTCATAATGAAGCCCGGTGCTGATACCCACTCAGGGATGCACAGCGAACCGAGCTGGCTCGGTTTCAGCTCGGCTTGGTTAAAGCTTGGCTCGGGCTCGTTTGCTTCATAAATGAGCTAAGCTTAAACGGGTGTATGAAGCTCGGACAAGTTATCGAGCCGAGCTTGAACAACTCGATAAAGCTCAGTTAATTGCAAACCGGTGTATGAAGCTGGAACAAGCTATCGAGCCGAGCTTGAACAACTCGATAAGGCTAGGTTAATTGCAAACCCCATATATATAATAACTTTGCAAAAAAAAATCATAACTACTGACTGTAATGGGTAGGGGCGTTAGTCTTTATTAAAAACGTGTTAGTTTGAATTTTATTTTTAGCCTTTTTTCGTTGAGATTTTTTAGTCTGCATAGAATTCTTTCAGTAATAATAATCAAAAGACATGTTTTGCCTTACTAGTAGGTCCTTTGGTTAACATTAAGGAGGTTTGGGGATCAAATCCCTCCTCTACAAAAAAGAAAAGGAACTGTAATAAATCTTGTTTAAGATAACTCGGCTATTGTGCATCCCTATCGTTACCTCTAGAGGATCAGGAAAGTCTCATACTGACACGGTGATACCCATGTAAAAACATTTTGGTGGGTGTCAATGAGTCAGGTTTATCCAGACCCAACCCCAACCAAACGTTATTGGGTCCGGGTATGGTGATAAATAAAAAGACCTGATTATGACCCAGGTCCGCACCTGAAAGTCTGATTAATACATGGACCCATGTATAGTTTGTAAAATTTTATACCAGACTCGAGTTCTGATTAAGACCCACAAATTTTTAATGTAAAAATGATAAAAAAAAAAAATTTATTGTTTTACTGGGTGTGATCCGGGTCTGATTCATGTATTTTTTATTGGGTCTGGGTATGATTTCTCTTATGATGGGTCCAATTACACTCAAGTCCAGACCCGATACCATACCCGAAAATCGGGGCCAAGTCTGGTTTCACCTGTGTCTGAACCAAACCCAACCCAATTGACACACCTACATATGAACATGGATGTATCAACGGGTTGGGTTTGATTCGGACCTAGGCGGGACCAAACCCATATCTGATTTGAGATACATAGAAAATTATTATTAATATATTATAGATGAGTATCAAGTTTATTTTTATTAACATTTTTGTTTACAAAGAATAATTTTATTTTACCACCAAGGTGGTATCCATCCCCATGTGGTAAGCGGGTCCTGTGCCAAGCTGAAGGCCCAGGTTTGAATCCCTCTGTCACATTGGGGTTTAAGAGATAATCTTTGTAGGAGTCTGTGCGCCTATAAAAGAAAACAATAATTTTATTTTATTAACTCTTTTTTATTAAGAGTATTAAATATTATAATTTATAAAATTTATTTTATAATAATAATTGATTTACATATTATGTTTAACTATCTTAACTTATAGGCATCTTTATAAAAAATATATACTTCATATATATCAAATTTTGAGAAACTCATACCAATTCTTTTAAAAAATCTTATCAATGTATATTAGAAACTCGTATTGATATTTTTTTAAAACCGTTTCAAATAAAGACGTACCTGAAACTTTTTAAGCTCTTACATCAGGTACCAAAACCGCATACCCATACCCATACCCATTTCTGGCAACTATGTCTTGATTTTGTATCATGTGTGTACGTGTCAGGGTTGATTGCTTCCCTCCCAATCTGTTAACTATTATGTTTAATAAAATTTTGCTTCATTTGAAAAAACAAGAGCATGTTGTATCAAAAGGGCATAACTAGGGGGCGTCAACCCGCTTGGTTTACTTGGGCTCGACCTGAACCAAACCCCTATAGGATTCGAGTATGATAATAAATAATAAGACTCGATTAAGACCCGAGTCCGGATCTGAAAGTCCGATTAATACATGGACCTAGGTATACTTTGTGAAATTTTATACTGAGTTTCGATTATATAAGACCCATAAATTTTTAATGTAAAAATGATAAAAAATATGATTTTACCAGGTATGGTCCGGGTCTGGTTCATGTAGTTTTTATCAGGTCCGGGTATGTTTTTTCTTATAATAGACTCGATTGGACTCGGGCCTAGACCTGATACCATACCTGAACCTGGGTCTGAACCAAACCCGAGCCATTGACACCCCCAGGCATAACTACATAAAATGGTCTTGTACGATTACTTGAGTTTCTGTGAGATATACTTGAAGGTTAAAGCTGACAAATGCCACCGAACTTTTCAGGTTGGTTGGTGAAACATCTACTCTCGTTGCAGTTTTGTACTGTGGGTTCGTTTGGAGTCATCCTCCAAACCCAAATCGGTTTCACTAATAACCAAAATCATCCTTATCTTCATGCCCCCTCCTTGGGATTTTATCCATGCAAGTTGTTTTTGGTCAAATCGGGCTATGCAGATGTGATCTCAAGATTATGCATTTTTAGAGCTTATACTCTTGATTATGTTTTGACTTGTTGTTGAGTATGGTCATACTTGATTTAACTCTTGACTTTCTAAATTAATTGTTAGAGATACTGATCAGTGACCCTTTAAGCTTTTAAGTGAGTTAGCTAGCCATGACGATTATATATTTATTTGTGATCGTTGAATATTTATTCATGACCATTAAGACATTTATTTACCGCAGCATATATATATATATATATATATATATATATATATATATATATATATATATATATATATATATATATATATATATATATTTAAAATCCATTGTGATTTGTATGCTCTTTCATTCTTTCATCATCATCGTCAAATAGCTCCTAGAAAGAAATTACAACATCATGGCCACACTCTTGCTTCGTAATTCGTATATCATATACTGAAGATACATGTACAGATACTGCCCAAATGATACAGGGTAAATGAACTGAACAGCTCATGACATCTCCCTTCGACTCATCACAAACCCTTGTGATCGATCGGTTCATATAACTAGCGAGTCTTTAAATGAGTTGAGCCTGAAGTGTTTGGCTCGGCTCAATTCAACTCGGGTGAGTTTGCACTCATATATATATATATATATATATATATATATATATATATATATATATATATATATATATATATATATATATATATATATAAAGGACCGTTCAATAAAAAAAAAAGTAAAAAATCTACAACCAATGATAATTAATGATATTCTTTTTCTATCGATCGAGTTTATTACGGACTTTACATATTGAATTTTTATCATTCATTTAATAAGTTAAGTGGTACACTAGTAAATGACTTGAACATATCATGTTTGGTTCCTGGGCTTGCTCTCCATCCAGCTCCTCACCGCTGAGAGCGTCGACGATAACGCAGGGCTCATCTTCTGATCAGAATCGAAAGGGCAGAGGTTCCAAGTAGAATGACGCCCAAGGATGAAGAACTTTCATCGAATTGGTCAACGATCGATCCAGTTTTGCTGATTGCGAGATTCTCGGGGCAGGAGATGGGTTGGATCGAGCCAAAAACCTGGAGGTTACAGTTGAGGAAAGCTCGGTGTGCCCTAGAATTGAGCGTGGTGTGGATGGATCGTTCGTCGATGAACTTAAGCCTCTCATCTCCGATTACAATGGGAGTGCCCAGATGGTATGGGTGGAACCTAGCTTCGAGAATTCATCGGTCACACCTATTTCTTTGGTGGAATTAAGGCATAGAGCATTGAATGAAGGTAATTCAGATAAGGATTTGGGGAAAGGCGGCCGGCAGAGGGAAGAGGCACGCCCGAATTCCCGGCCAGTAGTGTGGTCGGAGCTCTACCTCTCGGTGGCCTACAAGTTGCTGATGGACGATCAATCGTCAACGAAAAACCTGCTGCAGGTGTTCTTTGACTTGTCGTTCACGGCCCAGCAAGATCCCGATGTCTGTCTTAGTGGTCTACACATTGTCATCAAACAATAGACATTTGGAACATAGCATTCGAGTACGGTCTACACAAATGTTAGACTTGGTACAGTTGTTATTGAACAAACAGAACCAGTGTTCTATTATGTCTTTTTGTTCATTTTATTCAATCCTTGAGAAACTATCAAACATACCCTAAGGGCACGCCCCACGAGATAAAAATCACAAAAAAGTTCATATTTTTTAACAAGTGTGGAACGCGGCCAACGTGCGGAACGCCGCCCGCCGCATCCATTATTTAGTTTCTTTCTTGTTCCACATACCCCTTGTTACAAAAATAACAGGGACGAGTGGAACGCAAAAAAAATGCATCGATGGCCGCACCGCGCCCGTCAATGCATCTCTCTTTCTCCCCACCTCTTCGAACTCTCTCTCCCCACCCGATCGATTATCCAAAAAAGGGCAGATTGATCTTCTTGCTACCACGGTCCCCCCCCCCACCACCACCACCACCACCACCACCACCACCACACACACACACACACACACCGTATTGCCAACTGGTTTTTCTGTTAGCCATTATTTTTGCCTCTGATATCCTTGCTTTAGAATTCACCTCCACCATCATCTTCATTTGCGACATAGGAGGATGATCGCCAACAAACCCAGCATTGGAATCGTACTTATTGCCATCTTCACCAACAACTCTAGTCTTCTGATCAAAGCCTAAAAAACATAAAACACACATAAATAAGGGAAACCCGCTCAAAAAAACTAGAGAAAAAGAGATATCATAATTTGGAAAAGAAGGAAAAAAAAAGGTTGTGCAAGATGACGAAGAGTCATCTCTTATGTAGGTGATGGTGGACTCACTACATGCTTTGTTTATCTCCATCGAGTTGTGTTGCTAGTGCGGGTGTTTTGAAGATGCTCACAAAGTGTTTGTTGAAATTCCCAAACGAGATGAGGTCTTGGAATGCCATTATTTTAGGTTGTTCGTGTTAGAATTTTCATTAAGGTGGCATAAAATAAAATAAAAATAATATTGGATCTATTTTCATTTAGACCCAACCTTTGAGAGTATTTTACAATTCAAGTCGGGTAAAGAAATGAATTTTCTTTTGGGTCTTGATGGGTAGACCCAATATAAAGAGGAGGAGTCTTAGTTCCTCTGAGCTGTCTAATATTTCTTGAAGAGACCCATCATCATCAAGAATAAGAGGGAGAAAAGACAGCGTAGAGAAGACTTTGTACTCACACGATCTATCGTGGATCATGATTTTTCTACTGTATGAATCTTGATCGTATGAACTGGATTATCGTCTGTCACATACAAGGCAACATATTATGATCATAGACATGGATTGAAGTATGCTTCTGTTGCCTGAAATCTAACAAATGGTATCAGAGCCACAAGTTAGTGTCTTGGCTCATGATGATGATCTTCTTGTTTAAGATGATCGAATGATTATAGCCATTGTCTATAATGAATTAAAACCGATTGTTTTTCTTTTAATCGTATTTACTGTGAATCGATCTTGTTGAATGAAATATTCACAGTTCATTAGAAATATTAATGAAATATTTACAGTTCATTACAGCTCGTTTAATGTAAATCGCATTTTTAGTATGCTAGCCTTGTTGAATCGGTTGCAAGGGTTGTATTTAAGTTATATAAATATCAATATACAATCATTAGAGTTGCCATCGTTCTACTCAATTGATCACACGAGCGATGTTGTCATGATTTAAGTTAGATTCAGAGGTATGTATTGGGCTTGAAACCCATTCTGGCCCCTCAATGACCGCCATTAAAGAACCTTCACCATGGTCGTGTATAGAGGGTCGGATGATGGTTGTCATCCATTGATGGTAACTGCATTGCTGCAGTTACAAATGATGACATCAGCCAGTTGGACATTTTTTCTTCCACTCCCTCAATTATCGTATGCATGTAGAGAGAAAAATAAAGAGGAAACTAAATGGCCCTACTTTATTGGGATTAACTGTTTTGCCTCCTCATGATTGACTATTTTGCCCTCATGTCTTATGACTTTCCTAATTGCTATTGTTACACGTATTCATGAAATGTTATATTATGAGGTGGATCCGGGTCATGATTTAACATGATCCACATACTAATTTCAGCATGAATGGATCTTAAATAAGATCCAATTAAAGACTTAAAGTCATAATTAATAGAACTAATAATTAGATCAAGATTTGGAATAAATATTCATGCTTTTATTTTATTTAAAAGTGCATAAAATATTTATGAATATTAATTGTCAGCAATTTTATATTTACCAATCTTATTTTATTTTCACTATTCTAGTTGCCCCGAAGGGTCTAGAATGTGTTAATATATAGGGTTGTTAATTATAGAGAGAATTTTGGATATTTCTCTTGAAATAAAAATTGCATTAGAGTGTATTGAATTATAGTTTTGCCCAAAGGTAACTATAATTCGATGTATCACTTGAAATTTAATAATCAATTGAAAACTGCTTAACACAAAGAATCGTAACCCAAAGGAGAGATATCTTCACCTTTAAGTATTTTAATTGATTATTAAATATTAATGACATTATCATAGCGTTATCAACATTGTTCATAATTTATATTCATGTAATTATGAATGATTAGTTGTGATTATATTAATGATTATTGGAATTGCGCATAATGATTTATCTGCATTATGACAGTAATGTGAACTTAACTTTGATTGTTCAGCTATGACTTCAACTTCCATGCATTCTCATTTATCTCATATTTTTGCACTGAATGAATCAAATTATAATGATTGGCATGAGCAGCTTCTCATCACATTGGGTTGTTTAGATCTTGATTTAGCTCTATGAACTGTGAAAAACCTAATGACACTACCGATAACAGTACAGATGAAGAAAATGTCAAATTTGAAAGGTGTGAGAGTTATAATAAATTGTCCTTAATGATAATCAAGAGTTTGATAACAAAGAATATTAGGGGTTCTGTTCCTGATAATGAGAGTGCTAAAGAATATTTTGATTCCATTAAACAATAGTTTAGTGGATCATACAAAGCAATGGTAGGAATGCTCACTAATAAATTGACCTCCATGAAATATGACGGTATGACGGTACCAGTGGAGTGCGAAAGCACATTATGGAAATGTTTGACATAGTTGGGAAACTTAAAGCATTGAGGATGACAAACTCTGAATCTTTTCTAGTTATGTTTGTACTCAACTCTCTTCCATCATAGTTTTCGTAGTTTAAAATATCTTATAACACACATAAGAAAACATGGACATTGAATGAATTGATATCCATGTGTGTGCAAGAATAAGAGAGATTGAAACAGGAATGATCACTGGTTATCAATTTAACTTCATCATCAAAGCGCTATAAGTCTCAGAAAGGAAAGAGAAAGAAATTCCAACCAAAGAAAGGTCAAGAGGAAAAAGAGCTGGATGACAGGTGTCACTTCTGTCATAAGAAGGGACACTTTAAGGTAGACTGTCTAAAGCGCAAAAATTGGTTTGAAAAAAGAGGTAATTATCATTTATGTGTTTGTTTTGAAACCAATTTTATGAATGTATCCTCTAATTCTTGGTGGATTGATTTTGGTGCTGCTATTCATGTTACAAATTCTTTGCGGGCATTCCTTTCCAACAAAAAACCAAACGAGAGTGAATCCTCTATCTTAATGTGCAATCTGACCAAATCAAAAGTCAAGGCTGTAGGAAATTGTAGGCTTTGTCTTGATACTGGATATTATTTAGATCTTTATAACGTTTTTTATGTTCCATCAGTATCTAGGAATTTGATTTCCTTATCAAAACTTTATGTAATGGGTTATTCAGTTAGTTTTGGGAACTTAAAGTTTAGTTTGTTTAAAATTTCTATTTTAGTAGGTACTGGAACTTTATGTGATGGTATTTATAAATTAAATGCATATTGCTTATTCTTTAATAATGTTTCTACGTTGAATGTGAATATTGGTGTTAAGCGTTGCTTGATCGATGAGAGTTCCTCTATGCTATGGCATAAAAGATTGTATCACATATCAAAAGCAAGAATGTTAAGATTGGTGAAAGATGAAATATTACCTAATCTTGATTTCACTGATTTTAACACTTGCATTGATTGTATAAAAGGAAAACAAACTGAGGCCCAGAATAAACAAGATTGTAGACATGAAGAACTCTTAGAACTGGTTCACACTGACATTTGTGATCCATTTCCACAATGTATAAGTGGAGAGCAATACTTTATCACATTCATTGATGATTTCTCATGTTATGGTTTTATTTTGTTATTGCATGAAAAATCGTAGTCTTTGAAGACGTTTAAAATTTATAAAGACTTGGTAGAAAATAAATTGAATAAGAAAATCAAAATTGTGAGATCTGACAGGGGTGAAGAATATTATGGTAGACATGGTCAATTGGGTCATATTCCTAGACCTTTTGCTAGATTCCTTAAAGAGAAGGGCATAAAACCTCAATACACTATGCCAGGAAAACCTCAACAAAATGGTGTGGCTGAAAGGCGAAATCGTACTCTCATGGACATGGTGAGGAGTTTGATAAACAATTCATCTTTACCCTTAAATTTATGGAATGAAGCCTTAAAAACTGCTATGTATATCCTCAATTGAGTTCCTATTAAGGTTGTTACCAAAACTCCTTTTGGGTTTTGAACAGGAAGGAAACCCAGCTTGAGGCATATGCATATTTGGGGTTCACTACAAGAAAATACGTTGTTAGCGACGGACGTTAGCGACGGAATCTTTCCGTCGCTAGTTAGCGACAGATTGGCGAGCGACAAATATTCGTCGCTATAATTACTGAATCTTATGAAAATAGCGACGGAAGATAGTTCGTCGCCTAGTCCGTCGCTAATTAGCGACGGATGTTGCGACGAACTGTTTTGTCGGTACGATCGCACCATTTACCGACGACGTTAGCGACGGAACCTAGTCCGTCGCTAAATAGCGACGGATGTGGCGACAGAATATAATCCGTCGCTATTTTTGCAAATTTGATTTTACGTTGGCTTAGCGACGGAATGAATCCGTCGCTAACTTTCGAATAACCCCCTCCCGGTTCACACAGGGGGTTAACCCCCTCCCGTTTCCGGCAGGGGGTTAACCCCCGTTTCCGGCAGGGGGTTAACCCCCGTTTTCATGCAGGGGGTTAACCCCCTGCCGTTTCCGGCAGGGGGTTAACCCCCTCCCGGTTCACACAGGGGGTTAACCCCCTGTCATTTCCGGCAGGGGGTTAACCCCCTCCCGGTTCACGCAGGGGGTTAACCCCCTGCCAGAAAACGCAAGGCATTAACCCCCTGCATCCCCTGCCGTTTCTGGCAGGGGGTTAACCCCCTTCCGGAAAATGGAGGGGGTTAACCCCCGCGTTTTCCGGTAGAGGGTTAACCCTCGCGTTTTCCGGAAGGGGGTTAACCCCCTGCGTTTTTCGGCAGGGGACCCTTGCCCCCTGCGTTTTTCGGCAGGGGACCCTTGCCCCCTGCCTTTCCGGTAGGGGGTCGACCCGGGCAGGGGGTCGACCCCGACAGGGGGTTAACCACCTGCCATAACAGGCTGGGGGTCGACCCGCTGCCCGAACAGGGGGTCAGTTAACTCCCTATGTTCCGTAAGGGGGTTAACCCCCTATGTTCCGTAAGGGGGTCGACCCCTGCCGGAACAGCAGGGGAGTCGACCCCTTGCCAGAACAGTTTTTTTTTCGTGGTGACTTCATTTTAAAACAGTGTTTTTTTGTGTAGATTTTTCAACGGAACTCGCTTATGCTCCGCCACCCGTGGTAAGTAAGTGACAAAAACGATGCAAATCGGGTAAATACCCGTGGTGAGTAAGTGATGCAAGCTCATCACATGTTATTTAATTTATTGAATGTAACACTTTATTGTTCACACACTCACTTAGTTGTTGATATCTAGGACTGCTTTGTTGGAGTTCGGAGATCATGCTGAGCATGATTTTAATGTATGAATATGGAAGTGTTCTTATTTTTGGAGTACGGAGTCCATGCTAGGCATGATAGTAGTTAGTGGGATATTGAAGTGTGTTTGTTGCAGGTACATGTTTGAGATTTGTTTGATATGAATTATTTCAATGTATTGCAATGTTTGATGTGATTGTATCCATGCTTACATGTAGTTACTTTCAATTTGATTATGTCTACCATGTGAAATTGTATACTGAAAGCATGCTTCAAATGAATGTATCGTGTCATGAATAGTTTGCACATGAAAATATTAAGTTATCAATGCATGTATCATAATTCTTGTGATTGTATGACATCATATATTGCATGATAAATTTGATATTTTCTTCATCATAGCATTCTGATGGTTCTCTTTTAACTGGTTAGGATACTATTCGCAACATCATACGACAAAATGACTGCAAACCGTGAATGGATGTACCGTAGGATAGTGGACAATGAGTTATCGCATGAATATATGGATGGTGTTGACAGTTTTATTGAATTTGCAACGGCAACTGTCAGTACAGTAGATCCCACAGGTCGGATTAGGTGTCCCTGCAAGATTTGTAAGAATAATCGATTTGTAGAACCTCATGGCGTTAGACATCACCTATACAGGAAGGGTTTTGTGAGTGATTATCAGAACTGAACGTTTCATGGAGAAGAATTTAGAAACGATTTTGATGCACGGGTGAATGTGGTGCACGATAATCCATATACGAATTTGATATTTGATGCCGCAGGAACAGAACTGGGTTCTGCTATGAGTTCTAGTGATGTAAGAACTGCCATAGATGAAGAATCACCAAACAATGCAGCTAGTAGATTTTATGATTTACTTAGAGATGCTGATGAGCCACTTTGGAACGGTTGTGAGAGTCACACTATCTTGTCTGCAGTTCTTCAACTAATGAATTTGAAGTCCGAGTATAATTTGAGTCAATCATGTTTTGACCGTTTGTGCATGATTGTGAAGAGTATGTTGCCTAAAGATGAGAAATTGCCACAAAATTTCTATCGTGCGAAAGTTGTGGTCAACGCTCTAGGTATGAGTTACAAAAAGATTGATGTTTATCCAAATCACTGCATGTTGTATTTCAAGAAGCAGGAAAACGACATATCATGCCCGTCATGTGGGCATCCTCGGTTCAAGCCAAAGACAAGAGGCAATGGTAGCACGAGATCAAAGGAAGTTTCATATAAATCGCTCTGCTACTTTCCTATCACTCCTAGATTGCAGCGATTGTATATGTCTTCAAGGACAGCTAAACACATGAGATGGCATGCAAATAAAGTTCGACACGATGAAAACAAGATCACGCATCCTGTTGACGCTGAAGCTTGGAAGCACTTTGATCGTACTTATCAGAACTTCGCAATGGAAGTGCGAAACGTGCTCGGACCTGATCAAATAAAACATGTATGTCAATGGTTGAGACAACTGAGATTTTCAGATGGATATGTCTCTAACATTGCTCGGGCTGTGAAGATTGACGATGAACAGTTATATGGGTTGAAGAGCCATGATTGTCATATCTTTATGCAACTATTGATACCCCTAGCATTCCATGATATGTTAGACAAACCTATATGGGGGGTATTGTCTGAGTTGAGCGGATTTTTCAGAACATTGTGCGCATCGGAGGTCGTTGTATCAAATGTAAAGAATCTCGAGGACTCTATCATCACCACTGTTTGTCTGTTAGAAAAGATATTTACGCCAACATTTTTCGATGTTATGGAACATTTGATCATACATCTGCCATATGAACTAAGGGTTGGTAGCCCTGTGCAATATCGATGGATGTACCCATTTGAAAGGTATATGTTTTTTTATATTTGTCTCTTTAATGACAGATATTTAAAATTTGAAATGTATATTCTTGTCAGATGCATGTTCGACCTAAAAAAAAAGGTTCATAATAAAGCAAGAGTAGAAGGCTCTATTTGTGAGGCGTACACTTTAGAAGAGATTTCAAATTTCTCATCTATGTACTTCGAACCTCATATTCCAACACGTTACACATGCCCGCCCCGTAACGATGATGGAGAACAAGTAACTGTAGCTGACAAACTGTCGATATTTCAACCACTTGGGCATGCATTTGGTAGTTGCCGATCAAGGCTATTGACAGATCAAGAGTAAGATGCAGCACACATCTATATTCTTTTTAATTGCTCAGCGATCGACCCATACATCGAGTAAGTATATGTATATGCAACTCAATTATAAATCCTTTTATGTTCTATATGTGGATACATGGCTCGGTAATATAAGTATTTGTGGTTTGCAGACGATTTGATCTGGAGTTGCAAAGCGAAGTTTCACATAATTTTGTACTTATAAACAACACTAAGTTACTTAATTGATCGTGATCACAATAATTGTTTATGTCTGTGCGTAGGTTCGCCATGGTGATGTTAAAGATCAAGGAATATGTGATTTAGAAAATGGTCTGACCAAAGTTGTGCAATGCTACAACGGGTATATCGCAAATGGTTATCGATTCCATACAAAAGACTACGATATAAACAAATCAACGATAAATAGTGCCGTGCGTGTCAAGGGTAGCAGCTACGGTGAAAATGAACATGATTACTACGGTGTTATAGAGGAAATAATGGAGTTGACTTACTTAGACATGAATAACAGGGTTACGATAT